>NC_056737.1:1948136768-1948426768 GCF_019279795.1 Protopterus annectens
TTACCTAAAGTTCATTTCACTGACATGTCATTTCACCTAAAACTCATTTCACTGACAAGTAGTACACTAAGGCAAGTCAAAGGTATATGTCCTTTCCCCCACTGAAGTGCGATCCTGGTGTTAGTATATATAGTGAAACCAAAACAGACAACAGAAAACCAAATGAAGTGGGGGACTACACCCCCCACACCACCCTAACTATATATACTAACACCAGGATCGCACTACAGTGGGGGAAAGGACATATACCTTTGACTTGTCTTAGAGTACTACTTGTCAGTGAAATGAGTTTTAGTTGAAATAACATGTTGGTGAAAGGAACTTTAGGTGATTTGGTCTCAGTGAAATGAATGTTAGTGAAATGGCCTTTCAATGAAGTGATATGAATCTATATATATATACATACATACATACATACACACACACACACACACACACACACACACACACACACACACACACACACACACACACACACACTTGGGTTTACTAAACTTAGATCTTCTTCCTTTTTATTAACAAACAAAATTCCTCTTAATAAGATTCAACCTAGATCCAGATATGAACGTGAACAAAGCATTCAATAATTCGTTCTCACATTCTGGTGGTATTATGAACATACTTGCCAGATGTGCCATTTTACCTAATACTATAGACACTTTTCTCCAGAATATATATTTACCTCTTATTCTGAGTAGCACATCCTTCCATTGGGTGACTCTCTTGTTCACTACCAAACTTTATTCCCCAAATTTCTATTTGTTCTTTATTAAATTGAATACCTTTAATTTTTCCAGAGAACCCAAGTCCTTTACTTTGTTTTTTCATTAATACTTAACCCCAACACCTTTAGTTCTTTGTCAAGTGTCTGAATAGCTATACCAACCTACTTTTTATTTTTCATTTTTCAGAACTAGTGCTAAATCATCCTCATATGAGAACATCACTGGAATCTGAATTCCTTCTGATAAATAATATTCAGCTTCCTCTAATGTCTTATTTATATTAGAAGCTACCACATTCATAATTAATGCAAACAGTATACTGGTTGCTGGACACCCTTGCTTAATACCACCCTTAAATGGTTAAGTGAAACAGAACTAATCACCAGTTTGACGTTACTCTTGCTATAAACAGATTTCAACACACTGATTGTTATATTCTGTCAAGATGTCCCATAGTGCTTCATGCTGGATCTTATCAAATTCTTTACTTACATCACCTACCAATATTTTCAGTTCAGTTTCCCTATTCATTGCATCATCAACCAATTCTCTTATTAACATTAATAGTTCTTGACTTAATTTTCCTTTTATTCCAAATATTGTTTCAGTCAGTAATTTATTAACCTTACTTGTTATTCATTTTTCTATTATGTTCATAAATATTTTATAATCCACATTTATTACTAAGGGGCTCCACTTTTTATATCTGTTTTTCCCCTCCCTTTTTCCATATAGATTTCATTGCTCCTATACATATTTTTTCATCATTTACACCCTTTTCATACCATTCATTCGGTACCTTTAAAAATACTCCCTTTTGCCACTCTTGCGTGTCCTTGTACATTAAACATTCAAGTCCATCTAAATCTGTGGCTGCATCTACATTTACTTTTTTCAATACATCTGTAAATTCTGTCATTGTAATCTTTTCTTATATTCTTATTATCCTCATCATTTAAGTTCCATCCTTTTTTCTTAGTGTCACCTATTGAAAACATTTTAAGAATATGCCTTTTAACTGTCTGCACAATTTATTTTTGTGTATTCACTGTATGCCTTTCCTCTTTCCTTAACTCTTATTTTTATTTTTCTATTATTTTTATTTTTCTTTAACCATTTTACTTAGACATGGTGCTACTTCTTCCTTTCTTCCCTGTAAAAATATATTTGTTTAATTTTTTAAATTTTTTTCTTGGTTCATTTCATATAATATTCTTTTTCTAAAATGTCTTCGTTCTTGTCTGCTATACATCTACAGACTTGATTACTAATTTCATTATATTTGTCACTATCTTATATTATTTTTGTCCTTTGCCATTCCAAACTTTCTTTTTTATATATTTTTTCTTTTAAACTGATCCATCAGATTGTCCAGTCTTTATAAAATCCTCTGTTTATATGATCCACACATAACGGATGTATTATTTTCTACACTTGCTAACTTAGGTCTGATTCATTAATTCTTTTTATATCTGTGCATATTCTTATGTAACCTATTCTTTCTTGAATTTCTATCCAGATTGCTGCATGATCTCATAAACATGTAATTTTGACTCCTTGATGTAATATTGTAATATTTAAGCTTTCTGGTACTAAAGTAAACAGTTTCAATTCTTACATTACTCCTTCTGTATGTCTAATGTTTGCTTTTCCACAAAAATATTTTACAGCTTTTAAACACCATTCCAAAATTCCTAGCCTCTGTTGAACATTCTTTAAAATGATTTACATTAATGGATAGGATTCTCACTTAGTGAGAATACTGTTTGTTGCTTTTATCCGTTCCCTTTCTTATTTCCTCCTATACCCATATTTAGAGTTTGTGTTTTCTGTCCTTTACTTTTTTTACTTTTGACTTTTATCCATTTATCATCCCCTTCATCACTTGAGTTACCTCTTCCTCAGTCTCTCCGTCTTTGCTTTTCATTTCCTTTATATTTTCATTTACTGCCATTCCTATATCAGTCTCGATCATTTTTTCTTGTTGTGTTTCTTCAGTATTATCTAACACATCCTATTTTATTCTGCTATTGTTTCTGGTGTATCCTTTTCCATGTTATTACATTCCATCCATGAATGCCCTATTTTTTCACACTTTATACATTCTTTGCTCACATTTAGTTTTTTTCTTCATGACCTATTTTACCACAAAATTAAACATTTCCTTTAATCACAATTAAATGGTCAAATTTGCCACATAAAAAAAATGTCTTCGGTTGTCCACAGTTTCTAACTAATCCCTTATTCCCTTCCACATTAATTATACCCAACAAATGCATTATTTTGCCATTTTGCATTTTCAGTACAACACCACATTCTCAACCACCAGTCCATAGACCTCTGTTATCATAGATTATTGTAAATGTCCAAAACATCTCTACGCACAGTTCTCAAATAGTCTTTCAATTTCAGTTCAAAATTGTATATTCTCTTTTTGGCTTCTCTATTAAAAGCCTGCATAACATGCATGTTCCAAGGGTTTTCATCCCTTCTTTTTTCATACTGTTCTAAGAATTTCTCCATAAACTGCACCTCCTCAAAGAAAATGTCACAAAAAGAGTCTTTATTAATATAAATATATGCTCTTACATCCAGTGGTGAAATGATGCTGTCCCATACGTTCTACCTGCCCAGTTCCTTCTCCCTCTTACTACTTATTCTTACCAGATACTTTCTTCTTACTTCTGCCTCTCTACTCATCTTTCGCCTTCTCTCACTGTCTGCACATAGGATTTCTTCTCTTCCTTCCTCAGTTCCTGTACTTCTTGGATTCTATCTATAATCTCTCCCCATGATGCAACCTTCTCACTCTCTGGTTAACTCTATTGAATTAGTTCTTTTAAGTAGACATCCTGCAACCCTCCTGAATGGAGGGTTGTAACAATACAGTCCATTGTTGCAGACTTTGATACAAACAAATTTTGCTGAAAAATTGCCTCCTAATCTGCCATATCTACCTCAATTCTATCATTTTTGCCTCATCTTGTTTCTACACCACTCTGTCCTCTCCATCCACCTCCCTCTGCTTTACTTTTGACTCCTTCTCCATCACATTTGACACACCAACTGTTCAATTAACAGCTTCTTTCACCTCACACACAAAAAGCACTCTCCTCCTCCATTTGCAAATTTCCTACTTCTACGAGCCACCTCTGCATCCAGACCAGAAGATAGGAAGTGTAACACAAAATTGTGTCCCTGTACACTCCGAAATGAGTAGGGGGAAGTTCGCAAATGCCCTGGCCAAATTTCCCCTAGAAGCAGAAATACCACCTCGGGTCTCCTGGAAAGAGGCCACTAGCCTAGTGGGAATCCTTATCTGAATATTAGTTTTGATTTGTTATTTTTGAGGAGTGTGTGTTTTTGAAAACCTATTTTAAGCTTACTATGTTAGTAGCTAGTGGTTCTGAAGATGCTGAATTAACAGATGAAAGTGCTGAACCATTTAGATTTATTTGGTGGTATTTTTAAAGTGTTTTACCAAGTTTTTCAATGGAATTAAAGGGACCAGTGTATGTGGAAGCCGCTTGCCATGCCCAGAGTTTATATGGTCAAGGGATAAATTAATTAGCTTGACATGCAGTGGACGTTTGTTTCAGATGTGCAGGATGTACTGTATTAGAAATCTATCATTGCAGCATGATTTACCTGTTGATGAAGGTTTAGTTATTTTAATCTGGTGTTTGAGAAGCCATTTGCACTGAGAAGGTGAAGGAATAGAAGTAGAGGAGTAGGGAGGGAGAGAGCTTTTAGTCTTCTCTAATAACTAAGTTTTTTGAAGCCATGGTTCTTCTTAGTCTTGAACCTCTGAAGTCCCTAATGTAGAATGATAAATATTTACATAAATACATGCCAAAAGAGACACTTTAAACATTTCAAATAGAGAGACAGAGTGAATGAGACAGAGACAAATGATTAAGTTATAAATTCTTTCCTACTGAAATGGTTATTATTAGTGTGAGTCAGTGTTATTAGTGAATGTGCTTAACTTCTTAATGTGCATGTCTGCACGTGTGTCTGTATAGTGGATGACTACTCTCTGACACTGATATGGATGGATAGATTGAAAGTACAGTGTATTAACTCTAGATGTGCATGGGCTCCTGTGACTATGGCCCCCAAAGTCCCAGAGGATAATAGAGCTGCAAACTACAGGTCTCTGCTAGATTCAACTTCCCCTAAAGGACAAGAGCAAGATATCAGCTGCAGACTGTATTTGTGTGTGTGTGTTTTTGTGTGTGTGTTTGTGTGTGTGTGTGTGTGTGTGTGTGTGTGTGTGTGTGTGTGCGCGCGCACACGTGTGTGCATGTATGCACTCACTCCTGTGCACTTTTCCTCTTAGGATCATCGGAGGTTACTAGGCTAATGGCCCTGGGGCCCTTAAGAAACCTCAGTCAGCACCTGTCACCCCTGTCAATGAGGGACACAGGTGGAACCCCTGGGACAAATTTGTGGTTTCCCATCCACTCATCAAGGTTGTGCTTGAAGAGGGTCAGTGAGGTGCTCTGTTTGACATGTATGGGAAGTCTATTCCAGAGATGGGGCAGCCTCTGGGAGACAAACCTGTCTCTCCAGCAGGTTTTGTTGATGTCGCATATTAGGTTCAGTTCTTTTGAGCAGGTAGTGTGTGAGGAGTTAGACTTACAGATACCAAGCCTCTCTAGTAGAGCAGGGTCTGAGATTGCCTTGTAGGCAAGAAACAGATCATCCTTGAGCAATCTGTACAATACCGAGTAGAGTGATAGTGATTTGAGCCTGTCTGCATAGGACAGGTGTTGGAGGGAGGCCATGGATTCTCTTTGTGAGGTATTTCAGTGGCCTTTTAAGTTGGTGCAGATGTTTGGAGAGGTACATCCCTAATGGGGCGTTATACTCAATTATTGGTTTAATGAGGGAGGAGTATAGAGAGGAAGCTGTGTTCTTTGCCTTGGATAGGGCATGTAACACTTGATCTACAGAGATGTAAGGTGTGGGATAAGTATCAGGGATGTTGGAACGGCCTTTGGGGGGGACAGGGGGTGATGTTTGCACTGTACCTATCTGCTATCAGGTTGGCTAAGTCAACAAGATCAGTGTACGTGATACTGTTAAGTATTAATTCGGAACACACCTGGGCTTTGCCACGGAGATTCCTGATATAACTGAAGATGACTTTATGGTTTTCCTTTGTTATGGAGGCAAGTTTCAATTCATAATTGGCTTTGGAGGTTTTCACAAGTGATCTAATTTGCTCGTTGAGGCTAAGGAGGGAGTTTTTCCAATTTGGAATTTGTTCATTTTTATCCTTGGACAACAGTTTCTTCCTTTTGTTGTAAAGCCTGTTGATATTAGGGGAATATTTCTCTGTGGTCTGTACAGACCCTGCACAGTTTGCTTCTGCAGGGAGGTAGGTGCACAGCTGAGTGGTTATGAATTACTCCACCCAATACTTTGCACAACCATGCAACTCTAGGTTTGATTTGTGGAAGTACTACTGTGAATGTGCCAGAATAGGAACCACACATTAGTGCAGCACCACAAATTGCTCGTGTGCGTGTGTCCATTTCTATGACTTGTACTGTGCATGTCCACCCACAAGAAGAGAAGGCATAAAACCCAATGAAGTAGGAAAATAAGCTGCTACTTGGTAAAACAAAATTCTAGAATGAACAAGGGACCAAACACAACTCAAAGAACAGAACGCTGTGGAAGAACTGAAACATACAACATGGCCTCAATCTGCTGGCATCAGCGCTTACGCTGAATGCTACACTGTTATCAATTCCTCACATGATACACATAGTTACTTTGAAGAAACTGTGAAAAAGAAATAGGACACAGGAAAGTAGTCAGACCCCAAATAAAACAGTAACTGTTGCATTGACCCACTGAATTGGGCAGTTTAGTGTTCAAAAAATACCAACTATTTTGGCATATAGCACTGCTTTACATATGGAACAAGTATATAAACTGATTTTTAAGCAATGCCAGAATAAAAAAAAGCAGCACATGCAGTTTGAGTGGTTATGTAAATCACAGATAGGTATGCAAGGTAGCAAAACTAACTCTCAATTAACATATCTACCTGGTACCTACCTAAACTGTCTACATATATTACTCTCTTTGCAGTTAGTACCTATGCTATTAAGTGCATCTTTGTTGTACTATGCCACGATGTTACACTGAATTTGTTTTTTTATTTTATGCATTACTACATTCCTTGTAAATAACTTAATGCCAACCAAATTTCTCAAAGATATTGTTACTGTATTCTCAAAATACTGTACTTTTGCTTGTATATATATATATATATATATATATATATATATATATATATACATATTGTATATTTCTCTCTGTTTTTGTACTATTAAGAATCTTACAACTTGAATTGTTAGGTTACTTTCCTGGAGCTTTTCTCCTCGGGTCTCCGCTGAAAAGGGCTCTCTGGGACCAGTCGGACTAACCTGGTTAACAAATGTAAAAATAAAATAAATAAATAAATAAATAAAATAAACTATGGTGATGATAAATTATTTCACAGGTACTAAGGAGAATTCAAATAATGTTGCAATTACTGTACATGTACAGAGCTGCTTTTTAAAAAAGTTATTTTGAAAATGCATGCCAAATTTCACGGTTAACAAATGTAAAAATAAAATAAATAAATAAAATAAACTATGGCCATGACTAATTATTTCACAGGCACTAAGGACAATTTAAATAATGTTGCAATTACTGTACAGAATTGCTTTTAAAAAAAGTTACTTTGAAAATGCATGCCAAATTTTAATTAACATTAGCGTGCAAAAGTCAAGCATTTTCCAGTTAGCACAAATTCTTAACCCTGTTAAGAGACGATGGTCAAATTACTTGTATTTTTACTGCTTTAACATTTTACTGGGGTGACACTGTAGTGCAGAGGTTAGCATTGCTGTCTCAAGCTGCTTGATTCTCTACTACAGTTTCTAGCTGGGATGCCTTTTAAGTCTGCATGTTCTCTCTTTGTCCACCTGGATTTTCAGCAGAGGGTCTGGTTTCCCACATACACCAAAAACATGCCACTGAACTGGTGGTCCTACCTAAAAGCTATGCATGCAATGTGCATGTAGCCTTGAATGTCTGCAACTTATAATGGACCGGAACTTCATCCAGCGTTATTTCCATGACTTTTACCCAGATCCTGTCAGGATAGTCTCAGACTCCCATATAACCATGCAGATAAAATAAAGTAGTTATCAGAAAATTAGCTCATTCAACACTTAAGGAAGGAAAACATTCACTGATCACAAATGAAGCTTCTCAGCTGCACACTGCCCTAACACTGTGGGTGACCGTATCCAGAAGACCATTAAAACTCATGCTGTTCAAATCATAGACAATGTGTTAGGAAAATCCTTAGGGGAGGACAAAACGGTAAATCTCCCCCCACTGAACAAAGTTATGGTGCTCCATTGTCTTAAATGTACCCTAATACGGTATAGAGAGATACAGGAAAAAAAAACACAAATATACTCCAAAAATAAGGTGGATTTGCACACATTCAGATCAGAAAAAAAAAACTTAAGAAATCCTCGTGGTTAGAACTTAAAGAATGGGGTAAATGGTTAAGACAACCAAGACAAAGACTGCTAGCTAGCAAATGACAAAGTGTGGAATCAGCCTTGCAACAGCTATCAAAAGTCACAGGAATTAAATATGCACATGGAAAAATGAGAGGGTTTAAAAAATATGGCTGCACTACATTGGTGGGAGACAATCAGAAGAGGGTGAGCTTAAAGATCACGTGCAAAGATTGTTGTTATTTGTTTTTGCTACAGTTATGCTGTCATTATGTAAAGTGGGTTTCTCATCATGAAATAGTTTTTACTTTAGTGGAACTATTTTCATTAAGCATAATAAACTACTGCGCTGACTGTAGGCTGAGCAGCTGTCCAATTTTGTCCTGATTCCATGTCATGTGACCCAGAACTCCAGTGATATAACTCAGTATAAACAGTCTGCAGTGGGTGGGTGTTTTCCCCGAGTGTATTGCAGATTACAAATGCTGTACAATCAGACAGTAAATTCAACAAATAAATGCAGTTATATTCAAGCTAAAAGCAAATTAGAACAGAATAGGATTCCTTGCAGAATTTATAATGATTGGCATACAGTATAGCAACATAGATATAACACTAATAGTGGTCTACTGCTACTTGAATGGAACAGCATTTATTTACTTATTGTTTGAGTGACTGTACTGCATTTGTCTGTTGAAATCCCCTGCTAACTACTGAAAATAAACACTGCAAACTGATTGCACCAAACTACCTCATTAGAATTATAAGTCTCACGACATGGAATCAGGAAGAAATAGGACAGCTCCTCAACCAGCAATAAATACAAAACACAAGTTTACTATACTTAATAAGCACAGTCCCACATAACTAAAGTAAGATTTGTTTATTTCAGAAATAACTTTCTTGGGTGGCGTAAGCTATGGTACCTTGCCAGCTAGGCTTACGTAGGCCCTTGGGCCGATAGCCTAGTACCTACCTATGAACCTAAATCAGAAAACCCACTTTATATAATGACAGTATAACTATAGCAAAAGGGAAGTTAATAAAATAAAAAACAATAACTTTGCACATGATTTTTAACAGCAGTAATGACAAAATGCAGACATCTGTGAAAGGGAAGGCAAAACATTGCACAACTCAGCTCTTATGTCTTGGATTTCAAGATAATTAAAAAAATGTTGTTGGTAAAAATGTAGCATTTAAACAAGAGTGCTCCTATTCTTACTTGCAAAATCACTGCACCCTCACTACCAGCAAGGGGATGGAAATCAATACAAAAAAATTAGACTTAAATTTTAGTATTTTTGTGTGTGTGAAAAAAAGTTAAGGGTACTCTATACCACCATCACTCCACATTAAGTTATGTTTTCCTAATAATGTTTCATGGAATGAAAAATTAGGACCACTATAAATAAAGAAATCATTCAGCTTAAGTACTTTTTTTCCTTGCTGTCTGTCTTCCTGTCCTACCAGTGTACTAGTCTGTCACCACACCATTCCCAACTTAAAGTCTCTTTATAAGTAAAAGAAGTAGCACTTAAAAGGCAACCCTGGTCTAATCCAATAATCATCTTAGCTGCACCTTATAAAGCTACCAAGCTACTTAAAGGTGAACTACACAGATTCCTTAACTCCTTCCCTCCCTCCAGTACAACTCTTTTTAGTGTGTACCTTTAACTCCCAGTGGGTGTGGCTTCAGCCTTTGAAAAATGAAGTTATCATACAGTTCTACCAAATACTCATCGACAGAGGTCAAATATCAATACAATTGTGTTTGCCATCATGCATGCTTCTAGATAAAATATTCTGATAGCTTGTATGTAGCATGGTGTTGGAATTATTAATGCAAATATGAACAAGTAACCTTTGACACCTAGAGGCACAGTAGGAGGTAACTGCAGAAATGCTTGGAGGCACTTGGCTGTATTGAGCTAAAGCTTGAAGTTTGCCAAAGGTAAATGAAGCACAAATGAAACAAAGATGTGGGGCTCTATGGGTTCCATGGTTTCTGCAGCATTTGTCTCTGTTCCACAAAACAAAGAAACTCACTAGACAACAGTTAACTCTCAGCAATAAATTGCAGTAAAATGCTATCCAAGAGATTTGATGGGGTTTTTTTTGCACTATTATGCTGACAGTTGACAGACAGCATAATTTCTCAAAACAGTTATTGTGCCAGCCCATACTAATGCACTTCAGTGACTGGGTAACAACAAAAGAGGGTGTGGGGAACACCGTGGGCATGCTGAATGAATTACTTAGTAAGGGAACTGCTTTGTAGACAAGAAGCAAATATTCAGGATGTTTTTATCCTGTGAATACACAGTAATAAACAAAGTACTACAGGGCACACAGCTTGGCATGGAGCACAAGCCCGCAGAACAAAATAGACTAGTTTGCTAATGACACCACAATTCAAGAAGCAGTCTGTGACTGAGAAATTAACTTTAATTATGACATAGCAAGATTACTACAGCAGATAGATGTGGAATAGTTAGTACTTAATGTAGAAAAATACAAAATGTTGTATTTTAAGGAAAGTGATCTAAAGGCTAAATCGATGTTGGTAGAGGCCTTGATTCTGAGAAAATAGTGGAATAGAGGGACCCAGGTATAATTATCATCCCCATATTCAACCATACAAGGCAATGTGAGAGTACTGTTTCTAATACAAACAGGATGCTGGATTATGTGGCAAAAAGCAGGTGATGTCAGTGAACCAGAGGGTCATTTTTCTATTGTATCAAGCATTGCCAAGAACTGATTTGAAACATTCTGTGCAGTTCTAATGGACATTCAGAGAAAAGGCCAACTGACTGCTCAAAGGTATACAGAATAAGGTTCCATGCATGGCGAACCAGATAATGGCAGAGTACAGTTTGTGATGGATGGATGAAAAAAGGAATTACTACTGAGGACATTGGTTGTATTCCCCTCTATGAATGAAGGGACTGGTGAGCTATGGCATGGATACAGTGCATATCTGAAGGACAACTAGCAGAGCAGGAGAAAAAAAGACAAACAATGTTAAAAGGTGGCAACTCAAGGGATAGAGTTTCAAGTGAAATGTAAACGGAGGTGCTGATCTTGAACTGGAGAAAGTTGTGTGGAATGGAAGTACCTGAAGAAATGGTGGTGCTCAAGGCAGCATAGGAGCACTGGAAAAGGACAGGTGGCAGATGGGTATGAAGTAGTTACAACACATGGGTAGACTTGTTGGCCCTTTGAGGTTTTTCCATCATATATACCCTCATAACTGATCTTAACAGAGAAAACTGAGAGATAGCTTGTCCAATAAACAAAATGGAAGGGTAATACATAGTTTGTCTCAAATTCACAAGTCAGAACTAAGGAGCGAGTATTAAAGGGAATGAGGTCTTAAAAGCCCTGTCCTTCTACAGAGTCTCCTACAGACTCCTCAGAAGTGAACTCTGTCTGGCATACAAAGCAATCTCAGACCCCGCTCTGATGGGACTGCTGCATATCCGCAAGTCAAGCGCCACTCAAGTAACCCGCATGTGAGACCTCAGCCTGATCTGTGACATCAATAGAACTTGTTGGCGGGACAGATTTGTGTCCCAGAGACTCCCCCTTTTGTGAAATAGACTCTTTCTTCACGTAAAGCAGAGTACCTCATTAAACCTTTTTAAGTGCAACCTGGATAAATGGATGGGGAACAGAAAATACACCCCTGGGATTCCTCCTATGTCCATGCTGGACAGTGGCATAGGGTGCTGACTTGTTGGAACATGGGCTAAATTCTTGGCTAGGCTTGTAAGGGCCTCAGGGCCAATAGCCTAGTAACTTCCAATGATCCTATGAATTGATTGCAGCCACTCTGTATTAGATCTGCTTTTTCCATATGGTAATTAAACATTGTATACTGAAAATCAGCAAGCTCGGTGGAGAATTATGAAACTTCTTTTAGACAGAGTGTAATGCTTCAGTCTGAATGACTATATTCATAACAAGACAGTTTACTACATAGCTCAGCTCTTGTGTATGTAAAAGCAGCATTCACTGTGTGTCTATGATTGATTTTTTTGTAGTTTCTTTAGCTATTACCAAAAATTACATCCTCTGCGTAGGCATCATGCTGGAAGAAGTAAATGCATCTTTAGTTAATAAATATAATGCCTGGTAAAATATGTTACTTGACTTTATTAAAATACAGACTTTGCAATGTACTATTTGGGTATAGCTGCTTCCACTCTGGTCATAGAATAGCACTCACAGATGTCTGCATGCATAACCACCACCCAGAGTTACTGCACTGGTAATTATTCTCCACTGTAAACACATTACCACTGAAATTATGTAATTAGTTGGTGTTTTCAACATTAGCTGTGCTCGTGACATAAGTGTCATCTGTACGTCAACTTCAGCAAAAATCTCTCCACCCTATAACAATAATTACAGATCCAATCTGACATAATCCAGTAAAACATAACCAGATAACAAGCAAAAACATCCTAGTTCAGTTTTATGTAAAAATCCAAAGACATTTAAAGCAACAATACATATGGCATCTTTCAGTGACTGCACCCTGTTTCTCTTCATCTGGAAAATATAGTCAGACTGTTTCCCCATATCAGTTAAATTTATGGTTTCATCAGCATTACTGTGGACACTGCAGCACTATTTTTAAATGGACAATTTTATAGGGAAAAAAATCAACAATGCGAAAAAAAGATAAATGACAGAAAGATGAAAAAGTGAACCATAATGCCAAACTGATATGCAAGGCTGAGAAATCAGTGCACGTTACAGCTAATACTGACACATCGATTCTTAAACAGACAATGGCACTTTATTTTCTTGTCAAAAGTGTCAACATATTCAATTAAAGCAGACTGTATCTTGCTAGTTAGAACGTTTTGTGGTATTAGCCACTATTGGTGTGCCACTGAAGCTTGCAGCTCACCTTATTTACTGCAGGGATAGGGAGTCCATCTTAGATGCTCCGCCCACAGAGGAAAATTCTTTTTGAGATTTGGATAGTTACAGATCTTAAAATAACGTTTGTGTGGATTTATTCAGCAAGGTGCTTGTGCATATGACCAAAAGCTTGAGTTGACAAGCTTAAGCAAACAGCAGCATCATAACAGTAAACCTTTCTGGAATTTTGCTAACTGATTGCAAACAGGGTCTTCAGCTTCTAGGATGCACAAGTCAGAAAGGGGATTGCATTTTAACAATACTATTATTGGAACTGCAGCAAAGATTTCAGTTATTGAATCATGTTGGGCACATTTGCTTGTTCTAGAATGCAGAATTGCAACTGAAAGTCTTTGGGGGATCTCCCTAACTTATTAAAATATGAACATATATGTTAAGTATTGTATTACCAAAGAACATTTATAAGATATAAGCAGTTGCCATTTTATCAAACCGAGCTTTAAATCATCATCAAATGTATATGTAAATAAATACATTACTTCTTGGTATTTTTAACAGTAAGGAGTAATCTAATTATATTGGTCAGGGTCCATGTTTATTTAATGATCTAAACCTACCAGCTAGAAAGAGCAGCCCTTAATTGGAAACAGATTCATAAGTTGTATTTACAGATGTCAAATTCCACATTCACTTCTTTGAATTAGTTTATCTAGGTAATTTTCCATTAGAATATATTTAAAATAAACTATTCACATTCAACACTGTTTCCTCATAAAATGTCTTACTTTCTATGTTTGAGTCAGGATTGTGCTAAACCGTTATCTATTCTCTCAAGGAATTTATAGGAGTGGATTTAGAAAGCTTTATTTTATATCAGGAGTAATAAATTATATTAGCTCATTCAAATATAAGAGCTGTGGAATTTCACACTTGTAGCAGTTTACTTATGTCCTTACACTCACCAGCCATTTTTAAATCAAGTTCAAAAAAGCCAAACAAATATTAATTATCTTGTGAGCAGCAAAAAGCTATTTAAAATGTACTAACGCAAATGTTCACTAAAAAGTGTTCTTTACAGTGGTAAAAATCAGTACATTCAAAGTACATCAATACAGTATGCAAAGTTATATTTCTATCTAGATTTTCATAAACCACTGTTCATATCATGGAAACCATGCACAAAAGATCCATAGTATTAACAGCATTGTGCTCAGACAGATTTAAGCTTTCATATGTTACCAGGAACCAAAGTGGAAACGGTTACTATAAAGGCTGTCTTCCAAGATCACCACACCTCCAATAACTCTACCAAATGCAGCAGGGCTCAATCAATTAACATTCCACCGATGATAGTGCGAAAAAACTTTTATTAACAAATACACATAAAGAATCGATAAAACCACTAAATTGCTGGATGTTATACAAAACAATAAAAAATAATAAAAAGGATTTAGCACTTTCGTCTCCCACCGGATTCTGATGAGGTCTCCGGTGGGAGATGAAAGCGCTAAATCCTGTTTATTATTTTTTATTGTTTTGTATTACATCCAGCAATTTAGTGTTTTTTTATCGATTCTTTATGTGTATTTGTTAATAAAAGTTTTTTCGCACTATCATCGGTGGAATGTTAATTGTTTGAGCCCTGCTGCATTTGGTGGAGTTATTGGAGGTGTGGTGATCTCGGGAGACAGCCTTTATAGTAACCGTTTCCACTTTGGTTCCTGGTATCTTGTGTCGAGTGCGCATTTACTGGTGACTGGTTAGCTTTCATATGTTGCCAATCAATTATTTTCTGGTCTTGCTTTTAATGATATTTACAGAAATATGAATATAATGGTTATACCCAAAAATAACACTATAAAGAACATCTACTATCTCTCAAGCTGAGCAGCTTACAGTGCACGGGTCAATGACCATTTTTTTTTGCTTCATCTAAGATTTCAGCTAATTCTAAGCAATAATTTGTAAATCATTTTGCTATGGCAGTATTAATAATGATACAGATGTATTACACCTTTTCAAATGCTTGACAAGTGAATAACAATATCACCAGTGTAGTGCATGATGCATTGACAGTGGAAGCATATTTTTCTGTCTTCCACTATGTTATTTCATACTATGGCTCTCAATATTATGCATCTTATTAATGTTGGCACTGTAATGCAGAAGAACCCTGACTGTAATCCTGGTGGCTTAGGTTTGACTAGTGTGCCAGGCACCTAAGGAGCTGATTGCATGGAGATGATAGGAAAGGTAATGTTATTTTATCAGCTTGACTAAAGCAGAAATGGGGGTGGGAAAGGGATCAGAAGCAGGAATAGCAGCTCTGGTTGTAAAAACCAGGGTATACACTCCAGCTTACAAAATATCAGGGCATGCACTGATAGATGTCCTTGTGTGTTGTATGTTACGGCCTTATGTTATTACATGTTGGGTGTGTGGGAGGTGAGAAATAAGTAGGGGATATAAACAAGAAAACCTGCATGGCTGTAAGTAAGACACCGCATTGGGATGCCTCAGTCTCCTCTTGGGCAAAGGGGATAGTTTTGAATCAGGTCTGGGGAGATCATTAGTGATTCCCAGCATCCAAGATCAAGGAGTGGTACCTCTGGCAGTTAATGATCTGCTCTATAGTGGCAAAAATATTATTAAAAAATAAGGTACTTACGTATTATTGCAACCAGATTTTCACGGTAATACCGGTTGCTGCCCGATGTGTAAATATAAAATGTAATGCTGTGATAATGTCAATTAGTGTGTTTTCCTTCACATTGAAAGTTGTTTTAGGCAGGGATATAATTGAAAATGTAGAAAATCATGTTTCTGTTTACATATGCTGTTTGCGGGCAGTGTACTATCTTTCTTGTAATACAGTGCACTTCCTGATGTTAAAATAGAAGCACAAGTGCTTCGATAATGTGAGTTAGTGTATTTTGGTTCACATTACTTGTTGTTTTAGGCAGAGTTATCAGTGAAAATGAAGAAAGTAATGTTGCTGTGTCAATTACTGTGTTTTCGTTCGCATTGAAGGTTGTTTAATACATGTTCTTCAGAACCCCAGACCAAAACACTGCCATCAACCATTCCATTCCCAAACACCTGTTAACATCATCCACCATCAGTTCGACAAAGCTTTATGTTTTGCAAGTTTTCTGATACATAAATAGTTTACCATTTAATAAATGAAGAGAGTTCAGCAGAAAGCATTTCCAAGCAGTCTGTGTTTTTTTGTCAGCATTGCTTCTTCACAGTAAAAGTACTCCTTTCGTCAGTAACAGACCAGGTCTGCCAATTGAAGCATGCGTCCATTATGCAAGCAAAACAGGAAAATGATTTCCATGATAACTTCTTTTTTTGCTGACATTGAGGAAGCGAAGCAATGTCTTACCATAATGTTCCACCTGTGTTGTTGATCTTTGTTCATTCATTACTGATGGGTTATCGGTTCCATCCTTGGAACCGAGCCGGCGAATATCAAGCTCATGTCAGCCAAAAACTATCGAGCCAAGGTCCTACCCAGAATGCTCGGCTCCCTGTTACCTCAGATCGAGTTTGTGAGTTGATAGATAAAAGTAGAGGCTACCTCTGGTCATAACAGACCTACCAGAAAGGAGTACATAAGATCAACCAAGAACCTCCGGATGGGGGACGGAGGGTGGGAAGTAATGAATGAACGAAGATCAACAACACATATGGAACGTTATGGTAAGACATAACTTCTTTATCTGATGTTGTTAATCTTTGTCTTAATGATGTGACAAAGTCCCCAGCTACCTGTATTCCTGGGTGGCCCTCATGGAAGGACATTCCTGAGCACCATGGAACCAAAGGAAGTTCTACCTCTGGAGGCCCAGTCCAATTTGTAATGAAGAACAAAGGTATGAGGTTTGGCTCAAGTAGCAGCTGAGCAAATATCATTGAGGGAAGCCTTATCCTGGAAAGCTGCGGAAGTTGCCATAGATCTTGTAGAATGTGCTTTTACTCTATGAGGCAATGTGAGATTGTTTTTATTGTAGATAAAGGTGATACAATTTCTCAACCAGGAAGCCAATGGAACTTTTGATACAGGATGACCCTGTCTAGGTCCAGAAGTAGCCAGAAAGAGTTGGTCTGATTTATGGGTAGATTTTGTTCTGTCCACATAAAATTGTAATTGTCTATGAACATCCAAGGTGTGCAGGCAGTTCTTTCCTTTGTTAGAATGGTTAGGAAAGAACACTGGGAGATCAATAGACTGGTTGATAGCTCACTCTGACACCACTTTTGGTAAAAAGGTAGAGTTGGTTCTCAGTGATACCCTCTCCTTTTGTAAGATGAGATAGGGAGGTTTGCTGTATAAAGCCTGAAGTTCTGACAATTGTCTGGCCAATGTGATTGCACTCAGAAACAAAGTTTTCCAAGAGAGGTATCTTACATCACAAGAGGATGCAGGTTCAAAGGGTGGAGCTATTAAAGCTTGCAGAACCAAAGCCAAATCCCAAGGTTGTTTGGGTTCTCTATAGTGAGGTTTTAGGTGGATAATCCCTTTCAAAAAGTCTTACAGAGTCTGTGTGACATAAGTGAAGAATCTTGAAAACCAATATGAAAATTTGAGATGGCAGCCAAATGTACACAGATAGTAGAGGCAGACATCCCAGAGTGGAACAGATGTGATAAGTAATCCAATACCACCGAGACCGGGGCTGACAAGGGGTCTATTTGCTTATTGGCTTCCCATATAGAGAACCTCTTCCATTTGTTAAAATAAATTAGCCTGGTGGACGATTTATGAGATGCAATAAGAATATTGCGAACAGGAGACGAAAGGTTTTCATGCCTGGCAATCATAGGAAGTGGAGAAACCAAGCTGTTGTTAAATTGGGGTGAATCAGACCCTGCGGATGGGAGATCAACGTTGGGGATGGATTGAGGATCCATGGTTGACTTAGCAGGTAAGGCCAGAGGAAGGGAAACCAGACCTGCCGAGGCCAATATGGAGCAATGAGGATCACTTTGCTCTTCAACTGTTGTGCTTTCTTAAGAAATCAGGAGATGAGGGGAAGAGGAGGATAGGTGTAAAGAAGACCCAAGGGCCAAGCGTGGAGTAGAGCATCCCTTGGTGACTGCCCCTGAGGGGGGATCAGGGCAAAGTAGTTGCTGCACTTGTAGTTGGTTGGGGAGGGCAAATAGGTTGCAGCAAGGCTGGCCCCAGCGGTGGAAGGTTTTTGCCTCTATAAGAGGATTGAGGGACCACTAGTGAGGCGGTAGCATGCACCTGCTCAATTTGTCCGCTATCCCATTGGTGCTTCCGGGAATGTGTGTTGCAATCAGAAAGCGGTTGTGAGCTATCGCCCATTGTCATATTCTCAAGGCCTCTCAGCATAACGGGTAAGATCTGGTGCCCCCTTATTTGTTGATGTACCAGACCACTGACATGTCTGATTGGATCAAAATAGTCCCTGATGGAAGGATGGAGTGAAATGCTTGCAACGCTAGAAGCACTGCCCTCAGTTCCAGGACATTGATATGCAAAAGGGCCTCTGTCTCTGACCAGGTGCCTTGGACCAAAGTTCCCTGACATAGCCCCCCACCCCATCAGGGAGGCATCTGTGGTTACCGTGGCTATCGGTTGATGGGAGGGTGAAAGGGCAAAACCATTGTTGGGGATTTAGAGACATCCACCAGAGTAAATCTTGCTTGAATATCTGGGTCACACTTATTTGAAAGGACAAAGGGTGTTGTAGAGGGTACCACTGAGTGAGAAGTAGCCATTGAAGAAGTCTCATGTGAAATCTGGCTAGGGGAACAATGGTAATCAAGCTGCCATTGACCCCAATAGCTGAAGTACAGATCGAGCTGGGGAATTGTGGTGACAGAGCAGTGGTTGAACTTGTCTTATTCTCTGAAGTCTGTGTTCTGGAAGGGATGCTGTGCAATTTCTCGTGTCCAACAGTACACCTAAAAATTCCAAAGACTGATTTGGGGGTGTGTTGGATTTCTCCCAGTTTATAGTGATTCCCAGGCTTCGAGCTGTTAAGAGAGTATACTGCAGGGCTTCTTCCAGTAGATGCTTGGTGGGGGCGGTAAAGAGCCAGTCATCTAGATATGGAAATGCCTGGAATCCTTGAAGTCGCAAGTGAGCAATAACCACTGCCATGCATTTTGTGAACATTCTGGGGGCTGTAGAGAGGCCAAAGGGCAGGGCTCAAAACTGGTAGTGACTGGCTCCTATATGAAAGTGGAGGTATCTTCTTGAGCATTTGTCCATTTTTATGTGGTAATACGCATCTTGAAGATCTACAGAGCACATCTAATTGCCTTCTTCCAGAAGAGGAAGGATAGATTGAACTGTGACCATCTGGAATTTCTCTGTTTTCACAAATTTGTTTAGTGTACTGAGATCCAGAATTGGTCTCCAGTCCCCTGTCTTTTTTGGCACCAAAAAGAACCTTGAGTAAAATCCGGATCCTATCTGGTCTGGGGTGACTGTCTGAATGACTCTTTTTTTGTAGCAGCTTTTTGATTTTGTGTGCTGCTGTTTCCCTTTGACTAGGTGGGATACCAGGTAACACTCTTGATGAGACTGGGCAAAGATGGAAGGGGATGTGATAGCCTCTGTATAGAATCCATTGTACCCAAGAGTCGGTTGTTATATTTTGTCAGGCAGCAGAGTACAAGGAGAAACGACCCCCAACCGCTTCCAGATGTGAGCAGTTGGGCAACTCTTCAGGAGCGATGATAGCGATGGCCAGAGAAAGAACCTCTGGAACCCCAGTTTTGTGGACTTCCTCTGCCCCAAAAGGGGTGTCTTCCATTGGAGTTTCCCCCTCTGCCTGTAGGGTAAAACTCGACACGTGCATCCTGGAAAGAACCCTGTGATTTCTTGTGCCAGATCTTTCCACTCCTCCGATTTCTAGAGTAGAATCGCTGAGGGGTGGAGTGTCTGACACCAATGGCAGACAAGGTCTTGGCATCTTGTTTGCACCATGCCAGCGTATCCTTGACTTTAGGGCCAAACAAAGAAGTGACCTCTATAGAGGCATTCAAGAAGGAAGCCATTAAAGGAGTCCGCAAAGTCACAAGCATCCAAACATGTTTTCTGGAGACAATACCTGCTCCTGCCACTCTAGCTGCCCCTTCCATTCCATGAGAAATAAGATGCATGGAAGAGTTGGAAATGGACTCTAGGGTGGCTATCTGAGAAGCCACATTATCACAGACTTCATCAGAAACAGCTACTGCCAAGGTTTCAGAGAGCTGGTTGATAAGATATCTCTGAAGCCTTGTAAAATGTGCCAAATAATTCAAAGATCTTACGGCGAAGGTTGATGAAGCAAACACATGCTTCCCTAATCTGTCAGTCACCCGGGACTCCTTATTGGGTGAATGGACAGTTTGGATTTCTTCTGCCAAATCCTTCTTAGTAGCAGCTGCCACCACTATAGGATCTACTGGGAGACCATGTGACCAGTGGGGGTGTTTGGCAGGGGGCGATAATATTTTATCTGGCCTCTTAGATATCACTTCCATGGCATCAGGAGCCTTCCATGCGCACTGCACAATGATCTGGATGAGCTCATCAGCAGATGGGGTAACCCAGGCGGTAGGGAGGCCAGGCATGAAAAGCCTGCAGGAATACAGATTCCTCAGAGGAAGGATTAGTGGGCTTCCAGTCATCCCTCTGCCTAAAGATCTTGAGGATGTCACCAAAGGACACCTCATCAGAGGGTGACCATGGGGAGCCTTCCCCATCATCAAAATCCATATCTTCAGTCAATGACTCCTCAGTGGAGTCCATGTTTTTCCTCTTACATGATCCTTTGTGGGGTGCTCATTCAGTGGGAGGTTCTGAAGAAGACTGCAAGGAGCGAGTCTCCTGAGGAGGAGAGACCTGAGGCTCTTGTGCCCGGTGTCCAGAAGTTGAAGCTTGTGGCAGTTTCGGCATAGAGGAGGGAGATGACTCTGACAAATGAACTTTGCCAGCGGAGGCAAGCACCCTCTCCATGGCCTGGAAGGAGGGATGGGAGCCCTGAACCAAGCATAACAACCTCAGAACCAGGATCACAAACCACCCTGATGAGCCCACCCCCAGACCAGGAGTCTCAAGAGGACCATGAACCGTAAGAAAGAGAGCATCCCTGGAAGGTGCCACAGAAAAAATCAGTGTGGAGCCAGGAATGCCCTGCCTAATGGCACATCCACTGTCCTGAGAAGAGCCTGATGCCCAGTGCACCAAAGGCCACAAGGATGACTCTGGTTCCAAAGTGAGATCCACTATTGGAGTTGGAGGGAGGGAAGCTGCTGTCAGAGTAATAGGCTTCGAGACTTGAGTGGAAGTTGAAGAAGGAGTATACATTGGGGTTTGAGGCAAAATACGCTCACCTGAATGAGGGAACATGGACTTCGACAGTTGAGAGAGACCTCTGGCCACATGCAACTGATCAACAAGCTGCAGCACATCCTGCTCAGAAAGACTCTTGGTTGACCTCATGGAGAAGGCTGATGGTGATTCTGGCCTTTTCAGGAAAGGACTATACTGACTGCTTGCAAAAGGATCCAGTGAAGGGGAATATTTGGTTCTTGCTAATTCAATAAGTGCAGAAATTGGAGCCGAGGAAGTCTGCACCGAAGAAAATGGTGTGGAAAGTCTGCGCCGAAGATGTCAGCACCATGGTAGTTGAAGGTGTCTGCACCTTAAAGGCAAAGGTCTGCCCTGACTGGTATGGTGCTGTAGTGGAAAATGTCTGCACCAGCAATAAGGATGGTGCCGAGAAGGGCTGCACCAAAGTACATGGTGCTGAAAAGGTCTGTGCTGCGGAGTACAGAAGAGTCATACTTGGAGCCGAAGGCGACTGTACCAACGGTGCCGAAGGGGACTGAACCTGTACTGACGGTACTGTTAGGGGTTGCAACAGAACTGTTGGAACCATAGTTATCTGCACCAGGAACTCCGGTGCCAATATCAGTAAAGGAGACATGGCTGTAGTCAGGATAATTTGGGGTGGTGCCGAACCTGGAGCTGACAGGGTCACAGGTGGCAGCGCTGGAGTAGTAATGAATTTCACCTTCTTGTGAGTCGACTCCCTACAATCTCCAGAGGGAGAAGAAGGGAGTGACTTCGATGAAGATGAGGAAAAATGCCTCTTGCAGGGTTTAACAGGAGGAGGTGAGCCCTCCTACCCAGAAATAGCCTCAGAGAAAGGAGACTTGAGGAGACCTTTCAAAATTAACTTATTCTTCCTCTCATTGTGTGTCCTGGTAGAGACGTTTTTACAGATCCCACACTAAGGATCTACAGTCAAGTGGGGAGACATTAAGACAGTAGACACATAAGTCATGGCCATCAGAAAGCGATAACTTACTGCCACAATACTTACACTGCTTGAAACCAACTAAACTTTTCTTATCTGGCATAGCTGTTGTGGAGAAGCACAGTAGCAAAAGGAATAATAATGACTACCCAAGAAAAGGGTAAAAGGAGAAAAAGAAGGATTACCAATGATGGTAATGGAGAATTACCACAAGGTAAGAAAAGAGGGTAATAAAGGGAAAAGACTAAAGGGAGAGAATCTAAAGTGTGCGATAGGGTAGGAAAATATTAGAATAAACTTTTGAGAAAATTTTAGAGTAAAAAAATTAGACACTTAGCTGATAGAGTGGCTTGACACTGCTGTTCAGCAATGCAGCAAATGAAATCTGAGGTAACAGGAAGCAGAGCATTCTGGGTAGGACCTTGGCTAAAGAGTTTTTGGCTGACGCAAGCTTGATATTGGCCGGCTCGGTTATGAGGACAGAACTGATAACCGATCAGTAAGGAATGAACAAAGATTAACAAGATCAGATGTAGTTTTTCAACAGTAAACACAAAGAGTGACAACTTACGGTGTTTCCCCCAGCTGTTTTCAAGCCAGCAAGCATATTATCGCAACTGCGAAAATCTGGTTGCGATAATACATAAGTGCCAAAAATAATAATATGTAACTCATATAGTTATGAAAACTATAAATGGAAATATGAAAATATTAACAAATTAAATTAGTGATATTCTGAAAGATGCTTAATGTGACCGCACTGTGGTAAATAGCATAGTGAACAGAACATAATGTGGCCCAACAGGAATTAAGTATGCTTCAGTTTAAACAAAACACAGTAGTGCTAGGGATGGTGCTGAATAATGAAGCCTCACCATCGGGAAAATAGTAACTGTGCTAGGAGTGATCATGTGATCTGGGGATATTGGCATACATATAGTATGCCTAATCCTATTTGGGTTCGCATGCACTTTGAAACATCCCCTAGGTACAACAAAGGAATAGAAAAGTGCCCATAAAAGGGCTCTATAGCAAAATGTCAGCCACTTTTATTATTTATTGGCATTTGTTTACTGGAAAAGTCCAGCTGGGTCTGGTGTACCCATTTTCAGCAGAGGACTGTGGAGAAAAGCTCCAGAGACATAGACAGTGCACAGAAATAGTAATACAATAAAAAGTCTTAATACTGAAACAGTCAAACAAATTATAAAGCCATAATAGTACAAAAAAGATTTTTACTGTTTACAATGTATTAAAAATAAACAGAGATAGTCCATTGTATTGAAATGTATAGGCTGTAAAAGTAAATGATAGAATAGGACATACATTGGGTTACATATGGAAGAGCTATTTTATAAGGATAGTTAGGAAATAGAAAATGAGTGCTAGTAAAATTTCTTAGGGAGGAAAAGTTAATTGAGCTGAAAAGTTAATATTTATTCAAGGAAAAAAAGATGATAGTAGTGATCGTTGAAAGAACACTAGTAGAGGGTATGTTAGTGCTCAGGAGGGAGGAATCTAAGAGTAATAGAGGGGTGAGGAAGAGAAGGGTGATGTAAGGGGATATTAGTAATAGGTAGTTGAGAGAGGTGTAGAGGAGATGGGAGTAGTAAGGCACACAAATGGGAATAAGTGTGTATGGATGGAAGTTGAAATATGATTATACATTGTTGGCCAGTTTAGTGGCCTCTTTTCAGTGGAGACTCTTGGGAGCTGCTATATAGTGCTGGAGGATTACTACAGTGGTAAGGAATAGGCCTAAGGAAGCAGCAGCATAGAGGAGGAAAGAAAATCTATGGGGAGTTTGGCAATGGAAAGTGAGAATTTGGAGAAAATTTTGTTTGATATGGAGTATCAGACTGTAGATGAAGATAGCTGTGTGATGGATGATACAAATGAGCAGGTTTTAGCTGTCTCAATGGAAAATAAAGTAAGTGAGTCCATTGAAGTGATGCAGATAACAGAACTGGCATAGGAGGGCTTACAGGTGATGCGTTGTTGGAAATAATTAAACAGGGAGATCCAGGAGACAGTTTTATTGTTTCATGGGGTGAGATGGCAGATAACTTTTCGGATGTGTTGAAAATGGTAATTTGAAGAAGAGACCAGGTGACGTGGCAGCAGAGAATGCAGCAATTAAAACTTATGCAATAGTGGCAGAAAGTAAAATAGGAAAGCAGCAACAAACTAAGGAGTCTGCTGCTATGCCAGCAGATAATGCAGTAACTAAAACATATGCAGCAATGACAACAAGCAAGAAAGGAGAGCAGCAACAAACTGTAAGTAAAACTGATTTTAAAAAGAAGATAAGACCAACTTTGAGAAATAGATCAAAAAATTACACTGTAATAGATAGGTATTATGTACGGGACAATTTAGCAACTTTTCTGGGATTTAAATTCAAGAAATTGTCTTTTATACATACAGGGATAGAGACTTTTTGTGACTTAACATTTGTAACTGAGTGTACAATCATGACACTTCTGGAACTGTGTAACAAAAAGAAGGACATTCATCTGTGGAACAAATATTCATTTTCTGGCAGAAACGCAAATGTTAAAAAATGTTACTTTGCAGTTTAGAACTGATGAACTGGAAGAAGAAGATGTTAAAAATGCATGCAGGGTTTGTGTGAAACACTGAAAGTGAGAGATGAGAGAAACATATGGAGTGGAAACTAAAGGTTCAACGCTGTTTAGAAATGTGAGAAAAAGAAAAACATGGTGAAACATTTTCCAATTGTTATTTTTGTGGATGGTCATAGTGCGACATTATTATATGCTGGCCAGCCTAAATCTAGGTTATTTTCTGGAGACTTTTCTTATTAAATTAATGATTGTGACAAAATGCAATGTAACCAGAGTGGGAAGAAAGGACATACAGCAAAAAGGTGTATGGCCAAATGCAGGTTGTGTAACAAGAAGGGGTACTTTAAATGAACTGTCAAGAGCAGTCAGCAAATAATGAAAAAGAAGAAACAAACATGAGAAAGGGCAACATGAAGCAAAGGGAGAGGTTACCTAGGTGAGGAAGAAACTGTAGAAGAAGAAAAAATATGGAGGGGAAATGGAGGAGGGAGATTGCATGCAGGAAGAGAGGTCAGAAGAAGTGATTGACACTAATAATAAGTTCTAGTCAGTGAAAAATCTGATTCCGAGGATCAATGATTATTTGTACACAAACCCAAGAAAAATAATCAATGAAAATGAAAGTTTAAAAATATTTACGCTGAACTTAAATCGAAAGAAAAGCAACAATTTTAGAGTACTTTCAGTAAATGTGAACAATGTTATTAACACTGTAAGAAGAATAAGGCTACTGGAATAGTGTTTTAAATGTGCATTCTATTATGTTAGAGGATATAAGAGTCCTGACAAGTGATGAAATGCTACAAACAGATTGTGGGTGGAAATATAATATGGAACTTAGAAATTCAAAGTTGTTCTGGATTGGCTGTGGTGTGTAAAAAACAATGAACATGTTGGTGAGGATGAGAATGTTAACTCTTGTGGGTGTGAGGTACTGAGAACATATTCACAGAATTATAGCAGTATATGCATATATAATTAGCAAGGAAGGAAAGGAGAGAATCTGTTTTATCAAATATTAGACAATGCGATGGTTAAAGTAAACATTATAATTGCAGGGGACTGTGATTTAAGGACGTAAAAAAGTGGAAAGATGTAAAAATACAGGAAGTGATGCACTGTTGTAAATTTAGCTGTGTGGAATAAAAGTCAATGGACTTACAGAAGGAGGGGCACTTGGATTTGAAACTGATATTTTGTATTATCAGAAAACTTGGGGGGGGTGCAGATAGTGATACAGTTGTGACAGTTTTTTCAGACCATTTAACAATATAGATGGGGGTGATGGAAGAAAAGGAGTACATTAAAACTGGAAAGGGAATAAAAAGAATAAATGAGAAATTATGGGGTGAAACTGGAGAGTGGGAAGTATTGCATTTGTGGAACAATCATAAAAGTCTAAAGGACTTCAATAGAACAGGTCAGAATGGTGGACTGAATTTAAAAAAGAAGTATAACATTTTTGGTACTTACATATTATCGCAACCACAGTGTGTCTATTATTGACAGCATTTGCAGCAACATTCCATTCTTAACTGAAAACATCGTGCTGCTGAGAATGCTGTGAATGCAAGTGTGTGAGAATGTGTGGTTGCAATACGGAGCAGTGATCAATTATAGCTTGTCAACATTTAGAAAGAAAGAATGTACGATAAAAAAAAAAAAAAACACTCACTATTGCTTGTGGAGTCCAAGTTATAGCTTTGCACTTTGCTCTAAGGTACAGTTAGCTGTATAAGACATCCTAACTTTTTGTTTGTCAGATGTTACAGAAGCCTGAAAATGTTCTTTGTGAATGAGTGGTGACATGTCTGTCACTCCTGTACAAATGGCTTGGCTTGTGTCTCACTAGGAAGGCAAGCAATGTAGAAATGGTAGTTTGTTTACTGGGGGTATGGTAAACTGTAATGAGAGTGAAGGGAAATGTTATGTAAAAAAAGGGACATATATTAAAAGGACAGGGACAGAGAATGTTAAAAGGATTTTACAAATGTTTAAACTTGTGCCGTTTTTCTTTTAATGCCATAGTTCTGTATCGAAAATACCTTTCCTAAACGGAGCAAAATTTTTTTCTCTTAAATAATGTAACCATTCGTAATCAACTGTGAAAGCATAGTAAAGTGTGGATGCATAACAGCCAACCAGTAATGTGTTATTATTAAGTGTGGTTGCAATACTACTTTAAAAAAAATCCATGCAGTTCCTCTGCTTAAGCGTTCAATGTGATTGACAATAGCTTCTTACACCCTAAGAAGAAGAAGAAGAGTTGATTGAAACACTACGGGAAACCGAGATGATAACAGTATGAAACAGAGAGACTCTCGTTTACATAATCTAAGATTGCAGAGATTATTGTGAATGCAGACACACTGTGGTTGCAATAATACATAAGTACCAAATTTTGTTCAGTGGCAGGATGATGTAAGAAAGGAACAGAAAGTGAAATATGGAAAACTTTATAGAAATGTATTAGATAATGTACATAATAATGCAAGAAAGTATTATGATATGGAAAAAGAAATTATAAAAGAAAATGAAAAACACCTGTTGATACCGCTGCAGAGTAAATGCCTCACTGCCCAAAATGACAAAAATATAAAATCCAACTACTAACTGGTCCATGTTTGTTTCACTGCCATAATCATAGTTGGATTTTATATTTTTTAAATGATAAACAAAATTGAGAAAGAATTAAGGCATTACTGTTTAGGCAGAGTTATTATTTACAAGGGAGAAGGGAAAAGGTATCTGCATATTTGCATAAAACAGTAATGGAGGATATTGGTGTAATGAGAGAACTGAAAAACATTTAAAAGGAGAGGTAAAAAGAAGACAATGTCAAATTATGAGTATTGCAGTTCTGCATATGGAAATGTATAATAGTATGAGGATGGAAAATAAGAGAGAATAAAAAATAAATAAATGTCAAGAATGAGTTGAGGAAAATTTTGAAAAATTAGTACTAATGAACTGAATGAAATAGTTAAGAGAGCAAATGTTAATTCAGTATTAGCCCCAGATTGTATAAACTTGTATGGAATGTACAATAAATTAATGGACTGGCCAAGAAGGTATTTTATAAATGTATTGAATGAATGATTGAAGGAAAGTTGAGTTTATACAGTTACATAGCGGGAATTTAAAATGTATATGGAAGAAAGATGAGAAGAATGAAGTAAAAAATTGGAAGTCATCACACTAAATAATACAGATTATTTTTTTTTTTATGGAAATAATACAGAGGAGAATGGAAGTAAGCATTTGGGATAGCATGGTAGAAAGTATATATAGTATAAAAGTGAAGGGATGCCAAGAATTGTTATTGATTTTGAGAGAAATTGTAAGAAATGTTGTGACATCCCCTCTCTGTGCCAGTAATCAAGGAACCTGAATCCTCACCACTGACACTGGAGAGGGACATTCACTTGGAACAAAATGGATACATACAGTATTTCCAGATGCAGCAGTCTGCATCAAGCACAATTTCCCTTATGAGCACACAGGGAACACACTCAGTCTGGGGTCTGGATTTCTCTCTCTGTCTCTCTCCAGGTCCTCAATAAGGCCTCCCACTGGCACAGCTATAGAGTTGAGTCCTCAGCTGACTGTCCAGGTCAAGTCCTCCAGCACCCTCTTAGTGAAACCAGTGCTTTGTGTAGGTAGTTACTGCCACCAGACACTCCAAAGCCAGCTACTCTAAGCTCTTGCAAGGATACCCAATTATACTGAGTGAAATTAATATTAGTACAAATGGTAATGTTTTGACCAGTGCAGTAAGGCTTTCGGGAGTGGCGACATAGTCACCAAACAGATATGAGTATTCTCAAAGGTTAGAATATTCTCTAAAGGACCAGCTACAATGAAAGGCTTAAATAATAATAGAACATGCAAAGACTAAATATCTATTTACAATAAACACAAGAGTTTCAATCACAGGAAATATTAAAATAACAAAGATGAATAGATTCATACAGATACAGAAAACCAGCACTTAACTAATCTCACTATATTTTCCTGACTGATCTAAAGAATTGCTATTCCTTGGTCAGTTATTAGACCAAGGCAAGATGAAGAAGGTGAGGGGTACTTTTTTGTCAGGTTCCAAAGACAGAGTGCTTTGAGACTTCACTCTCATCTAGAATTAAAATAGCATTACAGAGCTGGCTTTCAGAATGACATCACACACATCTGGTCATATGGCTTCTGGTTCCCATACTACCCCCTTGGCTAGAAGCCACCAGGATTTAACACATATGTGTAAATAATAAACAGACATAGAGATTTGTTAAGATCTGTTGCAGCTTCTGGAAGTCATAAAACAATAAAACACTTCCACTCTTCCTACAGGAGCTAATTAAACATTCTCTGGCACAGACATTTCATCTCTGGCTCCAGTAAGAACTGTAAGATGCAATCTTTATGGTCTAAATTAAGTAATTTAATTTTGTACTATTTTTCAAAGTTAGCTGGGCTGAGATTAACATCTTCTCTTCCAGTATCCTCTGTTAAAACATATACATTTAATCAGTTACAGTACAGTCAGGACCCACTGTTGGTACATTTTTAATACAAGAAGCTTTGCAAATATATTTTTCAACACAAGCATCTGTACAAATCAGTTTGATATACAAATGGCATATAATTCTTTGCAAAATTCCAGCTAGCTGTGCTGCCATATGTTACACATCCACTGCCCTAATTCTACTGGCATAGCTGGCAATAACTCACATCATCACAGATATCCTAAGTAAAAGGGAGGGTTTGAAACTTATGGCACATGATATTAGCAAGGCATTTGATACTGAAGGACATGATGCTTTGTGGGATGTTATGGATAAGTATGTAATGGGTAAAACAATTATGAGAGTGTGTATTTCAGCATATCAGAGTAATAGACCAAGAGTGTTAGTGAGTTGGTGGCTGAGTAAAGAAATATGCATGAAGTATGATATAAGAGAAGGACGTCCCATTATTGGTATATTCTTTGCATTGGTGACAAATGCAATAGTGAGTGAAGTAGCTTCTAAAATGAAAGATGCTAAATATGTAATGCAAAAGGAGGTGGTTATACCTGTAGTTTTGACAGATGCTGACAATATAGTTGTAGTTACAAAGAACAAAATATGAGTGAGGGAAGGGATGGTTTGTCTAAATGGATTTTAAAAGAAAATGGGAATGACCTTGAATAATGGTAAAATTAAAGGTTTGGTACTGTGATAAAAACTGTGTGTGTGCATTTTTCACTGAATGAAGTGTCCTTGCTAAGAATAACATTTGGGAAAATTGTGTAGTTGTATGACACAACAGGAACGTTTGATAAAAGAAGTGAAAAATATGGCTTCTGTGGAGGATGTAGTGATTAGCATCCAGGAAAAAGGTTTATTTGATGAATTCAGTATAAGAGAGAAAAATGGCTTATATGTCAAATGTTTATATGATCCTAATAAAATATGAAAAGGAAATTGTGCAATTGCTGTTCTCTCTCATATGGGGTTCAACATTAAAACCATTGAAAAGAGGCATGCTATATATGGGTGAAAATGAAGGGTGGGGGGTTGGGGTTATTAAATCCAGTAATTTATTTTGCTGCTTTAAACTTGTATGGAGTATTAAAGTGGGTAAAGGAAGAAAATGAAAATTTAATAGTGAGAATGTTAGTATGAAAAATTCTGGGAAATCATGCAAATAAGAAAGAGGGAAAATAATATGTGAATGAGGAAACTAAAATTTATCAAGAAAAATACTAACATGGAAATAAAAAAATGATGATATAGAGAAAGATAGATGGATGTGGTATAATAATGTGATGCAACAATATTATTTTGTAAACCCATAGGAAAATGTGCCAGAAGAAGTGATAAAACCATTAAAGTGAGGGAAAAGCGGTGTACCAAAATAGTAGTGTCAGGACTTCTTGTGAGGACTGGTAATAAATAACTTACCAGTAAAGGGGAATATACCATATAAAAAGAAAACTGGAGAGTGTGTTTATTGACATGATGTTGCAATGTGTGGAGGAGCATATTTGATTTCTATAGGCAGTAGATAACAGAACTACTGCTAAGTGAGCAATCGGACATTCAATGACATAGCCCATTTCCCTGGGGTCCTGGGGGTCTACTGGTTGTATGAACATAGCTATAAAGGCCTCACCAGCTCCACATGGAGTCTGGTACATCAACCAGAACTGCTTATAATTCATCAGTTGCCAGGCACTGTGCAGTTTACAAAGTATTATATACAATGTGTCATGCATCATCCAAACAGTTCCCATGATTCACACATCTAACACATGGACGACCTACCAGCATTTTACTGTGATGACTTTTCTCAGGGTCTTGCAGAGTGGCACCCACAGAGGTCATTTATTTATTTATTTATACAATTTGTTAAATGGGATAGAGCAGTGATCCCATTGGATGAATTTCAGTCTTAGCCCAGAATGTATACACACATCAAGTGGAAAAAATAAAAATAATTTATACAATAAAAGCACACACTAAAAACAAAGGAATAGTTAGTGTACAATAGAAAATAATTATTTAAGAAGGCAGTCAACAGAAACCACTATGTACAATACTTACATCAGTTAGAGAAGCAACATGTTAGGAGTTATAGAAGAGATGCTATAGTGAAATTGATAGGCAATATGTGTCGGGCGAAAGTCTAGTCTCACGAATGTAGGTATTAGACTAGTCATAATGGTGTCTGCTCTTGTGTGTTGAAGGTGATACTGGATATGCTTTGGAGACTTGGCTGATGGCCCCTGTCCACAGCCCCCAAACTTTGGCATAGATGGTGTACAACACTGTACACTGTTGCAGACGTATAACATCATTTAGCATGTGTGTTCAGACCAGCTGTCTGCATATATCTGATGGTGTGTTTCATTATGTCACAGACACCTGCAGCAACATATCTGTGGTCTGCACCATGCTACAGAATGTGGCATTATGCAGACTGTTACAGCAATGGTCACCTGTAGCTCTGGCTGATATACCTGTAATAACAGTCGAGGAAGAGATGGCTGATGAGTTATCAGAAAATCTGTTTGCGGCAGGCTCTCATACAGCTTGGCACTAGCAAAGAGGTAGCATCTGATTTACAGCTCTCAGCCATAGCAAGAGAAACACAGATTACAACGGATGCATTCATTATGACAATCAGGCTGTGCATGACAGTGCAATGACTGCGCATGCTGTGCATTAGACATTACCATACTCACTGAGGCAGGAGTGGCCTTAGGTCAATTGGTGCCCTAGGCAAAAGGGCTCCATGCACCAAATAAATAATGGAAAAGCACCCCTGCTAGAGTGGTACCCTAAGCAGCCTCCTAGTTGGCCTATGCCTAAGGCCGGCTATGCACTGAGGCCAGAGGGGCAGGCAGGGTGCAGTCATCATCATTTGCAAAATGGGGAGGGACCGCAATGCTAGCATAGGTTGAGGGACTATGGATGGTGTCTGCAGTAGCTACACACATGGATAAGAAGTTATGGAGTGAAAAGGATCACTACCTCTGGTGATGGGGTGGAGCTTCAATGGATTTAATATTGTCTCAGTGCAGCATGTGTCCTGGCAGTTTCAAAATTGGAAGCAGTTTGTATGGGGAACAGCAGAGCATATTGGGTACATGTGCAGACATGTTGCATTGGCCCCCACTGTGGAGTTGTGCCATCCCATCATAATGTAAGGTTCCACCACACTATGCCTGTACAAGGGTAAGTGCTACTTGATATAAGGCTTTGGGGGTGTGGACTGGCACTGAACAAAACCCTGAGTGGCTTGCCTGGTAGAGTGTGCTCACACTGGAGTAGGAAAATCATCAGCCACATCCAATGGAGTGTCCATGACCTGGGTTAGAGGTCATGGTGAAACTCAAAGGCCATCTATCACATCTATAAGAGCATCCATAGCCAGAGGTGGAGTCAGCCATGGACAGTGTAGCTAGTTCAGTTATCTCTGGAATAGTGTATGTCATCTGTGTTAGCGTGGCATGCAGTATTACAGTGTGAAACCTTCTCATAGCACAGCCACAGCAACCACTTTCATTCTGTGGCATGGATGCCAAGCTAGTAGCCTCTGCCCTCAATGTGAATGTGTGGTCCAGGTCTGTCTATGCCATGTAATTCTACATTTGTTACAAAATATTCCACAGTCCCTGAAATGATTGTAGGTCTTCATGCAGGCCCCACAGCACACTCATCTTCTCTGACATAGTTTAACTACTGTCTATGCCTAGACCACAGACCTGCATAACTGAAGATCAATGCCAAGGGTAACACTCAGGTCAAAAAATGTTCTGGAATCACAACAGTGACAAGCACCTACATACCATACTCCTGAATATGATGTGCACCTTAGACAAAGTATGGTCCTCTGATGCTGCCTCTGGTGATGTTTTCTCTATATTAAGGGTGGGGGTGACATGGAAAGGCCAACCTGTGCAAAATACTGTGATGCTAGGCCTTCCTGAGTCACTGATTTTGAGGTTCAGTGACTGGTGTAGACCAAAGTGGACCTGCAGATTAATGTCAACACTGGCACCCTGGAATGCCTCCTCATGTTGCTTGTAGAGTTGCACACCCTGGCAGCCCTGACCATCAGGTCACAAGAGGTTGAGCCCAACCACAATGTCAGTCACAGAGGTGCTTACCTTCTGGGTAAGTTCAACCCTGGGCTTACTTGGCAGACCTTCTTTCCTCACCCTGTCTCTTATCATAGTGTTCCTTTTCCTTGTATGTCACTCCCCATGTCCTGTTTGCAGTCCAGTCCCCACCATCCCGTTTGCTATCCATTTTCCTCATCACCAGTTGTCCAACATCTGTCAGTCTGCATCTCTCCATTGTTGTCCTCTTCCATGTCCGTACCTCCCTGTCTGTCTTTGTCTGCAATACATTTGTTTGTCTTCTCTTGTGTTCACCCCCATACTGTCTTTCTTACCCACACATCTCATGCTACTTTCACCTTCAACTTTCTTTAAACAATAAAATAGGCACCTATCCCACAAAAAATACATATTCTTATTCCCTAACAGTGCACCATTCTTCATTCCTATTGATCTTCTGTTCATTATTCTGCTTGCATTTCCCCCTTTCCAAGGATTAGCAGTTAGCAAAGTTAGTGGTGCAAAAGGTAACTCACTTGTATTTGGTGTAGAAGACTGTAGGTTCTATTCCCATATCAGGTGGATGTGTTACAGACACTGCAGTGTGGCATAAGAAGGGTGCTGTAAGCTCATGTGTGTTGTCCTTCATTTGAGATGTTAAACTGAGGTTCCATCTCCTTGAGTTGGTAATAGCTCAGGTAGATGTAAAAGATCCCACAGCACCTATTGAAAAGAGTAGGGTTCCTTTATTTGAATATAACATAAACAATCATTATTTATATATTTACAAAATGTCCACATTTACAGGCACATTACATACACATTTTTATTTTTTACTATTTATCATTTTATTTATAACATCCTCATTGTTATTCTTTCAAAATTGACCTCCCCACTCCTTCTTCCACAACCATAATCTGATTTTTCACAATATAACTGCCAAAATCCAATTCCCATGAAACAAAATTTCATTCAGTCTTTCATTACAAATAACCCACATTACCTAAAATAAATTTTTATCTACTCTTCTCACATATTCTTTTTTCTTGTTCTTGTAATATCCATACAAAATCATGTTCATATCTATGTTGTTAATGTCACTAGGGCCCTTGCAAGCCCATCCACACAACTCAAACCATTTGGGCCCAGGTATCATATGGAGGGGCATGTTAGCAGGCAGGTAGCTAAGGATTTGTAGGGGAGTGTGAGTTAGGATAATACTTTTCTTACTGATGGCCTCTGTCCCTATCCATAAGGGACATGGAGGTTAGACCAGGGGTAAATTTATAACTTCCCATCCATTTGTCAAGGTTTTGTTTGAATAGGATCTGAGATGAACTCTGTTTTACATGAATAGAGGGCATGTTCCATAATGCAGGGAACCTTTGAGACTCATATCTGTCTCTCCAGCATGTTCTGTTTATGTTACAATCAAAGTTCAGATCCCTGGATGTAGTGTTCCTGGTTCTGTTTGTTTTGCGCATGTGCAACAGATCCATTAGGACTGGGTCTGAGGAAGCTCAATAAGCCAGGCAAAGATCCCCTCTCAGCAGCCTATATGAGACTGAATTTAGAGGCAATCAGTCTAGGACAGGGTTTTCATGCCCTAAATTCTCCTGGTGAGAAACCTTTGTGGGCATTTCAACTGTTGCAAGTATCTAGTTAGATACATGCCAAAGGGGGAACTGTATTTAATGAAAGGTCTGATAAGGGATGAGTGCAGTGCAACTATAACTTCCTTGGACCTGGATGCCATACCCTTAACTTAATGTTGGGAAACACAGAATGATTTTCTTATTATCTTCTTAACTACATGTTGGTAAAAGGCCAGATTGCTGTCTACATATGTTTCCAGATCAACTCTTAGGGGCGTGTTATTGATGGAGTAATTAACCTGCATTGACAGTTTCCCAAAAAGCATTATAATGCATTTTTTGGCATTGAGTTTTAGGCCATGGCTTTGGCACCAGTCATTTGTTTGTGTTAAACTCATATGCAAGATGTTTATGTGTTGAGGGAATCTGTAATAGCTCCCAATTTATAGTCATCTGAGAACTTGGTAAACCAGAGGCCTTTAATGTAAGCCTTGACTTCTGAGAAGTAGGTGCCCAACACAAAGCTCTCAGTACTCCACTGGTGGTTAGTCTCTTGGTGGGGGTGATCTTACCGATCCTGACTTCTTGGGTACTGTCTGTAAACCAACCGGCAATCCAAAGAGTTATGTAAGGGTTTATGCCTAGCTCAGAGAGCTTGTCAATAATGTCTGAATGGGGTACTGTATCAATTGCCTTAGCCAGGTCAAGATACTCTGTATGTGTTGTTTAACCCTCATCCATTACCTCGGTGACCCTCTCAAGGAAGTTTACTAGGTTAAGTAAGCATGACCTTCCCTTAATTGGGATGGGTCCATTGTCTGTAGGTTGCCAATGTCCTTGTTTCCATGATAATTCATTCTATGGCTTTGCATATTAGGCTTGTTAGCCTGATGGGTCTGTAAATCCCTGGGTTGGTTGATGGTCCACCCTTGCGTAAAGGAATAACTGTTGTGGTCCTCCATTTGCTTGGAATGCAGCCTGTTTCAAGGTTGTAGTTGAAGAGTGCCTTAAGTGGCCATGATAGGCCATGTTTTGGACTGTTCATGAGGCAACCGGAGATGTTGTCTGAACTCATGGTGGTGGTGTTCTTGGCTTTAGTAAGTGCTGCCGGCACCTGGTCCCTGCTGATAGCTGTGGGAAGTATGTTGGAGAAGATTTCACCTGATGAACCTGGGGGGGGTAGTGGGTTGTGAAGTTTTAACTGAATTTATCAGCCAGTAGATATGCTATGCTATCCTGATCAGTGTAGGTGGTACCATTCACCACCACTTCAGCACACTGTTGTGTGTTACCTCTAAGGTTCCAGCTGTAGCTGAAGAAGGCATTTTGATTCCTAAGCCTGTGAGCCTATCCTGAACTCATAGTTGGCCTTGTTGGACTTAATTGGACCTCTTGGTTTCTTGTTTAGTTGTATAAGAGAGCAATTGTCTTTAAGGGAGTTGCTTTTCCTGATTTTGGGCATAAATTTTCTTCTTTTATTATATAACCTGTTTAGGTGAAGATTCCACCAGTGAGGTTTGTTTTTAGTGTTTCTTTTGGTTTATTTTTGCTCGGTAAGGCAGCCTCTATGTTTGTATAGTGACTCTGTGAATAATTCTGCATATGTAGCTGTGGTCTTGGGGTTTTGGGGATCCTTGAATTTTAACAAACTATCACTTAATAGGATGTAGTTTGCCTTTGAATAATTCCTAACTGTTACTGGTTTAGCTGGATTTTCTGGGTTAATTTTTACTTCAAATGAGAGAGCATTATGATCCAGTCTCACTAGTAAGCATGTGACATGCGTGTGTGTGTGTATGTGTGTGTGTGTGTGTGTGTGTGTGTGTGTGTGTGTGTGTGTGTGTGTGTGTGTGTGTGTGTGTGTGTGCGCGCGCGCGCTTGCGCATGCAGGGGCAATGCTCTCCCATGTTGGAGAGTACCAGCTCCAGTATGTTTGATCCTCTGATCTGTTCAAGGGTATTTGTGTTAATAAAGTCCAGGAAGCATTATTGTGCCTGTGAGTCTGAGGCTGTTTACATTTACCAGTCTATAGAGTGATAATTAAAGTTATCTATGAATATGGTGTTTGGTTGAATGGTGAGGCCCTCTAGTAGGTTTAGGTAAGATCTGTGAGACTCTAAGAGAATAGATGGTGATGTTTAGTTAGCTATGATATGGTGAGGGACCTTACCTGTAGTGACTAGCATATGATGAAACTCCATTGTATGATCCTGTTTAATCAACCTGGAGGCATTTTTATTACAACACAGATCAAAATGCCTCCACTTTTGGCCTCAGTCTGTGCTATTGTTGGTCTAAATGCATGGAAGGTACTGTAGCCTTGCACTTCTAGAGTACTTTCTATGGATTTAAACCAAGTCTTGGTCACGGCACAGATGTCTACATTCTCCAGAGTGAGTAGGGCTTGAAGGGTGTGTAGTTTTTTGTTTAAACTCACAGTATAGGGTACTCAGTTGATGCCTGCAAAACTCATCACGTGTCCCTTGTTGGATGCTCAAAATTCCCCATAGCAAGGGTGGTTAATGTTACATAAATCATTATTTGAATTAGGATTGACAGCCATGCATCCATCCGTTCCATGTGAGAAGAGCACGTCTCCTAGCTCCCATATGATGTCTCTGTCCAAACAGTAGAGGCCAACTATGTCCAGGTTATGGACGTGATGATATTTCAGCCTCTGATGGACTCTTCTGCAATGTGTAAAGTGGCAACATGCAACATTATGGACCTGGCTTACAAGGTGACCACTAACAGGACTGACTAGCTAAAATAAAAGCTGCTTTTAGTATCTTTGCTTGAGTGATGCACCTGTTCACTGAAAAATAATGATTTTCATATAAGCTGATTGTTGCTGCTATTCATGCTAATTGTATACATTCCTGAATCACATCATCATGTTTGATTTCATCATTTTTGTATGTGAGGTTTCTTATTGGCATATTGACATACATTTATATGGCATTATACAGTCATCTGTATGCAATGCAATGCAACTTTATTTTCCGGCTGACAAGGTTATGTTATGTGTATCTCTGAATCAACCACTCCATGTGTGTTACCACTCACTTAAGTATTTTGTCTTAATGCAATGCACTTTTTGTTGCTGAATATCTGTGGTAGGTGAAAAACAATGATTGATATCTTCACTGCAGGGCATCCTAGAGAAACACTCTGTGTCATTTGGTTTGGCTCAGTCTATGCTTTCACATGTTGTATATTCCATCCATCTACAACCCTTTTTTTCCCATTTTTGTCCATGGGGTCATAGTGTTACATCACCAGTGACAATCATCTAGAGCTAAGGTTTACACCACTGGGTGGCTAGCCCTGTCACTGTAGTTCTTCCACACCACACACTCGTACACATACTCACACCTGTGGCCAGTTTAGAGTGTCCAGTTCCACCTACTACATGTCTTCGGAATGCGGGAGGAAACTGGATCATGTGGAAAAAGCCCATGTGAACACAGGGCGGATATGCCGACTCCACACAGAAGGCACCCCCAGCTGAGAATTGAACCAGGAAATCTCTTGCTGTGGGGTGACAATGCTATCCGCTGCACCACTGTGTAGCCCAGGCATAGATTGTATGCTATTACTTGGTAAGTTTCTTGATTAAAGAAACCAACTCCAGACTGCGGCATCACATCAGAAGCAGCTGTAGATGTCAAGTGGATTTCCATCAAATGGCTCTGTTGGTGTGAATGACATAAGGGCAGTGCTAACTCATGTGATCTGGGAACCTTTTTTATTACGGAATGCTAAACTCAGTGGTGAGAAGCTGGTAAATTGATGACCCACTAACTGCAGACAGTCATAGGTTCATAGGTGTCTATTAGGCTAATGACCACAAGGGCCTTTTTAAGCCTAGCCTTGCATCCTGAATCTCTGACAAGTTCTGACACCCTTGATAAGTGTAAGTATGGGCCTGGGAGATGAGCCATTTACAGGTTACCTGTTTGCATTAGAGACATAGGTGCCAAACCAGAGATGAATTTCTGGTTTCCCATCCAATTGTCCAAGTTGCACTTGAATTGGGTTAGGGAGGAACTCTGCTTCACATGGATAGGGAGCCTGTTCCATAGATGGGGTAGTCTCTGGGATCCATACCTGTCTCTCTAGCAGGTCCTATTTATATCACAGGCAAAGTTTAAGTGTTTAGAATGGTTAATTCTGGTACTGTTTGTTTTGTGGATATGCAGGAGGTCCATCAGATCTAACAATGCCCTGTATGCCAGGCATAGATCTCCCCTCAAAAGCCTGTAGGAGACAGAATACAGGGATAGGGCCTTGAGGCAGTCAGCATAGGAGATATTACTTACACCCTATATTCTTTTATTGAGGAACCTCTGTGGACGTTCCAGTTGTTGGATATGCCTGGTTAGGTACATGCCAAATGGGGCATTGTACTCAATGATAGGTCTGATGAATGCCGGATACAGTGGAACAATGACTTCCTTGGACTTAGATGCCATGCCTTTGTTTATAAGTTGCGCAACATAGAATTATTTCCTACCACTGTAGACATGTGATGATCAAAGGCTAGATTACTATTTATGTTTGTCCCTCAGTCCCTGACTACTGGGTCAACTCAAAGGAGCATGTTGTCAATATGATAGATACCAGGGATGGATGGCTTCCCAAAGGATATTATTATGCATTTCTTGGCATTTAGTTTTAGCCCATGGCTCTGATACCAGTTGTTGATCTCTCTCAGCCCCTCCTAGAGAACATTTGTGTCAGTATGCAATTCAATGACAGCTCCTAATTTGTAATCATCTGCAAATTTAGTCAGCCAGAGACCACTGACATTGGCTTTGACTTCTGAGAAGTAAATGCCAAAAAGGAGTGGTCCAAGGACTGATCCCTGAGGGAACTCTACTTGTGACTGCCCTCTTTGTAGAGGTGGACTCCCCAGTTCTAACTTCCTGGGTCCTGTCTGTGAGCCAGTTGGCCATCCACCGGGTGATATACAGGTTTGTACCTAACCTCTTGAATTTGTCAACAATGCCTGAGTGGGGTATTGTGTCAAATGCCTTGGCCAGGTCAAGCTAGGCAGTGTGAATGATTTTGCCCTCATCCATTGCTTTGGCGACCTTCTCAAAGAAGTCCACCAGGTTGAGTAGACATGATCTGCCCTTGATGAAGCCAAACTGGGTTGGGTCCCATGTCTGGAGGTTTACTATATCTCTATTGATCATCTCCATGATAATTCTTTCCAGGTATTTACATATAAGACTAGTGAGACGTATGGGTCTGTAGTTTCCAGAGTCTGTAAATGGCCCACCTTTGTGCAGAGGGATGACTGTTGCCTTTCTCCATTCATGAGGCATGAAGCCTGTTTGGAGGCTACAGTTAAATAGTAATTCCAGAAGCCCTGATAGGTCATATTTCATGCTATTTAGAGTGCATTGTGGGATATTGTCTGGGCCCATTGATGCACTGTTCTTGGTCTTAGAGAGAGCATTAAAGACCTGTTCCCTAGTGATAGTAGTGGGAGTTATATTTGATGATATTTCCTGAGGGAAGGGTTGAGGGGAAGAGAGGAGTAAAGTTGGAGATGAATTTATCAGCCAGGAGGTTTGATATATCTTCTGGCTCAGTATATGTGGCTCCATTTACAATGAGCTCTACACACAATTGTGTATTACCTTTGAAGCTGCACACATAGCTAAAGAATGCTTTTTGGTTGTCCTTGGCCTGGGTGGCCAAACTTAACCTCAAATTTGGCTTTGGGGAAGTTGCTCCCTTGCAGCCTGTTTTACAAGATTAGGCAGCTGAAAGATGACATGTAGTTTTTCAGGCCCCAGATTGTGCCTTTGAATCTGTTGTCATTTGCTAGCTGGAGAAATAAATAAGCAGTGTATCATCCATATCCACAGATCAGCTTGAGGACTGGAATGACATGTCAAAAACAGATTATTGTATAAAGCATGCTATAATTAGTTACCCTCCCTGTTAGTGACACATATAGATCTTTTTATTTTAGAATATGTGGAGAAAATAACATAATTGTGATATAATTTCAAATACATTTAATTTGGAGATAGCAGTGCCTGGATAAATTTCAAGGGATGCAAGGTATTTGACTACACATGTTAATGAAAAAGGGAGTTATCACTACCCATCAACTGTCTAGTTTACTGATTACTGCTTCAGGTGACATATAAGCCATTGAATTAACACAACATGTGGCATTCTGCTTCGCTCACGGTTGTGCAGCCATGGTGTAAATGTATAAGTAAACGGGAGTGGGTGCACTGAGATGGAGCTTCCACATAAATAAATTGTGAAGTTCTTGTGCCAAACTAGTGTGGTTAATATTTATGCATGTTTACAGGATTTGAAATGTCAATGGCCAAACTACACACTGAACAAGACTATTGTGAGGTACACTGTGGTAGAAAAGGAATGTGCAGTAGAAGGTACTTGCACTGTGGCTGGGGCTGTCCTTCGTGCAGAAATAGGCGTAAGTCAGAATAAGCTAGATTCAGCAGTCACAACACAGAGTGTTGCAGTGTCAGTAATAGATGTATTTTAGCAAACACAAAATAAAACCTACTAAGTGTGCTTTGATATCAGAAGTGATGGCATGCAGTGTCTGTTTGATCAGTGAGGTAGTTAATTGGATTTAATCAATGATATGAGGGTTAATTATTGTGTAAACTAACATGTGATGACATTCATTCCAAGATATTTACATGGTGACTTTTTGAGTCATTTTTGAATGAATGTGATATCCTGAAGGCTATGTTTTTGAGGAGAGGGTATCCCCCCACTTTAATCCAGGAGGTCATGATGGAGGTTGTCAACAAGAGGGAAAGGGGTAATTTCAGAGCTATTCTATCCAGCGATGAGGAAACTTGTGACCGTTTTGAACCAATGGGTTCAGGCACTGAACCTCTGGGGGTAATTTCTTGTACTGTTGGTGATTGAAGACTGAATGCAGGGACCAACAGAAATTTTAGGTCAGCCTTTGTCACAACTTTCAGCTCTGACAGTCAGCGAATCGCGGATATTTTATTTAAAAACTGGGTCATCTTTTCCTCCTGTGATGAGATGAGGAAATGTATTAGTAGTGCCCCAGTTATTGTGTATAGGAAGGGCAGATGTTTGAAAAACTTACTTGAAAATTACAAAGATGAACCAGTAAAAGGTACTATTAGAAAATGTGGGGCCTGTAATCAGTGCGGATATATTTTGGATGGCTCAATGGTGACCATTAATGGCCAGCTTCTTAGACTTAAGGGTAAGTTTACATGTCAGTCTGAGAGGGTGATGTACTGTGCCGTCTGCATACAATGTCCCTGCTTCTATGTAGGAAAAACTGAGAGGAAACTCAGCAATAGAATCTGCGAACATGTGAGGGACATTAGACTGAAAAATAAAACAGATGCCCTAGTTAGGCACTGCACTTACCATGATGGTCATTCATTCAGGTTTGTTATTATTGATATGTTAAGGAGGGATCCGAGGGGGGAACATGGCCCCTGCAACTGGAAAAATGGTGGCATTATGACAGTTAAGACTGAATGCAACTTGCTGGCCAGACTTGAATGACATGCTTTCTCTAGCCTGTTTTCTAAAGTTAAGGGCACTGGAAAGATGACTGCCTTCTTTGATTTTTCGTGATTTTTATTTTTTTGATTTGGATGTATTAAATGTATTTTATTACTTTTTTAGCATCTGATCTTATTATGTTGTGCTAGTTTTAATTATATATATTCTTTGTGTGAGTTTATTGTCATACATCATCAGACTTGCCTTTATTAGGAGGGTTGACTGATGGATTTATCCACTTTTTATATCTTGTAGGGATGGTTCTGAGAAAAATCCTTTTAAATAAACGTTTTAGATGGTGATGTATAATGCTTCTGCAGGGCTGATTGATCTAACAGTCTTGCAAGAGGTGTTAATTGGGGTTGAGTTTATATATTGTGTGCTTCCTGTTCTGTCTCTTATCTTGATAAAGTCTGTGAACTGACAGAGATGAAAGCGCTTGTGGTTATTTTTCAATAAAGTGTTTCTGGTGATTAATCGGGCTCGGCAACTTTTTTAGTGATTGAACATTGGACTGTGCCTTTGACTATACTACTGTGGGTAGCCTTGCCCTGCTGGCTCCTGGATGCAGGACTTATCTCTGGTTTTAGTTTTTTTACCTGGTTTGTCCTGTGGATTTGTTTCTGTTTACCTCTTTGTTTGCTGGTATGATGTACTTCTTGCTTGGCTACTGACTCATTTTTAACTCTAGTTCCTATATTTTAGCATTCTAGAAAACTGTGCTGTTTAGGACAGGCTGATAATTGTGCTGCTGCTTAAAATATAATGTTTCTTGTTTTGTTAGAAAAATATATATTTGCTAAGTTAACCTGTGGACTCAGGTAATAAAGAGTTTAACTACATTTCATCTAATATGACATGTATCAAAAACTTGAAAAGCTGTGGTCCAGACAATAGCTAGAACTTTCTTTACATTAATTTGATATAACAACAGGCAAACACATATGCAAATGCAAAGAGAAAAAAAACCTGAACTGCAAAATGGTAAAAATGAAAGGGAATTAGCTAATTAGTAATGACTGTGGGAAAATGCAACCTTCAGTGGTCTGGTCATCCATATCACCAAAATAACTGTGAGCAACTGTTTAGGGCAGTTAGCATATAGTGCACCTCATTAGGGTAGTGGTAAATAAGGTGTGCATGAACGAGGAAAGAGATCAGACATCAGCAGCATAATGGCCAAATCTTTGTTGGTTTACAGTTATTCAGATTTCTCTGAGTAACCTTTAAGTGTGGAATGGTGATATAAAAATAACTGGCTAAATATTAAGCATGTGATTTTTTGACATGCATAGAAGTTCAGATGGGGAAGTGTAACATTTGAAGGACTTATGCTGAAACTAATACAGGCTTATCACTGAAAGATATAGAAAGTTCAGTTAGTTACTGATGAGTATTAGCTTGTAGAAAATTAACAGCAATCAGAAAGCTCATATCTAGAAATAAGTATAGAGCGGATCTCTGCTATATCACTACTATTCTTGTAGGACTCTGAAGGAAGAAGTACTTTGAAACTGATTTGCTGATAGTTACATTTGTATGAAGTCACACTAAACGGAAGTTTGAACTGACTCAATGAATATTACTATATACAAAATAACATTAATATGAACACTATCGTAATGTAGCACAGATATAAAATGGTGTTTTTTGCAGGGGGAAACTCGTCTACTTCCCCTTATCTGAGTGGTTTCATCCTACACCCTCTATAACAATTAGATCACAGAGAGTCAGTGAAAAATGAATGACAAGAGTCAGAGACAAATTAGTTATTCCCTTTTCTTTAAAGTGTTGCAGTCCCTGAGTTATTAGTGGGGTGGGGTTAATGGTGGTAAATCATCCCACATAGCTGGTGTAGTGGTGCTCCCCAGCAAAAAAACAGTAGCTAGAATATTAAGCAAGTACATATCTAACCAACTGAAGTGTGATTTCATGCAAATAAACTTCAGATACAGTCAAAGTAGATCCTGAAAATATTATTATGCATGATAGCTAATTGTTGTGTAGATCACGTGTTGATGTTCTTGGTTGAAAACTATCTGTTCAACAGGACTAACAAATACTAGCAAATGGAATCAACAGTGAAAAATGGAATCTGTAAGTAGTGCACTTTAGGGTTCATTTTTGGACCAGTCTTCTTAAAATGTTTATATAAATATATATAACACCGCAGAGAGACTAGCGGGAAATGCATGCTTCTTTGCAGATGACATAATAAATAATAATAATATACAACAGGGATAACTGAGAAGAGAAGGGCATACAGGTTGAAACGGGACTTGGCAAAGACAGAAAAACAATGTAATGATTGACAAAATAGAGTAATTGCAAAGAAGTACAAGATGCCGCAGCTGGATAAAAAACTGCCATCTACCACATGCTATATAATATGAAGTGAGATATAACACAAATTAAAAAAAAATGAAGGGACTATAGTATTATTACATTAAAATGGATTCTGGATGGGAAGAAACAGTAAAGAAAGCTGGAGGAAGATTCAATGATAACCAGTGAATGGTATTACCAGAAGAAAAAAATGAGATCATACCTTGAGAAATTAATTGCTGGAGATCCCTACATTGGAAATTATACTGGCAGAATAAAGGCTTCTGCAAAGAAAGCAACTCAGAGGATACATAACTGATACCAGAAAATTGTTTAAAGAAAAAGTCTAAAGGAACTAAGCTGACATACCCTGGAAGAAAGCAGGAAAGTTGTTTGGCATTTGCCCACTACTTAGTTTTTTAAGTAGAACCATAAACTGAAGCAGCAAACTTTCTAAGTGAGTTGAGTTACAGTCTTACTGTGAAAAGAAAAGTCAGTTGTATCACCCTGACTCAGAGACCTTTCATTTCTTTCTGAAAAAAAAAAATGAGTGAAGGATGATTGTTTAGATAAATAAATCACTAATCTTTAAAAATGACTCTTTTAATGATGTATTACAACTGAAACAAAAAGGGCTAATGTAAGTCCATTTAAAACATAGCAAATAGTATTCAAAGTGAGTGGACAGAAAAATCTTGATGCCAACAAAAGGGCAAAACAGTAATCCCTTGGGGATAGAGACAGTGTGTGTTATGGGTGAAATAATATTTCTATGATATAATAAAAACAAGTGTGTCAGCTGTAAATGAGCATTGTGGGAAAGAAAAAAATTATAAAACAATCCTAACCACTATGTGTGATTTAAGGACATTAATATTACATGAACATTAAAATATGATAAGACCATATATTTTTTTCAACTTCTAATCCTAGTGTTTTTTTTTTATGTTATTACTGGGAAATACAAACTTCCAGTCTTGGTTTCTTGTAGAACATGTGTTACAAAAGTAACGCTGCTGTGAGGAATCAGTTTTCCTGTAACACCAGTCTGGCATGCCTGTATTGCTAGTGATAGTTAAGTGAGCAGCTGTGAGTAGAATGGAATGAAAGTCAATACCTCTGATTAACAGAGGAAATGACTGTGGAAAAAATACCTGCACCTACCACATTCTTCTTCTTATGAAGGGCAGCCGAATACAATTCATTTCTGCAGTTGAAAGAATGGCATTATTACAATGTCTGTAAAAGAAGGCTGCAAACACAAGCCTGTGAGTCAGTGGAAATGGTTACTGACACTGTGACCAGGCATTCTATGATTTAATATTTGAGTGTTGCTTTTGTAAGTCAATGGAAAGATGATTTAGAAGAAGCAGAGAGGCCATTAGTTCTCAAACCTTTCTTTTTAGTATGGTTCTTGAAAAGGGTGTTCTTCTGTTAACTAGATTTTTCAGTGCATACAAGTCCTCTCAATCTGCAAACATGGAAATTAGAAACAAAGGCTCTTGAATAGCAGAAACATAGGTTCATAGGTTCATACTAGGCTATCTGCCCTAGGGCATTTATAAGCCTAGCCAGAGTGTGTGTGGCTTTCGCCACCCCTTGGGATGAGAATACTACACCCATTTAGGGTTTAGTTTACTGTGCCTCTGTCTAGTAGTGACACAGAGATGACCCCCGGGGTAAACCTACGATCTCCCATCCACTCGTCAAGATTTCTCTTGAAGAGAGTTAGTGAGGGGCTCTGCCTAACATGGACTGGGATTCTGTTCCAGAGTGTAGGGAGCCTCTCGGTTATGAATCTGTCCCTCCAGCACGTCCTATTTATTTCTGTGTTGAGGTTCAAATCTCTTGCTCTCGTGGCTCTGATGGATTTGGATTTTCTGAGGTGGAGCATGTCCATTAATTCCGGATTGGACATGGCCTTGTCGTCAGGCATAGATCACCTCTGAGTAGGCGGTATGCGACTGAATAGAGCTGGAGTTTCTTCAGCCGGGCAGCATATGACATATGTTTGAGACCCTTTATCCTCTTGGTGAGGAACTTTTGGGGTCTTTCTAACTGCTGCAGGTGTCGGGTAAGATACATCCCAAATGGGGCATTGTACTCAATCATGGGCCTGATAAGAGAAGAGTACAGGGGCACAATGACCTCTCTTGATCTAGATGTGAATCCCTTCATGATAAGGTGGGCAATATAAAAGGTCTTCCTAACCACCTTGGCAATGTGAGTGTCACATGAGAGGTTACTGTCGATTTGGGTCCCTAGGTCCCTGATTACCTCTTCCGTACTTAATGGATTACCACCTATGTGGTAATTTGTGGGTACCTTGTTTTTCCCAAAGGGTATGACTATACATTTTTTGGCGTTCAGTTTAAGGCCATGGCTCTGGCACCAATTATCCATTTCTATGAGGCCTTTCTGAAGGATGCTTGTGTCCGCTGGAGTATCAATTATGGCACCCAGTTTGCAGTCATCTGCGAACTTTGTCAGCCACAATCCTCCTATGTTTACTTGCACCTCGGAAAAATAAATGCCGCACAAGAGGGGTCCCAGGACTGAGCCCTGTGGTACACTGCTTGTGACTGCCTTAGAGTCTGACATGGCTCCAGTAATTCTGACCTTGTGAGTTCTGTCCTTGAGCCAGTTTGCAACCCATCTTGTGACATATGGGTTTACATTTAAGCTGGTGAGTTTGTCAATGATGCCCAAGTCGGGTATTGTGTCGAAAGCTTTTGCAAGGTCAAGGTAGGCTGTGTGAACTGCCTTACCCTCATCAATGGCCTTAGTGACTGTTTCAAAAAAGTCGACTAGGTTCAAAAGGCAGGATCTGCCTTTGACAAAGCCGAATTGGGTAGGATCCAATGTCTGTAGGTCCCCAGTGTCTTTGTTTATGAGTTCCATAATGATCCTTTCCATAGCTTTGCAGACCAGGCTCGTCAAGCTTATGGGGCGGTAATTTCCAGGGTCCGTAGAAGCACCTCCTTTGTGGCGTGGGACCACTGTTGCTGTATGCCACTCTTTGGGTACGTATCCTGTAGTAAGGCTAAGATTAAACAGCAGCCTTATGTGCGGGTTTAGTTCCTCTTGGAGTTCATGTAGCACGCAGCCCAGGACACCGTCCGGTCCCATTGATGCTGTGTTTTTAGCTTTGGAGAGGGTGGCTCTCACCTGGGCATCTGAGATGTTAGGGAGGCTACACTCTGTTGGGATAGATATTTCTCCTTTTGGGGGAAGGGGGCAGAGAAATTTGCACTGAACCTGTCTGCCAGAATGTTGGCAATATCTGTGGGTTCAGTGTATTTTGTGTCATTTTGGACTAACTCTGAGCATATCTGGGAGTTTCCACCCAGGTTTCTAACATAGCTAAAAAAGGTCTTGTGATTGTCTTTTGTGTCTTTTGCGATTTTTCTCTCAAAGTTGGCCTTGGATGATTTTATGAGTGATCGAAGTTTTTTGCTAGTACTGATCAGAGATGCCTTCCCCTTTGGGGATTTTGCTCTGTCATGTAGTAGCTTCCTCCTCCTGTTGTAAAGTTTGTTAATGGCTGGGGTCCACCAGACAGGACGCCTGCCTTTGTGGGAATGGGTCTTGGTTTTATTAGGGATTGCATGATCCATGCATTCTTGAAGGTGTCCATAAAAGGCATTTATAAAGGATTCAGCGGTGTGGGTTGTGGTTTCCACTGGCCCAGGGGCCTTGAAAGATATCACTTCAGTCTTAAGAAGTGTGAAGTCGGCTTTTGAGAAATTTTTCACTGTGGTCTTCTGTGCAGGGGGTGGGGGTGGGATGTAGATTTCCAGTGAGATTAATTTATGGTCTGATCTCACCAATGAGGGGTATACTTCCAGTGTGGAGCATTTTGTCCCCATGTTTGTGATGATCAGGTCTAGTATATTATCTCCTGTTGTGGGAGTGGTGACGAGTTGTTCCATCGCATTTGAGTTTATGAATTCTAGGAACCTTTGGACTAGGGTCTTGGGGCTTGAGTAATGTTCCCAGTCTATGTTTGGGTAGTTGAAGTCTCCCAATATGATGGTATTTGGAGAGACATTTATACTCTCCAGTGTCTTCAGGAAGGCTGAGTGGGGTTCCTGAGTTTGAGAGGGTGGTCTGTAGCATGCTACAAACTGTAGGGCAGTTTTGCCTATGGTTAGTTGCACCTGGATGGTCTCCGATGCTTCGTGCGTTGCCACTAACCTGGAGGTGTGGGTGTCTTTGATGAATATGGATACTCCCCCTCCTTTTGTGGTTCGGTCCAGGTTTTGGGGCCGGAAAGCATGATATGAGGTATAACCTGGTAGTGCTGGGGTGCTCTCAGGAGCCTTGAACCAGGTTTCAGTCACTGCACAGACATCGATGTTCTCCATACTGAGGAGGGCTTCGAGAGCATGCATCTTGAGGTTTAGACTTCTGGCATTGAGCAGCATTACCCTTAGTTTTTTTTCACTTGTGTTTTCTAGGGAGGTGGGTTTGTCTTTTGAGCCTTGACTAAAAAAGGCACTATGGGGGAGGCAAGAGCCTTGGCCAATATCCGGCAGCCCAGGGGTGACAGGTGCAAGCCGTCCCTTGTGAAGCAGCGTGGCTTGTCAAGCATGTCATCCCAAGCGGACAGATATTGGATCCCCTTAGAATGACACCAGTAATTAAGCCAATTATTAAAGCTGATCATTTTGTCTCTGTACTGTGGCATCATTCTTGGTGAGGGTAAGATGCTGCTCAGGGTCAGGGTCATACCGGCCTGGGCTACATAATCAGAGAGCTCCTCTATGTCTCTTTTCATGTAGTCCAGGGAGGTACGTCTCAGGTCATTCACACCGGCATGGACAATGACTGAGTCATATTTGTACTTGCTTTGGAGTGACCTGAGTGCTTGTGTTATGTGGCAGATTCTAGCGCCTGACAGGCAGCTTACTGTAACCTTTTCCTTGTTCAGTCTGGTGAGCGGGACGTCAGTGTGTCTTACTATGGAGTCACCTATTACAAGTGTATCTGGCATGTTGTTTAGCCTTAAGGGCTGTGACTGTTTAGCACACTGACTTTGTGAACTATGTGTTGCATGTGCTATGTCTTGAGGTAGTGGTTGCTTGGGTGTCTGCTTTGGAGGCCTCTGTTGTTTTGGTAGATTTTTAATTAGAGCCTCCGAGTATGTTTTTGTGTGTTTATGTGTTTGGTTTGCAGTTGTGATAGGTCTATGTAAGACTGGGATTGTGGGGTGTGTGGTTACCTTCTCCTCCTGACTGGTTTTGCCAGTACTGAGTTGAGAGAGCTCAGCCTCCAGTTTGGCTATATAGTTGCATCTCTCACATATATTTGTATTTGTTGGGAGGAGGAGAGGGTTGTCTGTGTACATGAGGCAGTTGTAACATTGCCTCAAGATTCCCAGATTCACCAGCTGAACAGGAGAGGATGCCAGCAACTGACCCTTCGACATGCTAGAATAGTGTATAGGATTGCTGTGTAACTGAGTCAGAAAGGACCTATAGGGAAATGGGTACTCAAGGGGATTTAGGTGAATGAAGTACTTCCTTTTTGTTTTAGAGTGCTTTATCTGTATAAAAATGCTTTAGGAGCAAGTGCTGGGCTTTTCAGATAGAGAATAGACTGTTTAGATTGCAAGTAGAGCAGTTCTAAGGGAAAAATTGAAGAGCAGACTTTGCGGAGCCAGAAATACTTTAAACTTGATTAACCGGTGCTGCCCGATGCTGCTCTATGGATCTATCAGCAACTTCGCGCAAAAGCGTGCTAAAGTGGGCTTTATAGCAGGGGGTTGAAAAGAGCTAGGAAATGGCCCAAAACGGCCAATAAACTACAAGTTGCTGGGCTGGAACCACTCCTTTAGGGACAAATAGGCTGCTCAGTGCTCCCCACTCCCACTGGTGAACAAAGAAGCTTCCTCCTATCCAAATAAGGATATGGACAACACAGGAACTATGACACAGCCCAGAGATCAGAAATCTGAAGACTGGACTATTCTAGTTCAGTAAAGGTGGGAAAACAAGGATATTTTTTTGTTTTTTTTTGTTTCAAAAGATACAGTAACAAACACTAAATGCTTTAAATCGGCTAGCGCACTTGAGTGTGTTAGCCTAACAGTTAAATTAAGCAGAAAACTAACTTTTTAAAGTGCCATCCAACTAAAAATCTGGACATCTAATTAGTATTAAAATTTGAATACCAGCCACTATCCCACTTCCAGTAGGAATTCAAGATACTACTCAGAAGCGCATGTTTAAAAAAAAACATAGGGTGGAATTTAATAAAGCCTACATGGAGCGATTCTCCATGTAGGCATAGTGTTATGGCCTGAACATGGAACATGGCCGCCAAGTGATCCAGGAAACAGGGCGGAGGGGCGTGCACAAACGTGCAGACAAAGTGGTGTCCGTGGAATGCAAATCACCTCATAAGCTCGTGAAAACCATGCAAATGAGGTTGATTTATGATTCAACAAGCAGAAAGGCATCTGTGTAGGTGCCGTGTTGGTGTAGGGAATGGATGCAGATAGAAACCATGTACTGGTCTATAAATTTTAAACAGGGGCTGTAAAAGCCTAAATAAAAGGGTGGATATGGTACCTTAGGCATGCAAATGGCCAAAACCTTGGCCAGTGTGTCCAGAATGCAATGCAAATCATTAAAAAATATTTTTTAATACATATATTATGTTTGTGTGGCACGCAGTGATGCACAAACATGACATTATGGAAAAAAAATTAAAAGTGTAAAAAAGTGTAAAGTAGACATTTGCAAATATATTACATAATAGTGCTCAGCATGCAGAGTATTACAATAGCAAGCATCAGTGGTTGCTATGGAGGCAGTCCCTGCAGCAGTGAAGTATCCAGGGTATACTTAATTAGCTGTATGTAAATGAGCTGAGGTTACTGAATAGCAAAAAGGGCTACCGTGTCTGCAGATATAACCCGTGGTAGGGCTAGAACCATGTAGGTAATGGTAGAACATGGTAGCTGACATAACAAGGGGATGTGTCACAGTATGTTTAAGTGGATTGGAGCTCAGCAGTGCCTGTTTATGCTCAGCTAAGCAAGGGTGTGTGTCTGCTGCTGCTGAGTGTGTTTTAGTTAGGTTAAGAAAAGCTGAGTGTGCCCATGGTTGGGGGAGTGTCAAAAATGCTGAACATTTTTTACACTAGTACCATGGTAAGCCACACTGCTTAGCAGTGAAAGAAATAAGGAAAAAAATAGCCTGGGAAAGCCAATCAGGTAGAAATGACTGATAAGCCCTGTTCAACAGACATTGGCCCATTCAAACCCCCAATGATAAACCTGGCAGGCGGGAATGCAGCATAATGAGCCAATCACACAGGCTGCAACTGCAGCACACCACTATGAAGTATGCATACACCCTACAATTTGATTTTCCTACATACTGTGCACCATTGCAGTACACACTTGGGAATTTTAACTGACCAAATGCTAGGGGCTGCTGCTGCTCTGCTACATCTGTATGTGCTTGAAGCTGAAGTCAGTGAAGATGATGATGCTGACAATAGGCCCAGACTGAGAAGGAGAAGAGTGTTCAGGGCCAGGGTGACCTTCCACGAGCTACATGAGCTGGCGCTACAGGGTGGACAGGGACATACTACAAGAACTCACTGAGTTCTGCCGCCTTCAACTCAGACCCAGAGCCAACAGCGGGGAACCCATCCCAGTGGAAACAAAGGTATGTATAGCCTTTAGAATATTTCTTACATGTAGTTTTCAAAGGCCATCTTAGAGGCATAATGGAGATCTCACAGGCATCTACATCCAGGGTACTCCACCAGTTTCTGGATGTCATGCAAGCACATGCCAGTGAGCACATTTATTTACCCCACACCCCTGAGGAGAGGATCAGCAATATTCATCTCTTCCACCATGTGGCACACTACCCTGAGGTACTGGGTGCCATAGACTGCACTCATGTGCACATAAAAGCACCATCAGGTGAAGAGGGTAGGGTCTACATCAACAGCAAGGGATATCACTCCATCAACAGCCAGGTTGTGTGCAATGCCTAGGGCATTATCATGAATGTGTGTGCTGGCAGCCCTGCCAGCTATCACAACTCCCACATCTGGCATGCCACACAGTTGAACCAGATGTTTTCCAGGGGGGATATCCCATACGGCTCTCTACTGGTGGATTCTGGCTATGCACTGGAACTGTGGATGATGACACCCATTAGAAATGACACCCCCCTACTGAACAATGCCTTAATGAGGTACATGCACAAAATAGGAACATCATAGAGCATGTGTTTCGGCTGCTCAAGTCATGGTTCCGATATCTTGATATATCTGGTGGAGCCTTGCAGTTCCCTCCAGCCACATGTGCACACGTGTTCACAGTATGTGCCATGCTACACAATATGATCCTGTGGAAACAGCTGTGGCAGGAACATCACAGAGAAGGGACACACAGTCCCCCACCACTGCCAAGGTCCCCACAGCCACAGGGGTACTCAGAGGAGGAACCCCACCTGAGCCTCTCCCTGTAGGCAGATGTAGGAATGCCTATTATGCCCTGGCCTTGGCAAAGAGGCAATGCATAGCACATGTACTGACAACCTAGGGACCTATAGACTGATACCTCACTCTGACTCACATACATAGTGAAAAGGATGCCAGTCACACCACACAACCTGTACCTTACCATGTCTAGGCTGTGTAGTGTGTGCATCCCACAATGGTTCTTTAAACTGCTGCAGGCACAAAATAAGTCACTCTTCTTTACAACAAATGAATGGGGTAGTAAACTGTGGTAGCATATGTATGGGCCTGCTGCATGTATGCAAGCAAATGGAGTGGGATACCGAGATAGCCACAGACAACTGACAACTATGTGGGACAATAGGAACCCTCTGCCCAATAATGGCCACCCCATAATATGCAGTAGGCCCAAGGCATCAAAACTCCCCCTGCACTATGCGAGGGAATTACAAAAACTGGGGTCACAGGAGTGATGCTTGATTGTCAATGCTTGAGTCCCCTATCCCCAACACACCCTTGTTCCTATATGACTGCAGTAACAGTATGTATTCAAGGTAATACCAGCAGACCACACAATCCCTGGGCTGTCTCAATCAACCTGGTGACATGTACCCATTCCCCAATATGCAGGGGTCAATGCGCTATGTATGTCTGTGTTTGATAGCATCAGGAAGTAAACTGCACTGTCTGGTGGCTCTTGTTGTTTAGTGGGCTAAGTATATTACCATGGTTGATAGTTGGTAAGCGTCTGATGAAGCAGCTTGGTCTGTGAAAGTGCTTGTGCATCCAATTAAACGTTTTACCTTGGAGAACCTGGCTATCTCAGAGTCCTTCTGTTCTGGTGGATTTATCCTTTGGTTGTTTGGTTTAATTGGATTCTATTAGCTGGATAGGTATCGGATGAAGTCCTAATGTGTTGGGACGAAAACGCAGTTTGTTAATAAAAGAGCGTTAATAAATTTAGTGCTGGACTTGAACTCATTCATATTCATTCATGGTAACGTTTTTGGACTGAGATTGTGGCAGTTTTACTTCCTATACAACTCTTTTGTGGACCATGGTTGATAGGGTACATGGTTCGAGACTGGCTGCACCTACTCTATTGCATGTGAGCCACACCTATGGTAGGAGTGCTGCAGAATGCCCATATGTCAGTATTTGTTACTGTAAGAAAGCTAGACAAAGCCACAGACAATGGAGAGACAGGGGGCCACAGATATGGACAGTACACAGCTCTGAGTAACCTTGAGTAACCTAGATGTTGGCTAGTAGAATAGCAGGTTGTAACAAGTCAGTGTAGCAGCAGGATATAAAGGCTGTATGTAACTGTGTTAGTTATTACAAGTCAGTGGGCACCATCCATACCCCACAAATGTACAGGTTTTCGCAGAATGTCCACATTTATGCCTCATATATCTGTTACTGTTTGTCATAACATTGCAGTTGTCTGGCAAATTATTGATAAATCAGTAAAGGTTGCTGTGAAAAACTAATGACAAGCAGTTCAGATGCAGACTTCATGCCCATCAGAAAATGCATGCTAATACAAAATCATTCTACTAATTGTCTACATTTGTAAGAGCAATATTAAAATCATGTCCCCATGTTTGGGCCTGTATCCCACATTTATATATGGCTCTTTCCAGATGTTTGGCTGTAAGACTTTGAGAGGTATGGGCAACATGTAGCCTTATAATAACAGTACAACACAAATCATCTGAGGACCAGAGCAGATGTATGGTACACAATTCTGGACAACCTGCAAAACAGGGACAGTCAGAGGTGTGAAGTCCATAACCCTGTGTGTGGTGTTACATCTCTTACCCCAGTCACAGCATACCTGCAACTACATAGAGCAGCAACTGTGGACAAAGCCAGAAACTGGAGCAGGGCAGGAAAAAGGCCCACATATAAGGGGAAGGAGGAACTCCTGCCAAGTCAAATGTAGAAAGTGCAGAATAGAACAGTATATGCAGTGTATGGAGTCAGTAACCAAAATGTCTGTCAGCAGTTCCTCACATCAATCTATAATGATCGGCTACTGATGCACCAAGAAATCACAGTGCTATGTAAAATGTACCAGACATATTATGTAAAACTCTGCTCAGCCCAATACACTCTGCACACACCCTAGATATGGGTCAGATAGTATGGACAGTACACAGCCCGGAAATTCCTCAGGCATTATATCAGGGAGGTGCTGGACTGTTTCATCAGGTTCAGCAGACAATTGGCAGGTTCAGCACACAAAATCATGGACTGGACAAGTAGGTCTGGCCTGGAGTCCCGTTGTAAATATTGATGATCATACTGGGCATGCTCCCACACTTAGCTAATTTCATCCCATGTCTGAACCCACATCTGACTATAGAACTGTGATGCTCATATATCTCTGTGCATACAGATAGCTAGGTATACCTTACCTGTCTCTCCCTATCCCCATCAGACATGATGACCCTTATCTCTTCATATGTGGCACATATAAGATATATCTGGATCTGTTGAGTTTAATATATATATATATATATATATATATATATATATATATATATATATATATATATATATGTGTGTGTGTGTGTGTGTGTGTGTGTGTAAGCCGCGGTGGTGCAGTGGTAGCATTGTCGCCTCACAGCAAGAGGTTCTCCTGTTCGATTCTCAGCTGGAGCACCTTCTGTGTGGAGTCTGCATGTCCTCTCCACAGTCGAGTGGCATTCAAAAGACATGCATGAATGGGCATGCCTTCGTTGAAGGTTGAGCATCGAGCTGGCACCTCGGCACCGTAAAAATGTACTCCCAATCATTAGCAGACCAGAGTTCCGTTGTGGTGACCGCTAACCGGGAAAAGCCGAAAGAAGAACAACATATATATATATATATATATATATATATATATATATATATATATATATATCTACCATACGTAGAGAGGCAGATGGGGGGAGAGAGAAGGAGAGGGAGAGGGAGGATTACTTTACAGGGCCTGCTGGTGTCATCCACCTTAGATGCACAGTTAGACACTCTCCAGGTGCATAAGCTCCATGGTGCATGGGACAAATATGTAGCACTATAGTACATACTAGATAGGTAGGGGTTCTAATCTCAAAACTGGCAACTGTGTGAGTGTATGTGCATGTCTATGCATATCCGCTTGCAGCAGTGTGGCTGTCTTCCCTGTGTTTGTGTGCAACTGTGATACCTTTTTAAGGGCTGTGTAAACCTGTTAACCCCCCAGTGGCAAACTTAACAGCACCTGCAGATGTCATCCGCTTGAATAGTACTGTCCAACACTACAAAAACATATAAGCACCATGGCGCATGCAATGTGTATGTAGCGCTATATTATGTACAACTAGACAGGTAGATGTTCTACTCTTAACAAGGGCAGTTCATGAGTGTGTATGTGCACGTATATCCCCTTGCAGCAGTGTGACTGTGTTAGCCCCAACACCTGTACCACTGTGCAGGTTGCAGTCCATGTTTGGCCAGGAGTGTCCTGTGAAAATAACTAAAAGAATACATAGGTCCCAAGAGTGTAGGACAACAAACATTTTCTACATGTGTGTAATAGTTGCATAAACCAGTCATTTTACATGAGAAACACCTGAATGTTCTGAGACATAGCATAACCTAGGGAAATACTTCAAAAATAAGATGTCTTATTGGCCGACCAAGAGAAGTCCTGTCCTTTGCACTTGCCATGGGTATGGTTTGTCCTGCCAACTGCCACTATACTACAAGAAGTGTCCAACACTGGACATTCATTAAGGTGGCAACTCTATTCTGTGTTGCCTATGTGTGTCTAATATGTATACATGTCAATGCCCTGTGGGTAGCCGGTGCCACTACATAACCCACATGTATCTAGGTATGAATGCTAACCGCCACCACCCGCATATGGAGGTACTGACTAAAGCTGTGGAGACTGTAAGCTGTGTGCTGTCTGTCATTGACCCGCCAAATGATGTTAACATACTACAACAGGGTCTTACATCAGGTACAGACTGGTGCCAAGGTCCTGGCCTCAAGCTAAATGCAAAAAACAGTACCATCATACCATACAGCTAGGACATGGCCCCACTGTTTGCCGCATCATTGGCAAGCCCATAAATACTCAACCTGTGTTGACAGATCTGGATACTCCATTTGATAACAATGTCGCATTCAACCATCATGTAGTAGCAGTGGTCAGAAAGGCCTTGTACATGGTGAAAATCATAGGTAAAGGGAGTGCATCCAGAAAAAAGGTGGAAATTACCTCTGTATAGTCTTCAGCCAGTACAACAATACTTTAGTACAATGGCCCATTTGATATGTACCTATCCAGACATCTGCAGCAACTGGAAAGGCCATGGTAATACCCACAAAGGTAATCCATGCCCTCTAACACCTATCCCATGCAGACAGCCTCTAATCAGTAGTGACCCACTTGGTATCAGACAAGTTGCCAAGAGGTGGGCTGTGGCACATGTACAATCCAGTGTTGGACCCTGTCCTTCAACAGCTGCCCCATATATGTGAATCTGCTTCCCCATGCATTACCAGCACAACAGGCCAGAATCTGATAGGTGACATCAATAAAACCTGATGGACAGACAGGTTTGTCTCCCAGAGGCTGCCCTGTCTCAGGAATGTACTTCCTAGACATGTCAGAGTACCATGCAGACCATCATCAAGTGTAACCATGATGAGTGGATGGGATATCACAAATCTATCCCAGGGGTTCCACCTTTGTTCCTCAATGACAGAGGCAACAGGTGCTGATTGATTCTGTTGGGGATAAACTAATGGCTAGGCTTGTAAGGGCTTCAGGGTCAATAGCCTACTAACCTTGTGTGATCCTAGGCATACCTGTTATGGCCCCGAGTGCTGTGATGGACTGTGTTGTTGTTTCCACTCCCATCACTGTCATCTACTGTGGTGTGTCCCCTATGGGTGATATAGCAGTACCATGTCATACATCCACCATCTGACAAATAAGTGAGTGGTACCACAGATGTATGGGGACAGTCCAGCAACATCTGTGTGACACAGTTACAAACAGCACTGCAAATGTGTTGTAGGGTATCCTCATTGTGGGTATTCAACATCTGCAGTACACAGATGTTTGCAGAATGTGTACATGTGCCTAATATATGTGGACCTTCTGCCAGACAAATGTGGATGTCTGGAAATCAGTTGGACAATATGTAATGGTTGTTTACAGACTGTGGTGAATTTGGCTGTCACAGGCCAGACCTCAGAAAACAGTTATGGTACTTTAATATAATGGTACTGTATTCATTCCCTCATGGTGCATGCTCAATATGTGCACTCATTGCTGAGGGTGTACCTATGTCCCCCCACTACTACTAGCTATAACCTGCTGTCCTACTGTAGAGGGTCAACAGGTATGCTAGCCATAGCTCTCAGGTGATGATATACAGGTGTTGAGTACACAGTGACCTAGCCAGAGTATGTCAGGAACAGTCAGGGACACCTGGACAATGTCTGAACTATGCCTGTGTGACATTCACAGCATGAGAGGAGCAAACTGACAGTACATCATGTGATAGGGCAGCTGTATCCACCACTACTGACTGTCACTATTGTCTAATACACAATCCAGTCACATCCATAAATGAGCTGACCATTGCTGGAGGGACTTGGGGGCCAGAGCTGTGATCTATATCACAGCAGACAGAGCCAAGAGGCAAGCCTGTAGCATTTGGACAGCTGACTAACAGTGACATGTAATTCCAAGATATTTACCATAGACCTCTATTGTGGTAATCCCTATTTCCCTTGCCTGCATCCCCCAACTGCACCCCATTACATGGGGAATACTATTACATACCTAGTATAGTGCTGTACTCCTTTATGTGCTGAAATCCTGTGGTAGAATGCTAGAATAGCACACTCTGTCATCACAGAGAAAGTCACAGGCCTGTGTACCATAGACAACAGCTTGCCTTTTGTAGGTAATGCTCATGAACAGCTGATTGTCTGTGCACCAGTCTGTAGCTTAGACTTTCTAATTGCATTCAGAATAGCTGTGTTTCATTTTAATTAGCCAAAGTCATGGCAACACAGTGCTGTATTTGAGGCCTTCATGTAGGCCTTGACCCTTTTCCTGGTCTGTGAGAAAGATATCGAGGTGTGAGGACTACAGCATCACAGAGGGTAGGTTGAAATATTGTCCACAGTTTATATTTATGTGTTATGTCCACAGTTTTGCATGCTATGTTTGGCCATTGTGAACAGACTTTCTGATTATGAGGACTTTGACAGATTTCCCTATCACTTGACCATTCCACCTAAGCTTTTATGTATGGGTGTTGTGTGGATTCCCTGTTCTTGGTGTTTGAGGATATGGTAGGTTTCTAGCAGGTAGCTGAACATACTGATGCATATGTTGCAGGCTGCAGCTGCTGCATTTTGCCCAGGAGCCATACTGGGGATTGTGAACACATTGTGGGACAGCAAGCTGTATATGTGAGCGAGGGAGCAGTGTCAGATCTATTGTCACATCATAACCAGGGTGAGGGTACTCTGGTACATATGTTATGTAATAGTACCATCCAGAGAGTGGTAGGCGATATTTAGGACACCTATACATATTTGTGAAGTGTGTCCCAACCTACAGGCCTTTGAGGTGCTAATATGAGTGGCAGTGACTGCAGTAGCAGAAAAAGTTCTGCTTAAAGTTGCATGGTTCAATCATTTAATTGTTCCGACAATCATATACTTGACATGCAACACACTGGAATGGAAGCCAGCAGTATGGGTGGACAAACATTAAGCATGCTAGGAATGTAACAGATTGTGCTATGGAGTCAATACTATAGCAGGTGCATTTTCAAGACATATGTGCATGCATACAGTCTGTTATACAGGATTTGCATGAACATGTGTGATATGATGTGTGACATGGAACTGTCTTGTTATGTTTCATAATCTGAATGTGTACTGACTTGCCAGTATGTCAGCACACAGCATAGGTTGTGTGACAAGTGTGTCAAATGTAGGTGGCACAAATGTAGACATTCTGAAACAGTCTGCAGTTGTCATCTCTACCTAATATCCTAGGCCTCACAGCCATCCATCAACATTTATTTGTCTGTGCACTAGTTTGGTGTCTGTATCACAGTCCCAAGTACATTATCATTTGTCCCATTATATGTACAAGCAGTATATCACTGGCAATAAGGAAATGTTTATGGAAGCAACTGTAATTCTTCAGAGCTGGGTGGCCTAGTGGGCTAATGCACTGTGACAGGGTCTTGGGTTTGAAACATGCCAGGGGCTAAATATTTTTCTGCTGTGCATCACTGATAAACAGGAAAAATTTATGGAAACACCTGTTAGTCTTCAAGCTGAGTGGCCTAGTGGGCTAATGCACTATACCATAGCTTTCAGGGTCCTGGGTTCGAGACTTGCTAGGGTGATAATTTTGCTGATGTGCAGAACAGTGAGAAGGTGAGTAAAGCAGTTTTAAGCAGGTTTGCATGATGTGCCGTGATGCCAAGCGGTGCTTAGTCCCGCTTAAACCCATGCTAGTTCCAAAAAAGAAAAGAAAAAAGGGGTGATAGGAAAGTGGTGAAATGGGAGCATGTAGGGGGAAAACAATATGAAAGGCAGGTAGGGGGTGTGCAGGATGGGTGTAGGAAAGGACCATAGCTCTCCATTTCTTGTACAGCAACAGCTGTGCATGCTGTGGACAATTTGGAATTTGGAGCCTCACATCCCAGAGGAAGGGGTGTGGGTGACATAACTTCTTGATTAATTGCTATGATGATTGATGACAGTGCAGGTTAAATGGAGAGCTATGTATGGGGGCGATTTTTTTTTTTTGTGGGACAGATGCCATTTTTTTTTAGGAGAGAGTGGGATGCTGGGGAAGGGATATAGGTACATGTGGGGAGGTAAGTTGGGTAGGAGAGGTAGCATTTGCAAACAGACAAGACAGACAAGACAGCAGACAGGGATGGTGTATGACACATGAGGAGGGTAAACACCTTGGACAGGGAGGGTGATGTGGAATTGCAGGACCAAGTGCCCCCAGATGGCAGCAGTGGGACTGAGCTTCTCACTCTTGGGCAGTCACCACTGCTTCTTCATGGCCCCTAAGGTGGCTGTGCTGGGTGCTGGGCACCTGGGCCAGCTTGCCCCTCCAGGTGCACCAGTATGCCCTCGATCTGGAGCAGTTGAATGTCTATATCATGCTGGACAATCCTGAGCACCATCCCTGTAAGCTGTTGCTGGGTGACCACTCTCTCTCAGTGCCCCCACCCAAGGGGGACAGGCCCCATCCACTGAGGCTATTCCACCCAGGGGTGGTGCAGGACCAGCAGAGAGAGCGGCTCCAGGTTGGGTCCCAAATGTGCTGGGACCTAGTGCCATGGCCAGATGAAGTGGAATATGTAAGTCCACAGGTACCAGCCTACCCACTCATGCTATGGTGTTGAAGATTAATTCAAAGTGTATAGGTTAGTCATGCACAGAACATTTAAATGTTAGTTATAACAGCATGCATGGGTGTTCCAATTAACCCAGAACAATAAAATTGCATAGTATACAGAACACAACAATAAATGGGATAACAGTTAGTATTATAACAGCATGCCAGTAACAGTTACGGCAAAAGGCCAACAACATTGGTATTTCAACAAGGTATGTTAGCATGCGACCATTGTAATATGTAACAATAATTAAACACAAGGCCCAACATAAGGTTTTGAGAACAACATATGTGAAATGGAAACCATACCTGTAGTATAACAATAATAATATTTGTGATGTAGATAAGGGGTGCGGGGGGGGGGGGAGACATTCCATTAACAACAGTAGAGGCTTATATTTATTGCAACAGTGCTGTTCTATACTCTACAGGTCTGAACTCACTTTTATGTTTACAAGTGCCCTCTATCTTCTGTAGCATGTACATACCTCTCAAGCTATCTGCATGGGACAGTATGCGATAAGCTGTAACACCTACAGTTACACTACTAGAGGGGACTTATACATGTCATGGGGATATATATGAACACCAAGGTGTACTGTGCACTGATGTTGTGTGAGTCTGCTACTGACATACTTCGACTGGATGTGAAATCTGTGTCCAAGGGTTTTAGCAACAGTGATCACTATCCGTGACAGTGTGACACTTGAAAGACATGTATCATGCATAGTATAGAGCATTTACATGTATCCTGTCATCCTTGGCAGGCATGGGGTTAGATTATCAGCAGACATTCATAGATGTAGCAGGCATACAGCTGTAACAACAATAAACAGTTTTATTTGTCTTATTAACTTGGAATAGTAGTGTACTTGTGGATGTTTAATTTAATGCAGTCTTATCACCTTGCTGAACAATGCTGTTTGCACACTAGTACAGCTGGAGACATGAATTACTATACCATTGGAACAGCTAGGACAGACAATTTATTTACCTGTATTTCCTGTGGGGAGAACATCTGTTATCAGTACATAACTGTTTCCATACATATTCAATAGTACTTGTCTGTTTCTATAAATATATATTAGTACTTGTCCCTGATTTGAACCCCAGTCTGTGTGTGGAAAAATGAACAACATACATATCATTTAGCAAACTGAGCTACTGAGTCACTGCTTTGTGTTGAATGACTGATATGTGCTTAGAGCTCACCTGGTAACAAATATTTACCTGATAGTGTAGGTAGAGTGTCACACAAGACTGCAGTAACACTTGAGCACACATGCATGGGATGCATGCATGACAGAGATAGTAGGTGAACTGTGTATTACTACTTGGAATGCAGGTGTACACATTTAACCCCCTAGGGGATGGGAATATGTATGATGTGTACAGACCATATTGGGATGCTGGGTTGGCTACCTGACCAATATAGAGTTGCATATGATATATTTGCAGTTTACAGCTATTACAGTTTCATACTTGCCTGCATCAGCATAACTACATTCAGGAGTGCATATAGCTGAAATGCAAAGGTTAACACAAGACATCCCCGAGAGAAACACACTATACTACCTTACTCATTACTATTCAAGGTTAAGCTCTTACAGTGCAGAACAAATATAATCCAGTATATCTTGTAGTACAGCCCGACATCTACACTTTAGCAAAACGGTTGTTTATTGGCCAACCTTCAGTCACTTCATGGTATTATACTTACTTCACAGCACTTGTAATACACAATTTCTTGACCGATATCCCAAAATACACACATTTGGCACAAGAAACCTTTATTGAGAGTGATATGAAACAGTTAACAGTCTTTTTATTCTTGAAAACTTTACTTAGTGCAGGCATTGAAAGACAGTTATGATTACACACTGTATGCATTAGTAACTTTATTTCCTTAACAATTCTGACTGCAGGTGTACTTTATTTCCTGAAACTTATGATTGCGCATGATTTATTCCCTTCACATTATGAATCCATTTGTACTTCATTACCAGAACATTATTGTTAATAGAATATACACTTGTTATTCCTTAACATTATTAATGGATTAGTAAATTGCTTTCCTTAACATTATCAGGTTTCATGCTTTCATGTATATTGAACTGTACCTGGCATCACTTATATCGGTCCAGGTGTATGAACACATTCATTGCAGTACACTCAAAACAGAATATACCTATTGGCAGTTACTACTGTATTCTTTCTTAATTATATTAGTATATATTGCAGGTTATATCTGTACTCACCACACTCTTGGTGCAACCTGGCCATGCACCCTTCATGGGCCTTCAGGTTGCAAGCTCTCTCCTCTGCAGCTGTGAGGAGAGAAACATGCCATTACATGTATCTGTCTATCAGATATTCATACTAGACTTTGGTAAATCAATGCTTCCTATGCTTACAAACTTGTTGGGCATTGTTGTCCCGAGCATCTTCGACCCACTGGGCCAAGAGTTCCCCCTTCCTATGCTTCAGTTCATTGTAGTGGTGACACATCTGCTCACCAGTGTAAGGCAATATAAAATATTTATATTGCCTTACATTCGCTGGTTGTGGATTTGTTTCATTAAACTTTTGTCGAGCATTTATTTAGCCTGACATTCGTTTTTTGTGGATTTTGTTTCATTACACTTTCGTCTAGCAGTTTCTATTTTTAGATGTCTGGCACATGTCTATTGCTAAGCGCTGCGCCATGTAAAAATAAAAAAATATTTAAACATGTTTCACTTTATTATTTAAGTGCCATCTGGCACTTTAGCAGTGCAGGGGGTGTGTTACTCATATGAGTAACACACCCCCTACACTGATTCTGTAGCTGTGTTATATGGCTCTCTCTCAGTAGTGCGCCTTCATTAATATGTAAGGTGCACAGCTGAGGGGGAGCTGCAGACATGGCCACATTACACTCCATGTTGGACTTACACTATTCCTACACAGGGTTTATTAAATCTGGGGGCGAGTGACAAAAATGATGGGAAAATATTAGAACATTATCAAAGAGACAATGCAAAATCTGTAGACTTTAATGAACTGTTATCACAAAATTCTACCACACAAGGTAATTTATTTTTCTTTGGAAAATATGAGCTATCAGATGTGTATCCCTGTCCTTTAAATTATTGTTACCACTAACATGTTGGTCATGTAATGCAGTTTTCTGTGCACTTGACAACTATAAAAATCACATGATGAGGGGGATTTAGACAATTGCGTGAAGGGTTAAATCAAGACTGAAAAATAGGGACATACTTCCAAAAATAGGGACATCCCAAATGAAGCCTGAAATAGGAATGCTCATCCAAAATATGGACAGTTTAGCAGTCTAATCATATCTTGATATTTATGCATTATTAATATATTATAATCTTTGTCTGAAGTGTTTCCTGTTATATTCTGAGTACTTACAGGCCAAAGTGGCCGCCACAAGGACTGTCAAATATACAAGATTTTGGTTTTCATTCTCTTTGTTCTTCTTCCAGAATGGAGTTTGGGTCCTTATATAATATGACTCACCCTCAGACAACATAAATAATGTAGGTTAGCACTTCTTTTTAAAAAAATATATTTTATTTATTTATGTATTTGTAGTTTTTTAACCGGGGAAGTCCAGCGGGCCTTACTGAGCCCATTTTCAGTGGAGGCCCAGGGAGAAAAGCTCCACAGTGCAGTCAACAACAAAATCAGACAAATTTGATTACAATCGTGAAACATAGTAACAACACAGTAGCAACATAGCAGTCAGATAAATTACAGAGGCAGATTTCCATAATACAATACCACTAATAGACACAATAAGACAATAAATTAGAAACAAAGTTACTAATTCAGTAGTCAGATCAATGGCAGTGACAGAATTCCAGACTATTTAGACATACTTATCACCTGGAGGAATGTTAGGGAGCATGGTAAGGAGAGGATGTAACATTAGAGTGAGGTTGATTGCAAGAGCAGTTCCAGAGCAAGGGAAGGTATATGTGAAGAGAGAATGTGAAGTTGACAGGATTTAGTGTAGTTCTGAAAGCTAGTGGGAGAGCATTCCAAGTTTTGGCTATGGAGTAAGAGAAGAGAAGCTGGCCTGAAGGCCTGTTTGTCTTGTGTACTACAAGTAGTTGCTGGTTCTCAGATCTAAGGGACTGGCTGGGGAGGTAGCAGGAGAAGATAGAACTTAGGGCGAGGCAATTGGAGGATTTGATGATAAGTTTGTGAGCAGTAGCAATTTGTAGGTAGATGAGGTAGTTTGGAAGTTTGGTACTTATGTATTATCGCAACCAGATTTTGCGACATGATATGCTTTCTTGTCTTTTACTAAAACAACAACAAATAAGTGTAATCGGGAAAGGTAAACTGTTAAAAAGTCTGCTAGGATATTGGTGGTGGGTTTGTAAAACAATTAAAGGTTAAAATTTTAGGATTTGTGAGTAGCTTGCTTTAAAGATGTCAAGCATTGAATTCAGCGATCACAGTGGTTGCATGTATACGTATGCTAGCCTGAAAGGACTGTGGAAGTTAGCGTGCAGTGTTATACACATGCATAGTTCAAACGGATTAGCTGCTTTCATACTGTGGAAAGAATTACTTTTAGTGGTGTTCTTGTGTGGAAAGGATTGTTTTTCAGCTTTACCCTGTTCTGTTTGGATGTATTGGTGAAAAGAAGAAAGGTAAACTCTTTATTTCTTATAGCTTTACAAACTGTTCCGAAGAAACTTTAGAATAGAAGCTTGTCTGGAAAAATAAGAAAAGGTTTGCAAACAGGTTTGCAAATGTTTGTAAGAAGTAGACACTACTGGTTTGCTTTTATGTTGTGGTGCTTCTATTCTCAGGGCAAAGGCTGATTGAATGTCATTGATTTTCCTGTGTTACAGCTCAACAGATGTGGATTGCTAAGTCCCTGTTGTAATGTTTTTCTGTGTAGAAAGCTCAGAAGATATAGATTGCTCAGTCACTGTTGTACTGTTTTTCTATGTAGGAAGCTCAGAAGATGTGGATTGCTTAATGCATTTGAAGTAGAATGGGACTTGCTTAACTGATATGAGTTGCTGGCAGTAAAGGGGAAACCTATTTTCAAACGTTATTTCTTCAGCCGTTTAACTGATAAATCTTCCTAAAAACACAACATATTAAAGAAAACATGTTTCTGAGCATTTTAATACTTTATTGGTACTACTTGACACAACGAGAAGCAACCAGCATTACCACAAAAATCTGGTTGTGACAATAAGTAAGTACAGGAAGTTTTAGCCATTTTAGGGAGTGAAGAAAGGTACAGTAATAGGTGCAGTTTTTGGAATTTGTTGCAAATTTTGCAATTATTATAGCAAGTTTCAAGCTTGCCTTTTAGGGTGGCTTGAAGATTGGTAATTATGGGGGTGCCATACATTAGAGAAGGGAGTACAGTAGGTAGGTGGAGGTAAGGGTTTGTCTGGCAGAGATGCTGAGGTATTGGTGGTGCCTATAGAGCATACCAAGTTTCTGATGAGTTTTTTTAATGTTTTGTTGCAGGTGGATATTAAATTTTAGACGTTCATCTATAGATACTCCTAGAAGTTTCGTGTGGATGACAATTTCTATTTGTGTTTTATTTTGGGAATAAATGTTGAACATGAATTTGTCCAATTGGGTTGATTTGTCGGAGGTGAAGAGCATGATTTTAGATTTGGTTGGGTTCAGGGCCATATGATTATTAAACATTCAGGATTCAATGGTGGAAAAGGCTGTTTGAGTTTTGAGTTCTAGTTCTGAAAGCGAGTCAGCTGAACAGACAATGGTTGAATGATCTGCATACTGTATGAAGGTACTGCTGGGGATAGATTTGTGAAAGTTATTAATGAAGACATTGAACAAGAGACGACCAAGTATGGAGCCTTGAGGAACTCCAGTTGGGGTGTTGAGATAGGAAGAGATTGAGTTTTACCATTTGACAGCCTGTTGACTGTCTGTTAGATAACTAGAGAACCAGTTTAGAGTTCTGGGGGAAATCCAAAATTTGTGAGTTGTGACAGAAGTAAAGGGTGGAAAAGAGTATTGAAGGCCTTTGATAGATCTAAGAATATGATAGCTACTAATTTCCCTGAATCACAAGCTCTATTAATAGTGTCTAGAAAAGATATAAGGACTGTTGTAGTGCTGTGTCCAGGTCTAAAGCCATGCTGAGTAGGGGACAGGAGGTTGTTCTGGAGGGGATAGAGCACCAGCTGAATGTGGATGCACATTTCCAGAATCTTAGAGACTGGAGAGAGAATGGCGATTGGACAAAAGTTGCAGATATCATTGTTTTTGCTGCCTTTGTGAAGAGGGAGAATGTAGGCTTTCTTCCATATTTTGGGACAGTAAGATTCTTGGATGGATCTGTTAATTAGGATGCTAATGGAAAAGGCTATGGCTTTGGCAGCGATCTTTAGAAAAGTGGGGGGGTAAGTTGTCAGATGCGTTAGAGCAGGGTTTGAGCTTAAGAAGTAGCCTCTTGATAATTATGGTGGAGATAGAGTTAGTGGCAAAATTAGGGGCAGGAGGGGTGTTGGGTTTAGGGGAGAAAGAGGAGCTTGTAGAGGTAGGAAAAGTTGGGGATGTTTTAGAAGGAGCAATGTTATTTGTGTTGTCATTGTTCTTAGGAAAGTTAGCAGTAATGTCGATTATACAGTCTATAAAAAAGGAGTTGACAGAAAGATGCTATTTCATTTGAGGCATTGTCGGGCTGTGGACAGGGATTATTTTGTGTGCCAGGGTTTAGGAGAGATGAGATGGAATTCCAGATTTTTTTTAGGGTTTTGTTTGTGGTTGGACTGTAGTTTTTTGTCTTTATGTACTACTTTTTTTACCTGATTGCAAAGCTGTTTGAAGTGTACCAGGGAGGCTTGGTTTTTGTTAGTTTGACAATGTTTCCATGATTTATCTCTGGGAAGCATCTGAGCTTTAGTAGATTTGGACAGCCACGGGGCAGAGTTAGTTTTGATTCTTTTCCTGCAAAGAGGTGCAAGACTGTTTAGTGTGTCTAGGATTGTAGAGTTGAAATAGTCAGCAGCATTATCTAAGGGGACAGTATTTAGTATGTGCCAATTAATTGTTTTAGTATATTAGAAAACATGAGAGGGTTGAAGGTAGTTAGATTCCTTATAAGTTTGTACTGGTGTTGATTTTGTAATGATCTGTGCTTACTTGCTTAATTTAAGATTTTAAATAACTTGCATGATCCATGTACATTTTATTCAGAAAAGGTGAAAACAAGGGTTTGCTAAGTATTCAAGGCTGTAGTCTTTTAAAAAAATATACCAGAACTTTCCTCTATTGTTCCCTTTTCCAATGCAAAGTTTTTTTTCAGATCTGCTGAGTTACAAGTAACTGAAAGTTGTCACTTTAAAAAGCTAGTCAGGCTGGGTACAGTTGTCTATGGTTCCTGATAATATCCATATTTTTGCAGTTATATGGATAAAAATATAGTTCTCTGGTCAAAAATGAATTACCACTGTGCTTGAGTAATATCGCAGTATAACTCATCCCTGTTTTCATAGAAAGAGCTATCCAACTAAATATTTGGAAAATAGCTTAGTTTCTGCTGTTTATAGTACTTTATTGAAACCAGCAAGACAGGGGGAATTTAATAAAGCCTACACATTTTTTTTCCATGAAGGCATCACGTCATGCTGCTTACTTGGCCATGAACATTTTTAGATTCAGTAAGCACTGTTGTGTGGTGGTCATGCATGCGCCAACACAGAAACTTCCGTGGCATGCAAATCACCTCCTAAGCAGGTGAATGTCATGTAAATGAGGCAGGTAGAGCAATCCAGCAAGCAGATAGGCATCTCTTCAGACCCTGTGTCAGTGTCTGTAGTGTGCATGAAAGAATTCTGAATAAAGGAGTGTAGACAGACAAAAGGGGTTGTAAAAATGTAGATATTTGGACAGAAATGCCATCTCACATATGAGCGAAACTAACATCATGTATGTCAGGAAAAATTAAAGGAAATAAGTTCATTTTTTTTTTTTTTTTTATAATCTAGGCACTGACAAACTAGGGACCTAAGGACTGATACCTTACTCCTACTCATATATATATATATATTAGCAGTGATGCTAGGCAACCCACACAACCTGTACCTATCCATGTACTGGCTGTGCACTGCTTGCATCATCAGAGTCAGCCCTGAACTACAGTTCTTGCAACTGCTGCATTCACAAGGTAAGTTTCTAACCTACACACTACTTTGTAAGGATTACTATATTATGGTATTGTATGTATGGATTTACTGCATGTATGCAAGGAAATATAGTGGGCTATTTGGACAGAAGTAACATCCACATGGGACTACAGATGCCCAGTCCACTAGTATGTGTTCCTTAATATTCACTAGGCCTCATGGTTGGAATATGCACTACATCAGTTAAGTTAGATGTTAAACAGTGGGGTTACATGATAGTCGGACCACTATCCATCACAGCAGAACATGCGGTGCCATTTCCCCACATCCAACACAGCAGTTTTCACATATAACTGCTTTAAGATTAAAAGTCATCAATGGTATATCAGCAGGCCAGGCAATCTCAGGGCAGGAATACAGGCATTGATCATACATTGTATGTCTCATGGAACTCAGGAATACCAATGTACATATGTATATTGTTGATCATGTGATGAATGACTCCTCTCTGCCTGGCAGCTTGTGTGGCTCAGTGGACTAGGGAAGTTAGCATGGGTGATAGTGTTGATGGTTCAGATCTGGAAGTATCCACTTCTTTTGCATATGAGGTAGTATTATGTTAGTGTTTTCACAGACTGTCAGTCTGTATGTGGTGTAACATTACTATTCTCTATCACATATTAATTACATCAGACAGCTGGAGAATGCCATGGACATTTTGAATGAAGTACAGTACTTTAGAGGCCAGATGGCTTAGTGGTTAAGGTCTTCGCCTCCCATGCACAAGATACAAGGTTCACCTGTTTTGAGTTTGCATGTTCTCCCTGTGTCTCCATGGGGTTTCTCCCATGTCAGATAAACATGTCGAATGTTTCCATCACACATTCACCAATGAATGGAGCTGTGGGCAGCAGCACAGAATCTACATGGTGTCCTATAGGGGGAAGAGTTGTACAGACCAACCGCTTTGGGCATCTGCTGTGGTGCACAGTATCCTCAAGATAGGAGAACATGGATCACAGACTGAGCGCCGTGGCAGGGCTAGCCACTCGACAGTGTAAAACATGGCTCTAGGTGATTTGATCATGTTGACTAATGTCACCAAAAATGGGCATGGGTAGTTACCAGTGATAAGTGGGTTGAGGACCCGGCCTACTCTGACCCATGCCAGGGACCCATGCTAATGGTGGGAGGGGTATATGTGCCCCTATTGGCCAGTGTGTGCCCACCATAAAGCCCAGTAGCCATGGGTCAATAAGCTACTGGCTGGCCGGTGTCTAGTTGCCCAGCCTGGGTTACCTGGGATAGCTCTGTTGAATGAAAAGCTGGACGTAAAACCAACCAACCTGCCAAACATGAACTGAGAATTGCTACGCTTAATGCAGGTTCACTGACAGGACACAGCTTGGAAGTGGATGACATGATGATACGGAGGAGGCTGGACATCCTATGTATCCAGGAGATGAGATGGAAGGGCAGTGCAGCAAAGCCACTTGGCTTGGGATCCAGAGTCTACTACTCAGGTGGAGGGCAGGCTAGAAATGGTGTAGGAATTGTGGTGAGAGAGGCTTCAGAAGGCAGTAAAGGATATCATCAGAATTAATGACAGACTCATGGCAGTCAGACTCCAGTGTAATGATAGGGCAGTATTCATAATCTCAGCTTATGCCCCACAGCAGGGTTGTGATAGTGAGGAAAAGAGTGCATTCAGACAGTAGTTGCAGGACCTACTAGATAAAGCAGGGTGACATGAATTGGTGTTGATAATGGGTGACTTGAATGCACATATCGGGACAGACAGAACAGGATATGAGGACTGCCTGGGTCCACATGGGTGGGGCAACAGGAATAAAGAAGGAGAAACCATTCTAGACTTCTGTCTGGCAAATGGCTTGATAGTAGCCAACACATGGTTCAGAAAGAGAGACAGTCACAAGATCACATGCAAGAGTAGTCAGCATGCAACTCAGGTAGACTTCCTCCTAGTAAGGAAAAGGCACTGGGGCAGAATTCATGATTGCAAAGTCATCCCCAGTGAAACAGTTGGCCCACAGCATAAACCACTAGTTGACACAATCAGCTGCAAGCAGTGGTCAGAGAAGGCTCTAAGGTTAACAGAGACCAGGCTGAAGATCTAGAAGTTGACTGGAGAGAAAGAACAACAGTTCAAGGAATTACTTGGGGCTCTAGCACCCCAAGAATAGGAGGAAATAGGTGGAGTTGAAGAAGAATGGCAGTGCCTAAAAACAGCATGTGTTAGGACTACAGAAAAGATACGTGGCCGAGCCAGGTATGGAAATAAGGTACATAAGGAAAGCTGGTGGTGGAATGCAAAAGTCCAAGCAACAAGGACCTCTGAAGCTGAGACGCAAACAAACACCAGTTGCAACCAAAGTGTCACATAGCTCTCAATAGTATGCTTAACCGCCTGGGTATTAATATCGTCTTTGGATAACATCATTTGTCCAAGGACATGCCCATAAATTCTGACACTCCATCCCAGAGACTGGTACCAGTGCGCATGTCAGTGCGCATGTTGTTGTTGAGTCAATGGAGAAGGAACATGGTGATGACAATGTGAATAGTAGGAGTCAACAACTAATTTTAAACGTATCTCAGAAACGTTTTCAGCTGGACCGGCCAGAAAAGGTGAAAGAAAGAAGTGTGTCGAGGGGCCGATCCACGCAGAGACAGAACTTCAGTGGAACCAAACGGAAGAACGAGAGCCCTATGGGGCAAGGAAAATTGATCCAGCGATAGCCCAAGGTACTGTTAATTTATCCACATTTCGTCTTGAATCTTCTCACTTGTCCTTATTACAGAAAGGACTTAGTTTTATTCCTACAGCTGCTGATGACATTGTAACTGCTCTTACAGATTTGAAGCAGTTTATCAGAAGTGTTAACTTAAAAATATTATTTAAAGATTCTACTTCACATCAATCTATTTACTGTAAGAGGAAAAGTACTTTCATACCCATCAATTGCCTGTTCTCATGGCTTTCTATGACCTCTGTGAGGTTGAACTTAGAAATTTATATTCTAATGTTAAAAAAAGGAAATGCTATAATCTTAGTTACGATGAGTTCCTAGCTCTTAAATCTTTAGAGATGGATACCTCCATTGTTATAAAGCAGGCCAATAAAGGGGGCTCTGTGGTTCTAATGAATCGTGAGGAATATCTGAAAGCTATGTATCTACTGCTTGATGATGGGAACGCTTTTAAGTGCATCTCTTTTTTAGACATCAAGAAGTGTATTAGTAAGGTTAATATGTTTATACATGACCTTCAGGTCAATGGAGACATTGATCTTGATCTTTTTCACTTATTTACTGTACCTTGCCCAGTTGTTCCACAACTATATGGGCTGCCTAAGATACACAAGTCCTTGCACAATCCCCCTATGAGACCAATCGTATCTGGCAATGGTTGGTTGACAGAACCAATTTCCATCTACTTACAGAAGCAATTACATCCTTTTTTGTTAGACTGTGAGAATGTGTTAAAAGATACGACAGATTTTATATTGAAATTTAGGAAGTGGTATGATAGTCTGTGTGTTACTGCGTTACCTCAGGGTGAATATTTATTTGTCACTCTTGACACTTCATCTTTGTTCACAGTTATTCCTAACGATTTTGGAAGTGAGGCTATTAGATAATTTCTGACTGGCATGGCTAGTATGCCTGCCAGACAAATAGAGAATATTTGTTCTTTATTAGACTTGGTCCTCACTGCAAATGTTTTTTTGTTTGATGATAAGTATTTCTTGCAACTCACTGGTGTAGCAATGGGTACATCTGTAGCTAATACTTATGCCAATTTGGTTCTTAATCAGTGGGAAACCAAATACGTATGTAGTGATGCTAATTTGTTAAACAACATTTGTTTTTATCAGCGTTTTGTTGATGATTGCTTCCTTGTTTGGAAGGGATCATTTAGTGATTTATGTACCTATTTAGATTATTTGAATGGTACAACTACTTTTTTGAAGTTTAAAATGATATATTCTGAAACTAACATAACTTTTTTGGATTTATGTATAGAGTTGAAGGAAGGCTTGATATGTACTAGTATATACAAGAAAGAAGTACATGCTGGTGGATATCTTCATAAGAACTGCATGCATGCTCCCCATATTTTTAAAGGGATAGTAACTGCACAATTTAGTAGAGCCAGTTGGCTCAATACAGATGATGGTGTCTTTTTAAAACAGCTTGAGGACATGAAGACGGACTTTTTGCACAGTGGTTATGATTCAACACTACTTTGTGACTTAGTGGATAAAACTGTAAAAGACAGGGTTGTGTCACTTAAACCAATTTTTAGTATGGTAAATTAATCTGATACACGTGCATACGGAGACTGACATGGGGAGCTCAACTAGAGTTAGGTATGTGACAATACCCAGGCGGTTAAGCATATTATTGAGAAGAATTGGGTAATTTTGATGGCATCGCCTGATGTTAGGAATGTGCTAGATTCTAAACCCCATTTTTCCTATAGGAATATGAGAAATCTGAGAAATAAATTATGTTACAAAGATTTTAGTAGTAAACATACCCCCCAATTAAGTACAAGGGTGGGCACATTTTGTTGTATGGACTGCACTTGTTGTGTTGATATTATAGGTAAAGGTAGTGACATTTATATTCACTCTGTCACTGGACGTGTCTTTAACTTTAAGCTATTTACTAATTGCACTAGCACTAATGTGGTTTATCTGGCTACTTGTCTTCAATGTGCATCATTTTATGTGTGGAAGACCACGAGAAGATTAAAAGATCGCATCATTGAACACAAGTCTGAGATAAGGAGGAACAATGATGAGAATGCACTTTATAAACACATTTTGCTTTGTGGTAGTGCTCATAAGTTTATGTTTAGGGTTATAAACACGATCCATATGTCCTTGAGAGGTGGTGACATTAATAATCTTTTAGAAGTTAAAGAATATGAGTGGATTTTGAGGTTAGTTGCTAATCATCCACTTGATCTTAACACTGCTGTCACTTTAAAGTCTATTTTAGTGAAGTTACAGCAGAGTAAATTTTGATTAATTTTTTACTTTTTATTTTTCACGTTTTTGTACATGGCTTTATATATATTGTTTATTCATTTTATGACTTTTTTATTTTATATGTTGCTTTTGTCATCTGATCGGCTGGCTGCGATCATGTGACCTCTTTTGGCTCCTATTTAAATCTGATTGTTGTGACTTTGAATTTGTATTTAGCATTGAGGAAGGGTGTAGACCCGAAAGCTTTGCTGTTTTTTGCATTAAAAGTTTTTTCTCAATGTTGGTGTATCCTGTTGCTGCTTTTTGTTTCCAGTTTTACAGTGGGTACTTGCTTTGGACTTTATATACATAATCACCTCAGTAACATAGACAGAGGTAAGATTTTGCAGTATTTATTTGTAGAAGGTGATGTGGCACTCCAAATGCCTGACCACAACAAGGCCTGCTGATGTTATCAAGCATAATATGTCCTAAACCGACAGTACTAGCAGACATGAGGTGTGTTGCGTGTCATGCACTGTGACATGTAGTGTGTTCTAATCTACATGCAGCCAACTTGCACTATGTGTGTGCTGTGCCATGTCCTGCAAGCAGTAATTGAAAGTGGTGCTATTCTCAATGTAGCTATGTTTGTATGTGTGGCTGTTAGTGCATTTTACAGTAGCTTACAGAACCATAGGATGTTTGGACTTAACTAGCATAATGGCCATACAGCCCTTACAATCCTAGACAAGTTTATGCCCTTATTGACATGATCAGCACATATTGCCCCAGTCCAAGAGGGCCACAGTTAGAAGCCCTATGGTGAAATGATGGTTGCACAGGCAATCATACAGATGGCAAGTTCTGGGGTGCACTGAGGTGCTCTCTGCGCCATTAGCCAGGGTTCTGTTTCAAAGGTATGTTAAAGTCTGCTAGACAAATCTCTCCCACCAGCATGTATTACTAATGTCACATAGTAGGTTAATGACCTCAGAGAGATTAATCCATCTACTATGCCACCTAAAGATATGCAGCATTTACACTCAAGCAGGGTCACACATTGGCCCGTATGCAAGGCAGAGATGACCTATGAGTACTCTACATGCCACACGCTGTAATGGACTTATTTCAGCTGATACCCATTGAACACATACTGATGATTTGAAGTTCCCATGTGAGGGACCCTACTGTTGTGTGCAATTGCCAGTACTGCTTGGAAAGGTACATTACCAAATGGCCATTGCACTCAGATATTGGCATGCTGAGGGAAGAGTACATGGAGGCTATGAGTATGTCACTTATGGGTGACTGTCCCCTCAGCTATGACATATGATTCCTGCCATACCACTGTGGAGACATGGTGATCTCAGGCACATTAGGTATAAACCTGTGTGGCCAGGTCTGTGTGCTCAGTTCTTTCACCCCTGAGTATGTACATCACATGTTGCGACTGATGTGCTGCTTACCAGGTATATAGGTGTTACTGATGGAAATGATACTACATATATATTTGAATGGAGTTTATGGACATTAGCATGTCAACAGGCATTCATCAGTACCCTCTTGAAGGATATTGACATAACCCACAGACTCTGAGTGCTCATAATTTGCAGGAATCAGCCAACATTGTTAGCCACTGACATGCAGTACTCGCTTGTGTTATGGGTAAATGAATTCCTAGCAGTACAGGACCCACGATTGAGCCCTGTTGAACACTGCTGCTTACAGATTAGCTACTGGAGGTGGATGTCCCTGTGTTCAGTATATGCACCATCAATGGGCAACTTAGTCACCCCTACAATGACAGTACCGTGGATGCCTAAGTGGGTGCTTTGTAAATGATGCCTGAGTAGAGGATATAGTCAGATGGCTTGGCTCAGTCCAGGGGGTTCTATGCCCTGATGTCCCCTCATCCAGGTCCTTGGTGACTGCTTTGGAAATGTCCACCATGTGTAACAGTCATGAGCCCCCTGTCACACATCGAAACTGTGTACAGTCAACTGTGTGTAGATCACATATATGTATGCTGATCCACTCCATGATGATTGCCCCTATGGGCATACAGATATGGATACTCACACAAAGAAGTCTATAATTATGTTAGTCACTGAATGCAACACGTCTGTGCAAGGATATAATGGTTGCCTTTGTCCACTCAGCTGGGGTGCAGCCATTAATTCATAGATTCATAGATTCATAGTTTCGTAGATTAGTACTAGGCTAACTGCCCTTGTGGGCCATTTTCAGCCTAGCCAGTTACCCCATATGAGAATCAAACCCTGCACCTTGTGTTTGTAAGGTAATCACCTGAACCATTATGCCAACATCCCACATTTCAGTATGATTGTAAGATGTTTCCAATGATGTTAGTATTCCTTGTCAGATCCCATGTAGGATGCAGCCTGGGATGTTACCATGTCCAATAGATAATGTGTAACCTCCATTGAGAGGCCAGTTATGACCTACTCTGTAGATATGGAGGTTATGGGACAGGTTGTAGGAATGTCGTGTCACATGTGGTGGGGACAGGGGATTGACACTGACACAGAACATGTGGCACTACAGGTTAGCTATGAGTACAGACCCATTTTATGTGACATAATTATGTATGAGCTCACTGGCAATCTGAGACTTACATTTAAGGTTAAACATGTAACTACACTGTGCTTTGTGGTTCTGCTTTGTGTGGGTGGCTAATTATGTCACTTACTGTATCTACACAACATCAAAGCAACACTATGTGCTTCTTTTAGCTGAGGAGGTTGTACCTTCATGTTAGAGGGGGCACCCTCACCCCAACTGTCATACAGCAATGTTCACCTCTTATAATACAGCCTGTAATAGAAGTTTTCCACCAGTCAGGTTTGCTGTGCCATGAGGAACCTGCATCCCTCCTGTCAGTAACAGCTGAGTCCATGCAGTTGTAATGCCGCTGACATAATGCACGGTTGTACAGCTCTGCATACATGCCTATCCCATCTGAGGGGGGAGGTTCAGTCAAGCTATGTCAACCACCCACAAGAGGTAATAAATGGCATTGTTGAAATATAAGGTATATCTATCTAGTTTACAACAGGGGTGTTAGCACTGGTAGTTCTAATGCGACTGATCTGTGGCCAGATCCCACCAGGGAGGACCTCACAATGGGGGGGTTGCAGTGGTCACCCATACTGGTAAACACATGATGCAATATGTTGGTTCCCTGTGTGGAGATGTCCCACCACTGCTCCAGGGCATTGTAGTAAAGGACCTGGACTAACCTTTGGGCAAGTGAGCTGCAGCATAATGAAGCAACACAGTTGGTGGTCACTTAATGCCACCACAAACCATGGTGTAATGATATATCTTAAAACAAACACTTACATACAAGTATGCACAATGGGTGTCTGGACTCATGCAGCTGCTCCTGTAGCCAGCTATTGCTTGATTATGTGCCCATCCAGTAATGAATGGAACCTGCGGTGTCTCCAGGAAATCACAGTGTTTCACAAATGTGTATCTATTTTTAATGAGTATGCATAGACGAGCTACATTACCTAAAACATTGTCATTTTGAGGTCTGAAGATGTGGATGATAATGTAGTCTGGTATGGCTGTGGCGCTGTCCACAGCCATGAACCAGATGTCCTTGACTGCACACATGTCTGCATAATTCAGGGTGGGGATACACTCAACAGAGTGGGGTTCAGTATTGCCATACCCTTGCTTGTAGCACCATAACCATCATGTTATATAAAGATGGTGTTCTCATTGCCAACTTTACCCCCAACAGTGCATCTAAGATGCATTGTGAGGGTGTCAGCAGCCTTGGCCAGTATACCAAAACTCAGGGTGTGAGATTGAAGACCATCACTGGTGATGCATTGATGTCTGTTGAGTGAGGCATCCCAGGCAGACATGTAGTAGATCCCCATACAATGACTCCACACTCTAAGGCAATTATTGATGTCCATCAATGTTCATGTATACACAGCCATCATCCTAGGTGAGGTCAACTAGAGCTGAAAGCTATACACATACTTCTGAGAGACACAGACTGGCTAAGCTCAGTCATGTGTCTGCATACAGGCCAGTGATGTATGTCCCTAGTCATACACACCTTCAGGAACTATGATGTCAACATTATGTTAACTGATATTTCGTGATTTTCTGCAATGTGTGGTAAGGCCTATTGTGTCAACCCACAGACAGCAAACTGCCATATTTCCCATATATAGCCACTTCACACAGACATCAATGTGTCTCATGATGTAATCATCTCTGAGTAAGAGGTGTGATGTTGTGTTTTGCTTCAGGTGTTTGACTGGTGAGAGAGAGTGGTGCATGCAGTATTATGTGACTGTGCTCTCCAGAGGCAGGATTTTCTGAGGTGTCTGTTGTTTGGCAATATGTCTGATAAGGAACTGCACACATGCAGGTGTGCATAATGTGGGTGTAGGTAGTGCAGGATGCAAGCTGCACATGATGGCGTAATGCTCATTGCCAGATGTAATGACTGCTGTTGGAGACACCATAGCAGCAAGGTTTGTGTTTGTGTGTCATAGGAGTAGAGGGGGTGAGGACACTCTCAACATTGCAGCAACAGGCCCTGCAAAGATGGGGTTGACAGCCTGATATACACTGTTTGTAGACACACCTTGCTGTGAAGATGTGGATGCCTGTGCATGCATAGAGGACTTGTTCAACTTTGCTGACATTACGTTGGCCTTGCAAATGTATGATGCCTGACAAGCAACCAGACAGCACACTGGTTGTTCTGTGACATGATTTGGGAACATAGACATGTGCTTTAGGTATATAACTATACCGTATGATATGCCTAGGACATGTGGCAAAGGTGGCCAGTCCGCTGCAATAGCCCTCACAGCCATGTCATGCAGATGTCCACCACTAATCTATCGAAGGGCAGGATGCAAGACTAGCTATGAAATTGTCACATACAATGGCTCCCCTTCAGTGTGTCGATTGTTTTAGCAACACTTGACATCTATATCACTGGACATTGCAGTGGCACTACAGCAGTGCTCCTAATCCCTCTCTTGTCACTTCTCTAGTGACATACCACCAACCCTGGAACAGAATGCATAAGACATGCAAAAGCCAACTGAGTGCCCGGGTTGCTAATCAAGGCATCTACCTGGAAAAGGGCATGTGAAGCCTACAGAGCCTTTCATGATGTGGGACAGCTATGGGGATGAACAAACAGACTGTGTCCTGCTTATCATCATGGGCTTCATAATAACATTTTGTGTGTGATGACAGAAAATGTATTGGAGCATGGTATCCTGTGTGAGAGTAGTGTCAGTGAGACCAGCTGTAGTAGTTGCCAGGCACCAGCAATTCAGTGGACTACAATGCTTAACACAATCCTTACAAGGTAATTGTGTCCTGCCAGTACACACCATCTGTGTAGTGTACAACTTCAGAATACCTGTGTAAACCCCACACCTTACCTTCACAGGGTATACATAGTACTCTTCCCTAATGTGGTTGCCTGTGCTCTGTACAGACACCTTGGATGACTCACTTCTTGCAACATGCTGGAAGTAACTGCAATACTTATTTTCATGAAGGACAACTAGCAAGTAGTGCCAAGCAGTGTCCCCAGATCTCTGTGTCATGTAACATGAAATGCCATGAAAGCACTTAGCATGGATATGAGCAGTACCACTGTTGTACACCTACTGACACTGGACCAAACACTATTTATTTTGCTCAAAGCCAAATTGTGGTTATGGACTCTAACTGGTGGACCCCATTGAGTGTTACACTATGCAATGGATGATGGAAATATGACTCACTCCACCTACCATGGCCTGACAAGGTGTTTGACAATATTAAGCCCATAGGCCTTGCTGGAAACTGTGTCAATTATCTACAGAGTGTTATGCCAGCTGGTGGATAGGAAAGTGTATGACAGTCATAATTTGGGAAGATAGCACTGGGAGACCTAAACTGCAAGGACGCCACTCACCACTGGATTTCCACAGTCATCATTAATGATGTACCCTTTCTAGCCATTCCTTCTCTGCAGTCACAGCCACTGTCAGTGACCTCTGACTGGCTACATTAGCAGGTGATTGCATATTAGGAGCTGTCACTGAATCCCACACAGAACCAACAGTTATCCAGGATGGCTTGAGACAAACATTGACATGTTGTTTGAGCCATTGACAAATACTAAATGCCAATAACTGTATAATACTATCCTTTGGGAAGTCATCCATGCCTGGAAAACATTGTAGTGTCCACACACCACACACACACAGTTGAGCCATTACTCATGGAGTTATGGACACTGAGAGTAATGTAGCCTTTGGCTGTCACTGGTTGGTAGGATGTGGGGATGCATTCAATTTTGTACAACCTATACAGAAATGTATGGGATGTAAATCCCAGACTGTCATTGCTATACTGTGAATGTGACACTCATCAGACCTATCATTGTGTGCAATGGCACGCTTGCTATGTCACTGCACAGTTATATCTTACAGCTGTAGCAGCCACACAGGTTCCATGATACAGCAACACACATTGCAGATAACATGTCCTATGGAGTCTGTGTCAAGACCGTATATGTGTAGTCTGTTTCCTAAATACTTTGGAGGGGATGTGTATGGCTGCCATACAGGGAGGTGTCAGATCCCACTTTGCACCTCATATGTATCCATGACAGGACTAACACATGTCAAACCTATTCTACTCACCTACAATGTCACTGTGATATAAATATTACATGCTGGAGAGACAGGTTTGTAACACAGACAGTAGACCCTATATGAAACAGGCACCCCATGCATGTGAAGCACACCTCTGCTGTGACACACATCATGTTCAGGTTACACAATGGGATGCAGAACAAGATAATCATAACTGGTGCTGGACAAATGTCTGTACTGGACACACAAAACTTGTAGATGGGTCATCTCCATCTCCACAACTTGTAGATGTGTTAGCTCCTAAAACCCTGGTGACACTTATCAAGGGTATCAGATCTTTTCATGGGTTAGGGAAGCGTGAGTATGCTGAATGATGACATTGTCCTTCTTATCCTGTTATACACATATGAACCTATGGAGCCATGCACCAATAGGGCTGTACCTTGCTGAAGACATTTCTTCTGTGCTAACATTCCATCCTGTGCTGTGATGTCTATGGGCTTATTGTCTCTGTGTATCCATAGGTGTCCCCAACAGAATCCTGAGACAGAAACATAAACAGGTCCATGACACACCTTTCACTGTGTAAGTATACAGCCATTACAACATCATACAACATAAGGTACACAACATTATGTGGCTTACTCATTACAAATGTCAGCATACAGTATCTGTCAGTAACCACTACAAGTGGCATGGCAAAACAACAATGCATTACATAAGTACTTGTTAATTTATATAGTCACCCTGTGCATCAGACACATAGCTTCATTTCCTTTCATCAATGGCAAGGATGACAGGAATGTGGCACAGGTATCATCACTTGCACAGGGTGTTTTGTGGGGGTGCAGAAGGCCTAGGCTGATCCAAAAGGTTGACAGGATGTGTGTGAGTCAGAAAGGGAAGCAGGTTAGATGGACCATGGAAACATGCCATGTGTGTCTGTAGGTGACCTGCATTTGACAGTGTTTTGTGTGTGTGTGTGTGTGTGTGTGTGTGTGTGTGTGTGTGTGTGTGTGTGTGCGTGTGTGTGTGTATACACAGACAAGCTCAGTGCTAGCCCTGCATGTGTGTATGTTGGACAGTTATGAACTGTGCATGGTAGAGCTTGACAGTTCACCATCTCTGGCCCTGAACATGGGAACTGGCTCTGCCAGGAGTTGCACTCACACCTCCATACCCAAGGTCATATGCAGACTGCTATCTTCTGAGACCATGTCCTTCATGGTAATGCCCAGGACCATGAGCTCATGGCCTGTCATGTTTTGGTGTAGATAGCACACTCCCTTCTGTAGCACTGGATATACTGCCACGACAGGAGCGTGATTGTGCATGGCCACATGGACTCCTAGCAGATGGAGTTTCTGACCTACATCCATGAGTCTGACGCTGAACTCCAACCAGACATTCCAGCACAGACCCTGTGCATTCCAAGACAGACATTGTCTCAGCCCACCTTCTATCCACTGCATCAGTGATGATCCATGGTGTCAGCAATATGGTTGAGGCAGTCATGGATGTCAGACTGTGCTGCATCCATAACCCTAAGCAAATGACTGGAGCTCCATTCAGAATGTGCCTGTGCCTCCATGACAGCCCAAAACATGCGCCGAGTGACTGGTGATGTGACACCGGCAACAGGTGGTGGACAGACAGCAGGCCTCCTACAAGCACCCCTATCAATCCACCTATATTGAATGTCGCCAGCTCTCTGGCTATGGCCAATGTGTGCACTCACTGAAGCCATAGTTGCCACACTTTCCTGTTCAATGTCCCCACCCTCTGACTGTCCAATATCAGTTGCCTCCAGGGACTGGGTATGTGTGGGCATACTGACTGTGTGCAGTGACAATGAGGACAGAAGAGGGATGTCAGCCTCTGGGAAAGAGTCAGCCCCCAAAACCTCCACCTGTGCCTCACTGTGGCTACCATCATCATCAGAGTCTGAAGAGACACTGACATCAGGTTGTGTAGGGGATAGACACCAACTCCCCTTGTCACCTGTGATAAGAAAGTAAACAGCATGCAGTACATTAATATCTGCACCATCATGCTCTGCAGTGCTGTGTTCCAATATATGTAAAGCTCTATATATTGTTGTCACTATTACAGACCTGTTGAAAACCCAACCTCATATACTAGGACAAGAGGACATTACTTTTCTTACTAACAGCTCTAGTTACTTGTAAGTAAAAGCTCTTTACACAGCAATCTTATTAGCAGCCATGAGGTGCACTGTTGACAATTTTGAAAACTCTGCACAGTTGGCACATACAACAATCTGTAATGTCCTGACAATACTGTCACATCTATCAGTGTGGTCAAACCTACAAGGCATAGGTATGAGTCTAACATGGGCACAGTCAGACAATATGTGTGCAGTTGGCAATCAAGCTGACAGTACAGCAATCCACGCAACAGGCCTGGGGTGACACTTTAGAGATTACATTGCTGTAAACCTACATCTGTAACAATCCAGTGTTGTGCTTACCAGGAGCAGGACAACGGCCTTGTGCGATACCTGACAGACCTCTGAAAAGTTGAGGGAGAGGTAATGTCAGTCCCACCGTATGTTGCACCATAACAAGGTGAAACATCCATATATCTCACATATACAGTATCTACTGTGTTAATTATGTTGGCCAAAATCTGTACATGACAGGCAAACAGCAGTTAACCCCCCCCAAAACAACAAAGACCTGACACCCAAGTAAGAGTATGAAAACTCTGACACACTGAATCCTACAATATTGCAATGCTGATAAAACTAAGCTTACCTGCACCTCATCTGGCATGGAAACTGTGGCACCCACATCCATGATGTACAGTGTGATGGATGCCTGGGAGCTCATATGTGCCTAGATTTGCTAGGAATTCCTCAGTTGCTGAGAGTGGTTGTTCTGCTGCAGGCCCTCCATCAGTGATGCCACAATCTCTGGCTATATCTGCTGCTCTTCTGTGTGCAGTGGAACAACCACTCGCAGTGACTGAGAAATTCCTAGCAAATCTAGGCATTCACATCACAGATGAGGTCAGCCCACAGTGCCTCCCACTGTTGCCTGTTGTGCCTCTCCCTGAATAGTAGGACGTCATGGTGCTGATAGAGACCTTCCAGGATCAACCCATTATCTGGATCTGTGAAAGCTGCATGGCTTTGTGCATACATGTTTACTGAAAGACAACAACATGGAAACACATGTCAGGTTTACATACATGGAAGTACACTATGTAGAGATACAGCAAGTGCAGAATGGCTGGCAGTATCCACTGCTTGATCAGACATGTCATATTCCACAGTGTGCAAACATACTAAGCATGTGGATACAACTAAGATACTAGCAATAGTCAGATATTCACATGTGTGTATGATCATACAGCCAACACTGGTGTCTATTTTAGTGTGTCCCCTAGGGGCAACCCCCATACACCCATGATAATATGTCAAAACTACTGTGCCAAACAAATACCAGTGTGCTATTACAACCACTATAATGGGACAGTCCCACAAGACAAGTGTGCCACATTGACAGTAGATATTCTACCTTTGATGTATTGCACATCCTCTGTATGTGTAACAAATCTGAAGATCATTGACATGTCATTATTACAGTTCTAAGAAAGGCTTACTGTTGTAATCCCTATTCCCTGTAAGTATATTCACACATCTGCATCATGTTGTAAACAAAATGGTTACATACCTAATGGAGTGCAAGACTCCTCTGTTGATATGTGGTATTTAAGTTTTAGCAAACATGTGTTCTGTGTGAGGGAAGTCTCATACAAAATAGCTCCCCATAGCCAGCTCTTTGCCTTTTAACATAGGTTCATAGGTTCATAGGTTCATACTAGGCTATCTGCCCGAGGGCATTTACAAGCCTAGCCCATCGTTTTGTGGCTTACGCCACCCCTTTAGTATGGGGAACTATACCCATTATTTTGCTGTGCCTCTGTCGAGCAGTGACACTGAGGTAATCCCTGGGTATATCTCTGATCTCCCATCCATTGGTCAAGATTTCTCTTGAACAAGGCCAGCGAGGTGCTCTGCCTCACATGTACCGGGATTTTGTTCCACAGCATAGGAGTCTTTGGGTGATGAATCTATCCCTCCAGCACGTCCTATTAATAGCCGTGTCAAGGTTTAAGTCTCCGCCCTTGTGGCTCTGATGGATCTAGATTTTTGAGGTGAAGCATATTCATCAAATCTGGGTTTGACATGGCCTTGTATGTTAGGCAAAGGTCACCTCTGAGCAGCGTGGCGACTGAATAGAGCTGGAGTTCTTTCAGTCGGGCAGCATAGGACAGATTTTGAGACCCTTTATCCTTTTGGTGAGGAACTTTGTGGCCTCTCCAGCTGCTGCAAGTGTCGGGTCAGATACATTCGAATGGGGCATTGTACTCAATCATTGGTCTGATGAGTGATGAGTAATGGGAGACTATGACCTCCCTTGATCTAGATGAGAATCCCTTCATGATAAGGTGGGCAATGTAGAAGGTCTTCCTAACTACTTTAGCTACATGGGTGTCGAATGACAGACTACTATCAACCTGGGTCCCCAGGTCCCTGATAACTTCTTCTGTGCTCAGTGGATTGCCACCTATTTGGTAGCTAGGGGTAACCTTGTTTTTCGAAGGGTATGACTATGCATTTTTGGCATTTAACTTTAGGCCGTGGCTCTGGCACCAGTTATCCGTTTCTGTGAGACCCTTCTGAAGGATATCTGTGTCAGATGTGTTTTCTACTATGGCCCAGTTTGCAGTCATCTGCAAACTTTGTCAGCCATAACCCTCCTGTGTTTGCTTGTACTTGGAAAAGTAGATGCCAAACAAGAGTGGGCCCAGGACTGACTGTGGGACACCACTTGTGACAGGCTTTGAGTCTGACATGGCGCCAGCAACTCTGACCCTGTGGGTTCTGTCACTCAGCCAGTTTGCAACCCATCTTGTGATGTATGGGTTGACATTTAAGCTGATGAGTTTTTCAATGATACCAGTGGGGTATTGTATCGAAGGCCTTAGCCAGATCGAGGTAGGCTGTATGGACTGCCTTTCCCTCATCAATGGCTTTGGTGACTGTTTCAAAAGTCAACCAAGTTTAAAAGGCATGATCTGCCTTTGACAAAGCCAAACTGGGTTGGATCCAAAGTCTGCAAATTCCCTATGTCTTTATTTATGAGGTCCATTATGATCCTCTCCATGGCTTTGCAGATAAGGCTTGTCAAGCTAATGGGCGGTAATTTCCAGGGTCGGTGGAGGCACCGCCTTTGTGAAGTGGTACCACAGTTGCAGTCGCCACTCCTGGAGTGTATCCAGAGGTAAGACTTTGATTAAACAGCTGTCCTAGCTGTGGGTTTAATTCCTCATTGAGTTCATGGAGCACACAGCCGGGGACACCATCAGGTCCCATGGATGCTGTGTTTTTGCTTTGGAGAGAGCAGTTCTCACTTGGGCGCTGGAGATGTTTGGGGGCTGCTATCATTTGGTATAGATATCTCTCCTTTTGAGCCGGGGGAAGTTTGCACTGAACCTGTCAGCCAGTATGTTGGCAATGTCTGTAGGATCAGTAATCTTCACATCATTTTGAACTAGCTCTGAGCATATCTGGGAGTTTCCTCCCAGGTTTCTAAATATAGCTAAAGAAGGCCTTATGATTGTCTTTTGAGTCTTTAGCTATTTTTCACTCGAAATTTGCTTTGGATGATTTTATGAGAGCTCTTCGTTTTTTACTTATAGTGATCAAGGGTGTCTTACCTTTTAAGGATTTTGCTCTATCTTGTAGTAGCTTCCTCCTTTTGTTGTAGAGTTTGTTTATGGCTGGGGTCCACCAGACTGGACGCTTGCCTTTGGTACAAAGAGTCTTTGTTTTGCTTGGGATTGCCTTATCCATGCAGTCCTGCAGGTGCTGGTAGAAGGCATTTGTAAGTGATTCAGCGGCTTGAGTACTCTTTTCCGCCGGCTCAGGGGCCTTAAAGGAGACTACACTAGTCTTTAGAAGTGTGAAGTCGGCTTTTGAGAAGTTCTTTACTGTGGTCTTTTTTATTTCAGGTGGGGGTGGGATGAGGACCTCCAGCGAGATTAGTTGGTGGTCTGATCTCACCAGTGAGGGGTACACCACCGGTGTTGAACATTGTGCTCCCATGTTCGTGATGATGAGATCAAGTATGTTATCTCCTCTTGTGGGGATGGTGACTAGTTGTTCCATGGCATTTGAGTTTATGAATTCCAGGAACTTTTGGGCTAGGGTGTTTGGGCTTGAGTAGTGTTCCCAGTCTATATTAGGGTAATTGAAGTCACCTAGTATGATGGTGTTTGGTGATACATTTATCCCCTAGTGTTTTCAGGAAGGCCATGTGAGGTTCCTGACTTTGTGAGGGTGGCCTGTAACATGCTACAATTTGCAGAGCAGTCTTGCCTATGGTTAATTGCACCTGGATGGTCTCCGATGCATCGTCGCGTTGCCACCAGTCTTGAGGTGTGGGTGTCCTTGATGAATATGGATACCCCTCCTTTCTTGGTATTGTCCGGATTTTGGGGCGGAGCGAACGATGATATGAGGTAAAACCTGATAGCGCTGGGGTGCTCTCAGGAGCCTTGAACCAGGTTTCTGTCACAGCACAGACATCGATGTTCTCCATACTGAGAAGGGCCTCGAGTGCGTGCATTTTGAGATTTAGACTTCTGGCATTGAGCAGCATTACCCTTCTCAGTAGAAGGTGATTGCCTTTTAACCAATCTGTGGCACTGAAATGCTAACTGCTGCCAACACAGCAGATTTGCACTATCATCAGCCAATGACATGTAACCACTGTACAAGATATAAGGCCTCCATGTAGATTAGAAGCCCTTTCTGATAAGTTGTGCTGGACATTCCTGGGATGAGGAGACTACACCATCGCACAAGGTAGGTCTGTAGCATCAACTATTACATAGAAATGTGTGTGCTGCAGGCTGCAGCTACTGCTACAGTTAATAAGCATAGGCAGAGAGTGTGAACACTTTGGAGGAACACAAGCTGTAGGGATAACAGTTGGAGCTATGTCAGCCTTGTTGTAAAGGCAGCACCAGAGTGAGGGTACCCATTCCACTCCAAATAAGGCATGTGTTTAAGGTAAGTATGCTAGGCAAAGGTATCACTAACAGAGTACTAGGCAACATGTTTGTTGTGTCCTTGAGCAACATAGGGGATAAATATAAGAATATGACCACCATTTGGGCAACTTTCAGGCCATGTGTTACAGTCTGGCACTCATTTAGAACATGTATGCTGGCAGTCCTTGTTACAAGCAGGGACTTCAAATGTGTATGTTAGTTATGCAGCTGTGCTAATCTGCACTGTGACTTTGGAAGGATTGTGTGGTGCACTCTGATATTAGTGACCCTCATTTGCATTACCTGAGTTGAAATCCTCTGTAAATGCATATTAATGCATGATGTGACACTTTATGCACTTATAGCTTTGCCACAGGAATATGTGAAGTATGTTCCTGTCTGCAGGCCTGTGACTTCCATCATTGAAAAGCAGACATTTCATTAGAAATGCATTATGTGGATGAAGAGTGCATGACTCAATCATTAATTGCTGGCTTCACAATGATGTAATTTAACTTATACACACCACTGGATTTGAATCCAGGACTGTGTGTGGAAACATGTACTGTTTACAAGGCATTTAACATACTGAGCTATGGAGTCAACACTTCAACAGGTGTATTGCCAAGATATAAGTGCACACATATAGGCTGTGACATACTTTTTTACATTCAACATTATGTGCATGGCTTTATATGTATGTATTTTTGCACCAGGTTCTCAGTTGAACGTGTATTTTGTCATTAATGCCTTAGCAGGTGTATTTCTAAATGTTGCTGATGAAAGGACACATTTACCTGCTATTACAGACTTCACTTACATCCATTATTATGTGTTTGGCTTTCTAGTGGTGTAGTCTTGCACCAGACTCCAAGGTGCACTCCCAATTTTTCCATTTATCTTTACTCAAGTTTGTGCAATGCTGTGCGATGCGCAGCTCTGCTTAAACACGCTTAGAGTGTAACTTGCAATTACTATGTTTTGCATAAACCACTTGTTTTAATTAACAGCTTTGTGGCATGGCAGGTTAATGTGGTGGCCTGCAGGTGCAATGGTCTTGGGTTCAATATAGGGGACAGGTGTTTATTTTGTATGTCCTTATTAAGATTTAAAAACACATATATCAATATAGCGCCACTTAGCTGAGCTTAATGAAGCTGTGTGATGCTGTGTGTCTCACAGCTTTGCACTAAAAGTATTTAAAGAAAAAAATGGGGAGCTAGGAAAGTGGTGAAATGGGGTGCAAGCAGGTGCAAAAACATAGTGAAAGGCAGGCAGGTATGTGCAGGAACGGTGTAGGAAGGAACCATTGCTATCCATTTCTTGTACAGTAACAACTGCGCACTTTGACAGATTTTGTAGATGTCATTGGACTATCACCCCCTGAGAGAGTGGTGACGACAACATAATTATGTTGTTAAGCCAATTGGACCAAATTATGTGTGTCCAGTGGACACATATGGAAAATGGAGAGCTATGTATGAGATGATATTTTTTTGGGACAGGTGACCATTTTTTTAAAGGTAAAATACCATTGGATAAGTTCCCACTATTAAATGTGTCTCAAAAAAGGTACAAATGAAGCTAGAGATGCTGAGTACACCGCCAAGTTAAAATATTTAAACTTTAATACACAAAATTAAAAGCTCACTAAAACTGTGCAAAGGATAAAAGTAGATGAAGCATCAATCAATAAGTGTTTTTGGCAGGTTAGCCTTCTTCAGATCTTAACATCCAGTGCTTCATTCCTAATACTTAAACAAGTGTTCACCAATCAGTGGATTTCCTTGGTTGTATGCCTTTAATAATAATCGTCCTATCTCTTTCATGAGAAATAGAAGAGCCTCCAGTTTTAACCAATAGAGAGATGTTTTTGCTTCAGAATAGGTTTCAATGGAACCATTAAATTTAAGCCTGGAAGGCGGTTAGCTCTTAAGTTATTAATCCACCCAGTTTCACAGATCTCAGTATTATTTTGAATGTCCCCTGCCCTATTTCCTATAGAAAGGCATTCTCTAACTTTAAAACTGAATGTATGAGTTGGGTTGGATATAATATGAGAAGCTAGTGCATTTTTCGTGTCCTTTTGATGAATATCTCAAAGATGACATGAAACCCTTTCTTTCATTTGTTGATCAGTTTTACCTATATAGAAACAGGAGCAAAGGTGGCAACATGCTATATAAACCAGATGTTCACTATTACAAGTTGCTTTGAGATTAAACATGTATCTCTTGCTTGTTTTATGGATAAAGGTATTACTATTATCAATAAAATGTCAGGCTTTACATCTGCCACATTTATGGTTTCCTTGTCTCAAGATACTAGTATTTTTCTTGGAAAAGCCATCGTTATTGCAAAAGAGTCTCTTAATATTCTTCTTGTTTTTAAATATGAACCTTGGTTGTTCTCCTACGATATTACAATATTTTTTATTTTTTGTCTTCAGTTAGGATAGGCCAAAACCTTCTGATAACATCACATACCTTCTTGTCTGTATTGAAAGTAAGGACACAATACAAGTTGGTTCTTTCAACATTCCTTACATCTTGAGGTGTGTCTGATGTCACATTGTCTGGAGAAATAGGAGCGTCCTTTGGTCCATCTCAAAATCTCAAGATGTGTTCTAGCTATCAGGTCATTTCCATTATAGCCTCTGTCAGACAAATGTTCTTCTAGTTGCCTACATTCTTTCTGAAATGTGTGTTTATCCATACACAGCCTGGATATCTGTGTGAGCTGGTTCTCATAAATGTTCCTATGGACAAATCCAAGATGCATACTGCTTCTATGCAAGAAATGTGTTTTCTAAGTGCTCTTCCTATGGACATTCATGCTTATTCCATTAGTCTGATCTAGCTGCAAACATATACCAAGGAAATCTATCTCATTCCTTGAGTGATGAACCCTGAATTTCAAGAGTTCTGTGGTGGTTTCAAGATACTCAGAGAAGCACTTAAGCTGATCTTTATTCCCACTCCATAGAATGAAAATATCATACACAAAATGTCCATAGTATATGATATTTGTCATCAAAGGGTTGGTGTCACACAGGACATGTACTGATTCCCATTCTGCCAATACTATCTTTGAATAGCTGTTAGCACATGGGGTACCCATGGCCATGCCCCATACTTCCCAGTAATAAGTACTACCATAAGACAATACATTGTTCTCCAAGACTAATTCCAGTAAAGAACATATTAAGTTGGGGTTCATTCCCAACGATGATGTGAAGTTTCAACTGCTTCAATGCTGTAGGTAGGAGGTATTACTGTAAATAAATTGTTTACATCCATAGTCACTAGTATCAAGTTAGCCATACTATCCATTTCCTTCATTCTCTTAGAGAAATCCTTTAGGAAACTCCCTGAATCTTTCAACACTGTTTTAGCTTCTGGTATAAGCTTCTTTAACTCATTCTCGACGTATATATATATATATATATATATATATATATACATATATATATATATATATATATATATATATATATATATATATATATATATATAGACAGGAGCTCAGTCACCCAGCATCTCCCTGCAACTATGGGATGTAGAGCAGGCTTTTCAAGGCTTTTATATATTTTTAGCAAGCCGCTTATGGCTGGAATAGTAGTATGGATTAACTCAAAAAAATTGAACAGTTCTTTAGTAATGCGTCTTTCCAAAAGCAAGTCATTCAATGTATTCTGCACATTCCTAGCCATCCTGTCTACTGTATTTCTAGTGATGACTTTGTAGGTTCCCATATCTTTCAATAATTCATACATCTTATTCCTGTACCAAGCCATCTCCATTACTACGATTCCTCCTTTCTCAGCAGGTTTGATGACTAAATCATCAGTTGACTTTAATTCAAATAAAGCTTCTCTGTCATCATTTGTCAAGTTGTGAAAATGATCACCATTTTTGCTTTCTCCCCTCAGTTTTATCTACCTCATTTTCACACAAATGGATAAATAAATCCAGAGCAGGGTGGTTGACAGGTACGAAAGTACTTGTTTTTTTTTCAATAAAGGCACAGATGGCTTGATTGCATTGCCAAGAATAGTCTTTAGGGTGACATTCCTAGCAAAAAGTTTGATATCTGTGACAAACTCATTTAAGTCAGATCTTAGTGAGGGCATGAACATTAAACCTTTCTCCAAAACCTGAATGGCTTGGTGACTTAATGATTTATTTGATATGTTCACCACTAGACTCTGTTCTAAACCTTTTGGTAGTTGAATTTTTCCCTTTTCTTGTCCTGGATCTCCGATCTCACATTTTTATTTTGGTTCTCCTTTATGAAAACTGGAAGTTAATAAGAAAAAGGGGGAAATATAACTCCTTCTTTAGGTCGAGTATTTGCTGAAAAAACAGAGGCTAACCCTGTGTTAACCTGAGATAAGCCATTTGTAGAAATAATGGATGTAGAGGTGCTAGCTTGCGCCTTGTCGGCTATACAAGTTGTAGCATCAGTCTTATTTTGCGGCACATTTCTGGATTGTATAATGCAGCCTATATCTACCATACTAGGATTATTTTTTGAAAATGGTCTGCCTTGTCTTTGGATCACTCTTTCCTCCCTTGGCCAGTCAAAGATATTCCCTTTCCTGAAATCTTGAAAATCTTGTGCCAGTTTCTTGATCTTCTGACACTTTAATTTACTGTCATAAATATTCAAATTATATTGCAATGTCTCCAGTTTTTGAATACAACCATCAGTCAAATCCATTTTTTCTAATTCCATCTGTTTAAGTTTGATTAGCTCCGCTGTTGTTGACTCTTCCAGTTTAAAGTACTCAATAAGTAATCGTAGATAGCTAAAGCTTGTTTCAAGGTTGATTGACAGCCATTTGGCTAACAAATCTGAGTAAGTGTTGCCATAATTATGTAAATGCTTCACCCTCATCCCTCTTGGAACCACTGATGGTGAATACATGTTTCCAGGTGGAAATGCTGCCACTGCAACCTTTTCAAACGGTAAGCAGTGTTTTCTACCTCTATAAAAACTTTATCAAAGTTCTTTGTGCTAGCAGTTAAATCTATAGTTTCAGCATTCTCATTCTCTAAGTTCAATTTAATGAGTGGATTAGACTGCTCACCTAAAAACTTAGAAAAAGTTTTCATTTGTTCCTTTCCATTTCTGTTATTTTCCATCAGCAAGTTGCTTTTAGCCATGTGTAGTGAGAACAAAATGAATACATAAAATAGCAATGGATAAGTTCCCACTACTAAAGATGAATTAGAAAAAGGTACAAATGAAGCTAGAGATGCTGAGCACACCACCAAAGTTAAAATATTTGAACTTTAATACATAAAATTAAAAGCTCACTAAAACTGTGCAAAGGATAAAAGCAGATGAAACATCAAATGATAAGTGCTTTTGGCAGGTTAGCCTTCTTCAGATCGTAACATCCTGTGCTTCATTCCTAATACTTAAACAAGTGTTTACCAATCAGTGGATTTCCTTGGTTGTACGCTTTTAATAATAATCGTCCAATCTCTTTCATGAGAAATAGACGAGCCTCCAGTTCTAACCAATAGAAAGATGTTTTTGCTTCAGAATAGGTTTCAATGGAACCATTACATTTAAGCCTGGAGGGTGGTTAGCTCTTAAGTTGTTAATCCACCCAGTTTCACAGATCTCAGTATTATTTGGATGTTCCCTGCCCTATGTCCCATAGAAAGGCATTCTATAACTTTAAAACTGAATATATGGGTTGGGTTAGATATAATAATGTCAAAGCAGCTTGTAAAAGTGAACATCTAGTTTATATAGCATGTTGCCACTTTTGCTCCTGTTTCTATATAGGTAAAACTGATCAATGACTGAAAGACGGGGTTTTACATCACCTTCGAGATATTCATCAAAAGGGCACAAAAAAACACACTAGCTTCTCATATTATATCCAACCCAACTCATACATTCAGTTTTAAAGTTATAGAATGCCTTTCTATGGGACATAGGACAGGGGACATTCAAAATAATACTGAGATCTGTGAAATTGGGTGGATTAACAACTTAAGAGCTAATCGCCCTCCAGGCTTAAATGTAATGGTTCCATTGAAACCTATTCTGAAGCAAAAACGTCTCTCTATTGGTTAAAATTGGAGGCTTGTCTATTTCTCATGAAAGAGATTGGCCAATTATTATTAAAGGTGTACATCCAAGGAAATCCACCGATTGGTGAACACTTGTTTATGTATTAGGAATGAAGCACAGGATGTTATGATCTGAAGAAGACAAACCTGCCGAAAGCGCTTATTGTTTAATGCTTCATCTGCTTTTATCCTTTGCACAGTTTTAGTGAGCTTTTAATTTCATGCATTAAAGTTCAAATATTTTAACTGTGGTGGTGTACTCAGCATCTCTAGTTTCATTTTTTTTTAAAGGTGGGAGTGGAATGTTGGGGAAGGGACATAGGTATGTGTGGGGGAGGTAAGTTGGGTAGGTGAGGAAGCTTTTGCAGACAGACAAGACAGCAGATGGGGTGATGTATGACACAAGAGGGGGTGGTGAATACCTTAGATGAGGAGGGTGTTGTGAAATTTCAGTCCAATGTGCCTCCACAAGGTAGCAGCATGACTCACATCCCCACCTGTGGGACTGACAATACTGCTCCGTCACTACCCTAAGAGTAGCAGTGGTAGAGACTGGACTCTGGGGGGAGTCTTCCCGACCAGGGTGGCCAGCATGTTCTCCATCTGATGCAGGCATCATCCAAGCCCACACATGATGATCCTGCTCACCAAATCTGGCAGTTCGTCATGGGTGACAACTCCCCCTCCCCTACCGCTCTCAGAGGGGGATTGGGCCCCATCCCATGGGGAGGTACTACCTGACAACATAGGTAGTGCAGGGGCAGCAGAGGGGCACCACCATGTTGGGTTCCAGACATGCTGGGACCCAGTGCCATGGCCGGAGGAGGCAAGGTAAGTGAATCATGAGGAACTAGCTGACCTTGATGCACTGTAGTAAAGTAGTTAGAACAATAAGTTAAGGTTAGTAATAACCAAACCAATGTTAGTATTAACAGAATGCAACATAATATTTATTAATCAAAATACATATTAAAGTATATTATGTGTCACACAACAATAAGTAACATAACAGTCAGTATGTTAACAGCAACCAAGTATGAATTAAACTATATAGCCATCAAAACAGTTAGTTTAACAAAATATGTTAATATTGAATCATAATAATAAATAACAATAATAAATAAAATTTTAACAAAATATAGTTAAAGTATATTAATATGAAATCATAATAATGAATAACATTAATAAAATTTTAACATACTATAGTTCATTTCACAAAATATATTAATATTATATCATAATAACAAATAGCAATAATAAATTAAAGAAGATAAGGGGTGGGGAGAGGGAGAAAAACATACCATTAGTGATACTGCAGATAATATCCCTGAAAACACTGGTAATACACACTGGTAATACATAGTTCTACAGGTGTGTAGTGTCAGTTATGAGTACAGTGAACACAATTCTTCTATAGCTGATGTAGCACGTACATACATCTCAAGCTGTTAGCATGGGATGGTATGGGCCAAGCACTAACAAATGCAGGTACACAGTTATACAGAACAGTTTCACATAATGTGGACTTATATAACTACCAAGGTGTTCTGTAAATGCATTTGGTAATAAATTGCATTCCAGGTAATCATTTATCTGGTAATCATGTGACAGAAAGATTAGGCATTTCTAATTACATTACAAAAATTGTGACACTTGAGAGGCATGTTTGTGTGCATTAAGTAAACTAGACAGCCATCATGCCTTAGTTGGCAGGCATGGGAGTAGAACCCAATAGCTGTGACTGTAGGTGACATCTGCAAATAATGTAACAATTGAATGCAGCAACTTAGAAGAGACATGTAATTACTACAGCCCTATTCAAATATTAAGACAGATTTATTTAGGAAACCACAATGCTGCTTAACACTTTATTGGTATTGCTGATAATTCTCTTGTGAAATCTGCATACAGTATCTGCTCATAAAGTGGGCTACCTCAGCCATATGCCTTTTGTTCCTGAAGTGGAAGAAAATAAGAGCATTATGTGACTGAAACTGGCCTGGAGACAACCTTGAACTATACTATGAGTTGAGCAATACATTTCACAGGACATTCCTTTTGAATTATAGCGCTATTACAGTTTTACACTTGACTGCAGTGACAGTAGAACACACATGCAATGAATATAGCAGCACTGAAGATACTAAGACAGATTTATTTAGGAATCCACAATGCTGCTTAACACTTTATTGGCATTGCTGATAACTCTGTGAAATCTACACACACAATCTCCTCCCAAAGTGGGCTACCTCACCCATATACAATTTGTTCCTGGACTGGAAGAAAATGAAAGCATTATATGACTGAAACTGGCCTGGAGACAGCCTTGAACAATACTATGAATTGATCAATACATTTTCAAGCCATTAGTTTTGCATTCTATAGCTATTACAGTTGTGCACTTGACTGCAACAACCTTACCATACACATGCAATGCATACAGCTCGAGTGCAATTATGTTATGACACCACAATCCTGCTTTACACCTTTTTGCTTACTGTTATTGGTATTGTTTACTGTTTGTTGCAATATAGTTGTTATTGTTCATTTATTGCACTACAGTTCTTTTTGCTCATTTATTGCACTACAGTTCTAATTGCCCACTTATTGCACTATAGTTTTAATTGTTTATTCTTTATTGCAGTACATTTTTTATTCTTTATTGTTTATTGCACTACAGTCAGCATGATGTAGCCATACTTAGCACACTCACAGTGCAACCTGACCAGGCGCCTGGCATGGGACTGAATATTGCAAGTTATCTCAGGTGTAGCTGTTGGGAGAGAAGCACACCATTATGCATACCAGTTTTGCACACATTCAGCTTGCAGTTTGGTAAAACAGTGGAAAAAAATATTTACATATTTGTGGGGCTTGCCCAACCCTAGCCTCTTGGACCCATGTGTCCAATGTTCCCTTCTTTCTCCACTTCAAGTCATCATAGTGGTGATGACACTACTCACCAGTGCAGGGGATACCAGTAGCACTGGTAAGCTCCCTGGCCAACTGATCCCAGGCCTCAGCCTTACATTCTGAGCCCTGGTAACTGCCCTGCAACATCCTAGGTTCATAATTGCATATAGGGAGCCCAACAAAAACCCTTGACTCCTGCACACCCTGTCTCTGCACCCAAAAATGTGCACACTCTCCAACACCACCTGGCATATCAGCAGATAAGCAGACTCCAACAAATGGTGCATAATTCCTGTCTATTGGCCTTAATATAGGCTGTTTTTCCCACCCTTACGCATCATTTAGCAACATTTAAAAAAGTACAGCAGTGCTTAGAATCGTGCAAAACAGCTAAGCCAAGCTGAGTATTGTGAAAACTTGCACAACCGTGGTTTTAGGGAAGCTTAGCAATGAGCAAACAGTTATTAGCAGTTACCCACATTTATGCAGTGCTTAGCACCACATGGCTCTTCCACATGTAAAAATATTTATTTTAATTTAAAAGACATTTGACATTGTATTCAACAATTGATATGAGTGCAAGGGACTCAAACCCAGGACCTACACAGCTTTAGACTGTCACTCTACTCATTTAACCACTTGGATAGTAAATAACGTAGTATACCTTCACATACACTACTAAGCAACCATGACACAGTGCGCAAATGGGCTTAAATGGGCTTAAACATAAGCAGACATACATAATTAATTACATCCGGTTTCTATATTTAGATGTCTGGCAGGTGTCAACTGTCTATGTGTAAGTGCAGCTTTGGCATTGCTGCATTCCACGCCATGCTGTGCAAATGGACTTTAAAAAAAAAAACATAAAATACCCCAGATATGATAATTAATTACATCAGGTTTCTATTTCTAGATGTCTGGCAGGTGTCAGTTCCATGCTGTGCCACAAAGACATTAAAAAAAAATAATAAACATAATTTATAAATTTAAAACGCAAACTATTAATACACAGCACATTTCAACAGTACCATGGAACATTACATGGAGCCTCACCATGTATATAACATCTGACCAGCCTCTGTACTTTTGCCTACATGGATTCAATATCCCTGCTACTATGCTCTCCTTCGGCGGGGCATCATGATTAATATGCATGGCGTGCTGCCGAAGGGGAACCGTGGATGTGTACATGGGTACATTCCATGTAGGCTCTACATGGAGCTTGCATGGATTTTATTAAATCCTGGGGACAGTCTCATGCTGTTAAATTGTATGTGGTGGCAACAGAGAAAACTATAGAACATCTGCCATCTATCCTGCACCATACAGGTTGACAAATTCCTTAGTTAAACAAAATTAAATGTGAATAGGAAAAAAATTTAGAACTTTCTTGATCTTTGGCAGGAAAACAAATGAAAATGAAAAAAATGAAATCTACTTAAGGGGTACTGAGCACTAAGGAACAGCTACATGAAATTATATGGAGAAAAATAACTTTGGGATAAGGCTAACTGCATGGGATTGAGTTTTCCTTTAAGAAATATAACATATAAGGTTTATTCTGTGATTCCAGGCCCAGCATAGTACTGAGTAAATTATTTTAAGATCCTTCTTGATCACTATCTGAGCTTTGAGACAATTGCTCATGTAATATTATTTGAAGAATTAACAATGTACTGTGATATCACAGGAGTTGTATTGGAGCAATTTGCCTCTTACCTCTGGATGTTCACATAGTGTAGAATTAAGAACTAGCTCTTCTTCTTACCCTCTGGAATGAGGAGCTCTGCAGGGGTCCACATTATACTCCATATTTTTCTTGGACACACAATGATTAATCAATGACAGGACAGCTTGCTCAATAAAAACATTGGAAAGAAAACATCTAACTCCTTCAATAACATGATTATAGCAATTCACAACAAATAACATAACACTCGATGCAAAAACATCAGTTTGCAGAGAGGCATCCACTGGCATCTCTAACATGAGGGTTCTGCCCTCAACCCCCCCCATCACTAAATGCACTATCTCTAAGTTAAGACAACCTCAAAGAAACGTGAAACTTAAAAAAAATCTTCCTTTTTCCAAGTCAGATGACTGCAGAGAAGCTATTGCAGTGGATTCAACAAAAATGGAACTGAGATCACATGACAAGGGTGATTTAAGTGTCAACAAAGGAGCGACCAGCAAACCAAGCAAGTCCACCTTTTAGTGTGCATATGCTACCTCCAGAAGAATTTACTTGAAGAAAAGGCTTTTCATACCAGCCACATGATGATGCTGCCCATCTCTAACTTCCCCTCACTCATGGTACTGTATCAGTTGTGAATTCCTAGGTGGATGATCTGGAATGTAGCCATCAGTGTCACATTATTAACAAGCTTAAACTCAACAAAACTAAGGAAGCTGCCATGACTGTACACGTCACAAATGGGGAACTCACATCTTCTTGCCTCAGTCCTTTATCTTATCTATGTGGATGATAGGCTAATTTTTATTTTTAAATGTGATCATCCTCAAGGAAATCATTGTTTAGAGAGTTATATTTATGGATAAGGTGTCAGCTGTTAAGTCTTCTTACTTATATACAAGGAATTTTTTTCTAATAAAACATCTTATTCCATTTGTGGACCTAGTTGTTGTTTACACTCTAATTTCCTCTTATCCTGGATTGTACACTGCCGATAATGCACTCGGATTAGTACCCTGTAGAGCACCCTTGGTAATCCGTGTCCCTTAGGGTACACGTCGGAACTTAGACAAATGTTTGAAACCTAGAGCTAAAATCCCAATGGTGTTAATTGTAACTTTGTCCGTCTCGATGATCTATTAAGTCTGATATATCAAAAATTAGTTAAAATTAAACAGAAAATATAAACTGGAGATAACATGGATAAATAAGAAAATCATCCATGCTTAAAATGAATGAATAGAGGATGTGAAAGTATTAAGGCAGATGAGCGCTTTATTGAGAAGAATAAAGAGAAAGACAATTACATTTTTATATATATCATTGTTTTCTTGCAAACTGTAAACTGGAATGAACTGGTGCATGACTTGTTTATGTGACATCATAGCTTTCACCTGTAAGTTACAAAACATTGGTGCGGGAAGCATCTTTTTATATATATACACTTTTATATATAATTCGGAAGATGGTCCGCAATGCGGTTATTACCAACGTGTTCATTTTAATAACAACACCTTGAATATTACCTTGTAGAAAGTCCTTAGCATGTGAAACCATTTGATCATTCAAGCAAATTTTTTATGGTAAAGATAATACAAGTAAAATAAAATAAAATAAAATAGGATATTATGCGTTTAAGTTAAGATCCAAGGTAAGGATTGAACTTGTGGGGACGAGCAGGGTTGGTTGGGTGAGAGAAGGAACCTGATTGGTGGGGTGTAACCATAGAACGTATCTGGTTTGTTGAGAGGGTCAGGACCCGTGAGATGAATGGTGAGTGCTTGTGTGCAAAGATGGGCCAATGGTAGGACTTCCGTGATGTGAACATAGAGTTATGGTTGGATAGCAGTGGAAAAGTGTATCTACCAATCCACAAAACTATATAATAAAAGTGGTCCAGTAGGAAAGTTGCCGAATAGTTGAGACTACCTGATAAGTTAACCATGGCCACAATGAGATTGGTAGAGGAATTCCCGCCGTATTGTCGGGGGGGGGGCAATGAGAGTAGTAGGCCATCTAGGAAAAAACACTGCCTCTATCTCAAGGGAGATACATGGGCATCTTTGATAGGCCAAAAAGGGAGGCTCTGGGATAGGTGGATAGACACTGAGCCTTCAATCAGCACTTCCCAACTTAGAAGAATGTAAGCTACCTGTGATGCCACAACAATGCAGACCACAAACCTTAATGTAAAACAACTCGTCTGAAGCCCAAGTGCAATAACCAAAAGACTTAGAATAACACTTACAATTTAATCAGGCTACTATCAAGCAGTAATAAATGCAGCAGAATAAACACAATTGAGTACTTTTAAGAAGAGGAAAAAGCAAAATAAGGTAATAAAGTAGGAAGAAACACAAATACAGTAAAAACAGATAAAGTGAAAATAGTTTTTTTTTTTTTTTTTTATATAACAATAAAAAATAAGCAAACTGATTTACCCAATTAACTGGTAAAAAAAACTTAGAACTGAGCCCTGTTCCAGCAGTCTTTAATCAGACAAGTTCAGGGCCTAAGTGGGTATGCCTACTCAATTGTTCTCTCTGTATAAGGCAGGATGAGATAATGAGACTAGACTAGGATAGAGCTGGGATAGGGCTGAACAGATGGGAATGGTAGGAGTGTCTGAAATCAAAATATGATCTCACTGTACTTGGCTGAGTGAGCAAATGAGATGGGCCCAGGAGGAGTGTTCAAACACAAATTTACAGGAGGGGCGGTCCATTCCAAAGCCACCAAGATTAAACTAAATGCAGACAGGGAGAGAACAGAGAGAGAGCTCACAATTTTCAGTAAACAAATAAATAAGCAGATAAATGCAGTACTATTTTTAACGCAATATTAAATGAAACAATAAACAAAATTCAGTACTATCTTATAACACTGCAAGTTTTTACTTATCTCAGCTTATAATAAAGTTGATGTAAGGTATGCAAAAGCTAACCAAACAGCTCCAGTATACAACTATTCAGCAGAAATAATTTCAGAGATAAGGGACTAAGACTTTAAGGCACAGAGAATCCCTCTAGGCTAAGACTTCTACACCAAATAACAATGAAGTGAGAAGAATAAACTAACTGCAGACAGGAAGAGAACAGAGAGAGAGCTCACAATTTTCAGTAAACAAGCAGATAAATGCAGTACTATTTTTAACATGATATTCAATGAAACAATAAACAGAAAAAATAAAGTTCAGTACTATCTTATAACACTGCAAGTTTGTACTTATTTCAGCTTGTAATAAAGTTGATGTAGGGTATGCTTAATAGCTACAACTACAGGAGGTCAATGCGAAGGACTGCATCTATTAAACAGATCTGATTTTCCATGATCAACTTGAATATCACAATGTTTTGTATTACAATGGTGTTTTAACATGTTGATATAATAGTTGGTGTATAACATTTATGTGACAATAGTTGGTTGTTTCCCCACTCTATTCCACTACCTACTGTATTGACGATATTTGAGATATAGCTGGTTAAACATCCATTTTGGTACAGATTGTAAACTGTTTGAGCAATACCTGCACTGAACTTACAATATCACTGTTATTTTTTATTTTGATTATGTTGATTAGTTTCATTTGTATTAGTTTTATTATATTTATTACTTTTATTCTCTTTATTTTTATATTTTTTAGTTTTAATTTTAAATTTATCTAAAGGTTCAGTAAACCAGTCTCTATTCCAAGCCACGTGGCGACCCTTAACATGGTGACTTTCAATGCCGAAATGGACAAGGGTATGCTTCTAAAAAATGGCTACAACTACAAGAGGTTAATGCAAAGGTCTGCATCTATAAAACAGATTTAGTTTTCCATGATCATCCTCAATATCACAATGTATTGTACCACAATGATGTTTTAACACGATGATATAATATCACCATGGCTTATCACAGATTTGTTTTCACATCTTTTAATCAATGCATGCTTAATGGAATTATGCGGTAGGCTCAGACAACAAGTGCACTACATTAGTGTTAATTCCTGATATTTTAAGATCTAAGTGAATTGTGAATGTCTGACTGGGCTGATTAGTCTCTGCTTTTCATTTACGCATTGCAGTCCTAAGAAGGCACTGTGCTATACTTTAATCTAATGTATCTTACTTTATCACAAATTTACTTTACTCCAATGCATTTTACTTATTCATCATATATATGAGCCCTAAATGTGAATTGCAACCACAATGAGATACTTTGTCACTATCTTTTAGATTTGTTCTTAATGGTACATGGTCTTGCAATGACCGAGGTATTTACTGGTTCGTATGTGTTTAGTTATACAACTTCTGGACTTCTCTGTCCATAATTAATGATTCATGGTGGTCTGTTTAATTTATTGTATTATATATTTTCTATTGGATATAATTTCTATTTTAATAACACATGGGCCACTGTGTCCGTAGCTCCAACTTGAGACGGTAAGAATAATCCCACAGCCACGGCTATTACTATTAAGGTTAGAAATAGTTTTTTTTACAGAAAAAAACTATTTCCTCTTTACTTTTAATTCTCTTGGGTATGTTTTACATGAGTTACAAGTCCTCAATGTCGTTTTTTCTAAAATTGTAGTCTAAAATTGTAGTGGAAAACAGGGCACAAAAAGGATGTAGTATGCATATAGTTTCATGGCCCGGTGACTCATGGGCTACCATTATCAACAAACTGCATGCCCGTACCCCTGGCTCACCCCCGTCCCGCCACCCCCCACCTTCATCATTACTTTCAGCAGCCTATCACTAATGATTTCATATTGCCTTTAAGCTCATGATCAGTAAGGGTGTGTTCCGCATCATCAGCCCCTCCGATTGGCCCATTTTCCTGCCGGCGGGCACTTCTTCCACCAATTAGGCCAACCCCAGGTACCACACCAAAGGAGGCGATGCCCTAGTAAGACATGTATGTCACAGTAGTGCTATTGGCTCCAATCTGGATATGGTGGGATGTCTGTCCACCTATCCCAGAGCCTCTCTTTTTGGGCTATCAAAGATGCGCACGTATCTCCCTTGAGATAGAGGCGGTGTTTTTTCCTAGATGGCCTACTACTCTCACTGGCCCCCCAGTAATACGGTGGGAATTCCTCTGCCAATCTCATTGCGACCATGGTTAACTTATCAGGTAACCCCAACTGTTTGGCAACTTTCCTACTGGACCACTTTTAGTATATAGTTTTACAGATTGGTAGATACACTTTTCCACTGCTATCCAACCATAACTCTATGTTCACATCACGGAAGTCCTACCATTGGCCCATCTTCACACACAAGCACTCACCATTCATCTCACAGGTCCTGACCCTCTCAACAAACCAGATATGTTCTATGGTTACACCCCACCAATCAGGTTCCTTCCCTCACCCCACCATCCCTGCTCGTCCCCACAAGTTCGATCCTTACCTTGGGTCTTTACTTAAAAGCATAATATCCTATTTTATTATATTTTATTTTACTTGTAATATCTTTACCATAAAAAATTTGTTTGAACGATCAAATGGTTTCACATGCTAAGGACTTTCTACAGGGTAATATTCAAGGTATTGTTATTAAAATGAACACGTTGGTAATAACCTCATCGCGGACCAACTACCAAATTATATATAAAAGTGTAATATATATATATATATATATATATATAAAAAGATGTTTCCTGCACCAATGATTTGCAACTTACAGACGAAAGCTATGATGTCACATAAACAAGTCATGCACCAGTTTATTCCAGTTTACAGTTTGAAAGAAAACAATGTTATATATAAAAATGTAATTGTCTTTCTCTTTATTATTCTCAATAAAGCGCTCATCTGCCTTACTACTTTCACATCCTCTATTCATTCATTTTAAGCCTGGATGTTTTAAGCCTGGATGATTTTTGGATTTATCCATGTTATCTCCAATTTATATTTTTGTTTAATTTTATATACCAGACTTAATAGATCATCGAGACGGACAAAGTTACAATTAACACCATTGGGATTTTAGCTCTAGGTTTCAAATATTTGTCTTATCCTAGATTGTTGAAATCCCTGTATCTGAGACTTCTGGACACAAAAATGGATTGCTTGCAGCTAGTGCAGAAATCGGCTGCCCCGCTACTAAATAGTGTACCTCATTCCTATCAGAACCAAGTATCATGGGAAATTCAAAAACAAGCCCACTATAAATAAACTATACAAACAAAAAATCCTTAAATTAGTTTAATAGATACAAGACCCCTCTTCTCAAGGATATCAAAAGCATAAAAAATGAAGAACACTAACTTTTCCAATAAAGAAGCCCATGAACTTAACCTTTGGCATCACAAGCCAGCCTACTAAAAATCCTTCTGTAGCTATGCTAGTAAAGAAAGAAACAACACCCTACATTGTTCTGAAGTTATTCATAGTGACCACTCCTATTCTGACACAATTGGGATTGCTAATATCCTTGCAAACAAATTTAGTGCCAGCTTCATCACCAAGACTTCTATTCAAAGCTCAACATATTTAACTCACTTACCCTGATAGTTATCCCTAAATATCATTTACTGAAAGAGCTAACCAGGATAAAAAAAATCTTCAAAGGCACCTGACAATATACCTGGTTGTTTAATTAATAGTGTTAAATATGCCCCTGTAGACACACTCCTTAAAAATTTTTAACTACGTTTAACTACTGGTTTTGCCCCTGATGAGTGGCACACCTGAAGTAGTGATGCTTCTCCATTAGGGCACCCTTACAACTGACATGGGTAATGAACGACCTATCAGCCTTACACGCCTCATCTGCAAAGCTGTGGAATGGATTGTAGCTGACCCTATAAACTGTAATATCATGAATCTTAGACTTGACCCCTAACAATTTGGATTTCTGATGGATAGATACTGTCTGTTTGGTAACTTGTTTAAAAAGGTTACAGAAGCTGTATATGGTGACCATGCAGTGCATGTGGCATATCTTCACCTGGCCAAGTTCTTCGATACCGTTCCCCATGTTGGCATCATACAAAATCTAAATGCTTAAAAAATAAACCCATATGTTTTAAGGTGGATAGCAAACTGGCTGAAAGAAAGTACCACAAAGTGTGAATTGAAGGTACCACATCAAAGAGTATAACAGTGACCAGTAGTAAACCTCAGGGTTTGGTGGTAGGACCTCTTCTTTTTGGTATTTACTTGTCAGATCTCCAAGCAGAGAGTTAAGACCTTTGGCTAACAAAGTTTGCAGATGTCTACAAAATGGAGGTTATTGTACAGTCACCTTATGACACTCAAGCCCTTGAGAACAAACTCTCCCTAGTAAACTCTTGGGGTACTAAAACGGACTCAAACTAAATGCTAAAACGTATAGTATCATCACTTTTGGTAGACAACTCATCATCCTGTATAGATAACACAGCACTCCAAAATGAAAATGTAGTCAAAGTCCTAGGATCTTAGATTGATAGCGCTCTCTCTTTTGATCATCACTTGACAATGATTACTGGGAGATTTATTATTTATAACCACAATTGTCTGCTAGTGTGAATAAAATCAATAATCTTGCACAAACACTGGTATGCCTTTACAAGAATCACACCACTGTAATCATTTAAACCACTTTAATAAAATCTCAAACAGGATAATTGTTTTAGTTTTGTTTTAAGAAAGACTTTATCAGTATCCTTTTATTCAGCCCAACTATTAGACAAAGAAATATCATTAAGGGTTAAGGCGGTAATCACTTCTTTATTCTTAGAAATGATCAGGACAGTTATTGAATGCAATACTGTCTTTGGGATGTATCTCACTAAAAGTACCAAACAATTAGAAAGAACTCAAAGTCCCTAACCAAAATGATCACAGACCTGAGCTACCAAAAGAAGCTGGAAGAACTATTCTTTAATTCAGTGTCATATGGACATTTAATGGACTATGTCTGCCTTGTTTACTGCACCATTAAAGGCCAGATTGTTCTTGACCTCCTGAATCTCTGCAAATCCAGTATTTCCCCCATACTAGAATCGGGGACCTAAATCTTTGCCAACAGATACATAAAACATGGTAGAGGGACCAGTTTATAACCCAGCACCTTCCAAAAATTTGGAATAAACTTCCCTTGCATATAAAGCAGTGTGACTTGCTATGCTTCTTTAAATGTAACCTAGATGATTGATGGGTTTTCACTAACTTACTCCATGATTGACTGTTATGGTCTTTCTGGAGAAAAGAAGTTCTGCCTGAAGGAGGGAGCTGGCAAGGTTTTAATGGTCATAAGACTCAGCAGTCTTGAAATATCTGTGAATTTTTGAATCATGTCATCATATGGCACCTTATTATTATTATTATTATTATTATTATTATTATTATTATTATTATATCAGTATTTTGGAGCCCATCTGATTTTGTATTATCTGTAATATTCCAGTCCTGGTTTATTTAGCCTTATCTCATGCTCATTCATCAGAAACATCAACTGCTGCTATAAACCTAGTCTACACTCATTGCTGTGTCAGCTTGTATTCACTTGTAGTTCCAATGGCATGGATTGCATTTTTAAGGGTTTGTTATTTTGTGTACCTGGCTCACTATCTTTGGAAACTACTACCTGGATGGCTTAAGGATTTCCCAGACTAGTAAAGTTTTCAAAATGTCTTCACACTTTATGGTTTCAAAAAGCCCATAAAGACCTTTCTATATGAACAACTTTTCAGTTTCTATGTCATTCTTACTATGGTTATTATTTTAACTTATTTTTAGTATTTTTGCCATGTGATTATACCACACCTGGACTAATTTATGCTAACATGTATGCATATCTAATTAATGCTTCATTTTGCATACAACAATTGGTGGTAAGCACTTAAGCATAAACTTGAGTGCTATTTTACAAAAGCACAATGCATTGTGGGAAAAGGAAAACTGAGCCAAGAAAATCATGTCATTATGTCCTAATCCCTCTAACCATTTGGATTAAAGGAAATAAAAATTAAAAATTAGTAGTAAACACTGTAGACCATTAAGATAAAGGGAAAAATGTTTCTTTTTTCATCTTCTGATTATAATAGCAAAGTAATAGTGCATGGGAAATACAAGTAGCAATTGTCACGGTAAAGGAGCAAGAAGGGTATTGATTAACAGGGAGCTGTGGCTTATCTCCTAGCTATGATATGAGGAAATTAGGTAGAGCCAACAGTCATTATCACCTGACAGAATTATGTGTTTATATGCTGTTATTGCTCTTTCAAGTGTATATAAAACTCTAGTCCAAGAATTCTCTGATACACTAGCTTACTGCAAGTCCATTTGATAATGTATTGTTTATTCGTTAATGTGTTTATCTGATGGACTGAGGTATACATTTGTTGTGAAAACGATGATTTCTGGAACTCTTTCTTTACCACTTATGCTTGTTAAACCTGCAATGGAAGCTTTTTCAGTATATTTGTTAACCAAAAGTGTGTACAGCTTTTCTAAGTTTCAGAGTCTGCATTAGCTGGCTTCAAATCCACATACTTTTGATAAGTACAATATGCCCTAAACTGTCATTTAAGATTCATTGTGGTATCTCAGTTATATGTTTGGTTGTTTATGAACATGGCTTATTTATTTAAATGTAACCCTAATGTGATGATGACTAACAAGCTGAACAAATGTTTTAAACAGCTGTTAGACTTCTACAGACATCCTTTTCCTATGTATGGAATCAGACCTGAGCATTAATATTTGTTTTTTTAACAGTACAATAGGCCAAATAAATCTGTTTGGTCATGGAAAAGCAGCTTAAGGTAGAAGAAGTCTGAGAGAAAGAAATAATAAAAAAAATAATGATATAAGACATGGACACAGTCTTCCTAGGACAATGATTTGTTGATGCTTCGCAGCTGCATGACCTCCGATTTGTATCATCTAAACAAAAGCCTGAAATCTTAGCAACCACATATTATTAGTTGGCATTGACATTTAATATATCTGACATCTAGGAATTCACTTGCAAAGCAAAAACAAATGGCCAAGACAATTTCTTCTTCCAGTTATTATAGATTGTCTCAGCATTATTTTTGATTAAGCTATTCTCTCATTCAGACAGCAATGGATACCAAAGTGAATGCTAATCCAGAATTTGTGCAATTCCATTGTTGCAGGAACCTGCATTCAGGATGACTATTCAGGGAGGGGATGAAAAAAAATATTTTAGCTTTCTTACCTCCTTCAGTATGGTGGTGGGAGACAGAAGACTTCCCAGATGTCAATGAAATGCAGCCCCTGTGGAAACTGTTGCCACTGCTCTAGGGTCTAGCAGACATGGAAAGAACAAGCTTTTTAAACAATGTGCAAGCATGTATGCATGGAATTTATAGACAGCCTGAGCTGCGGACAACTATATGTTTGCCTGTAGTTAAGGAACTGGGGGGAGAGGTCATGCACCCCAGTCCTGCAGAGTTGAAACAACTCCAACTCTTCCTAAAGCTCTCATCTGGAAAGAGACAAAAGGGACATTTTAGGAGAGGGGGTGTGGGTTGAAATGATATGTACTCATATGCAAAGATTATAATAGTTTCACAGAAATCCATCATCTAATAGCAAACAAGGCCAGATGACCTGCTAGGTTTTTACTGTCTATGTTTTCATTCTAGGAGTGCTGTACTTTCTTATAACTTTCCATGTCTATATCATTCTGCTGTACTTCTTTCTGCCATTCATAGCTGAAACCCTCCTCTTTTTTTCACTTCCAAAAAGTCAAATGCATGGCTGCCTAAGGATAATTATATACATCCTGAAATATAAATGTTCTGCTTCATATGTGCACATGTTTTTGAAAGGTATTTCATTCCTCTTCATTTTTAGACTTGAGTAAACACATGTTTTGGAATTTCTTTACGTTTTTTTAATCCAACCCAAAAACTATTTTACTTGCCTTCCATTTGAAGACTGTGAATATGTCTATGCCTTTCCAGGTAATTATTTTTGCTATAGCTCAGCATGACGTTTGTGTGGAGGCAGGAAAACTCCTTCCTTTTTTCTGCTTCCTTTTACAATAACAGGGGAATTAGAACTTTTACTGTCCTTTCTGTTATTTGATATGTAAGTGACTAGTCCAACAACAGGGGAAGGTGTTTTGCATGAATAAACATATGTGTTCAGTGTTGTTCACAAATCCTCATCCACAGAGTGACAGTCAGCTGACAATCACTTAGTTGAGGACCACAGGATTGAATCTAGCAATCTCATTAGACTGAATATTGAACAAAACCAAGATTCACATTATTGAAATCTCAGACATGTACCTACCCACCCTCCCCCCATAGCAGGACCCATGTTAGTGCTTGTTCCAGGGTCTGCAGTTGTAGGGAATTGCAGAATTTGGTATTTTTCATATTTGTAGGTATACAGGATTTTGAGTTTCAGTCTAGTGACAAACATTGATGGAGTCAATGTTACTGTCTTTGAATAAGGGATAGTAAGCCATAACAGTTAGATAACTGGCTATGGTGGGGGAAGTAGGCAGTGCTAGCCAACAGTCTGAAGCAGAATCATGGGCTTCATTGGTTGATAGTGTGCATGTGTGTGTGTGTGTGTGTGTGTGTGTGTGTGTGTGTGTGTGTGTGTGTGTGTGTAAGTGCAATGTGGAGATGACTTTTGCAGAAAAACGTCCATCAGTCAGTTTTATTATACTTAACTGAGGGAAATGCAGTTAGTGAATCATTTGGAAAAAGTATATTCACTGGACTGGACAATCTTGTTTACCCTTCATAAGTAGCACAGAAAACTGCTCAGAATGTCTTAATAACTTAGTACTTTCAATATATCTGAGCTATATATGTAAAATGTGTTTGTTCTTGTTCTGCTGGACAGAAAACAATGCTGGAGACTGTACTGATTGCTTTAAAGCAAGTTCAGAGTCCACTTTGTGCACAGTGGTGGGATTTTGTTTCTCAAGGCCACTGCAATGTTTACATAACAATTTGCCTCAGCCATAAGTGAGTGAATCTGCTGTGGCCATTTGTTGTACCTCAGACCAACTCATCTGTTGAGGTCCCCTCAGCGGGCAATGGAGAGCCACTCCTGTTGGTCCTGGGAGAGAGAAGAGGAAAGGCTTCCCTTTTTTGTCAGAATGTTGTGTCCATCCCTGGGAAAACTACTGCTGTCATTTATAACACTGTTGGACCCCTTTTCTTCTGTCAGAAAGAAACAAAAACGAAACATATATTTATTCCTCCTCAAATTTCATTAGGCAGTAATAGTCTATTGGGTATGGCTCAGGGTTTTATTCAGGCTTTTGATCCTTCTTATTTATTGCTTTCTGGTAAAAGAAAGGATACCTGCTTTCCTAAAGAGATTCAACATTATGAATCTGGTCAGGAAGATGAAGGAACAGATACATTCTTTTCCCTCTGTTGTCTGTTTCAGAGTCATTGGAGACCTCAGTTTCTGATCCTCTGTTTGGGTTTCCTCTCTTTGAGACTATTTCTAAAATGTGCTAGTATTTTCAGTGGAAATTCACTGAGATTTCATAGTCCTGAAAAAAATTTTATGAGCTGTTGCAGAAAGAATTTCCTGAACTTTGACAATATCCTCCAGGTCTGTCAACTTTGGACAATGTGTGTGTCTCTGTCTGTATTTTTCCTGATGGCCAGCCTGCTGCCCCTAAAAGGCAGAATGAACGTATAAAGTTCTTCAATCTTTTTAAGTTTTTATACACTCTTCCCAAACAGCTATGGCTTTAGTTATTTCTACTTCTGCTAATCAGTTAGTTAATTCTTATCCTACTCTTTCTGATAGGGATGGGAAGATTATTGATTGGTAAGGGAAAATAGTGTATACTCTCGTAACTTTGATTTTCAGAATTTTGAATTGTTAGTCTCACATGTTAATGTTAATTTTGAGTAATTATGAAGTATGAGGAATGTTTGGTCTACAGTTTCTTCATGTGAGGAAACATTTGCTTTAAATTATTTAGTTTCTCCTATTTTGCTATTCACTGCTCACTGTTTATAGAGTGTGAGTGTATGACTTAGTTTATAATTCACCCAGGGCTACAGCCTCTGGTACTGTTTTGAAAAGGTTTGTCTGGCTGCATTGTCAGAACCAAGAGGTTACGAATAATGAGATTTTATTTTTTCTTTTGGATATAGATTCACTTTTTTTGCTTCTTTTGCTGCAGAGGTGATCAAAAAGTGTGACAAAAGTGGCAAGTTCAATCAGCGAACCACTAAGATTTTCTGACCTGCTTTTCTAAGGGATTTTATAGCCCTTCATCCAATTTTGGCATAATATCAAGGGTTTTCCAAAAAAAAAATAATCAGGAATCCCCAAAGGCTAGGACAGTTCAACTGGTCAGTTTGATTATTTAAGGGAATTTGCCCCCCCCCCCCCCGAAGTCCCTTTTCCATTCCAGAAAGTCAGAATCTCCATCTTTCTCTTGGCAACAGATAATTTCAGACAAATATGTTTTGAAATTCATTCGTCAAGGTTATAGCTGGCAGTGAGAGGCTATCCCTCATTGCCAGGATGTTATTTGTCATCCAACAGACCAAACTCTTTTATTTCCACCTGTCCTTCATTGCATGCTGTTTTTGTGAGGGATAGAACCAGTTCCTCTTTCCCAAGTTAAGAAAGGTTTTTGCTCACGGATGTTTTTAGTGCCAAAGAAATAAGATGTGTGGAGACCAGTTCTGATTCTTTCTTCTTAGGCCTGTTTGTGATAATGCCGAACTTCAAAATGATATCACTTCACGATCTTTTAACTCTTCTTTCTCATTCAAGTTTCCTGGTTACTCTACATTTAAAAGATGCTTATTGAGTCATTCCTTTTTATCTAGACTTCAGGCCTTTCTTAAGGTTTGCATGTCTGGATCACTTTACTAGTTCTCTTATTTACCCTTTTGATTATCCACTGCACCAACAGTGTTCACTAACTGGCTAGCTCCAGATATAGCTTGTTGCAGGCTACAGGGTATCTATTTTCTTTTTATCCATATTTAGATGACTTGATAATATTTGCAGAGTTTTTTCAAAGTGTCAGGAATCTATGTCTTGGGTGAGAGATCTCTTACACAATCTGGGAATCCAAGAGAACATTCAAAAGTCCTTTTTGACTCCTTGACACAGGATTGTGCTCCTGAGGTGTCAGCTGGATCCCTCATTTCAAAGAGCTTTTCTTCCTAGGAAAAATAGATCTATATCTAGATCTAGTTCTAAGATTTTTCATTCAGACTTCAATCACTGTGAGGGAATGCCTCAGGATTTGGGGTCTCCTGGTATTTATAATTCTCATGATAACGTTGACAAGACTCCACATGAGAAAGATACAGTGGTATCTAAATTCTCGTTGTTCCCAGCATCAACATCCCTTGTCTTTTCAAATCCCAGAACTATGGTTTTTCAATAGAAAAATTACTTGGTGGAGACAGAAAATGTCCCTAAATTTGGGTCTTCCCTTATCCTTCCCTCTTCCAAATCAGTCAGTCATCAGATACTTCTCGGACTTTGCTTGGGGAGCAATTTCAAGAGAGATAATAGTGGAAGGTGTGTGTGACACCCAGTACATATGCAAGCACATAAATATTCAACAGATGCTTGCCCTGATCAAGGCACTTAACTGTCTGAATCATCTTTGTATCTCAAGAGCTCTTCAGTTTGTCTCAAACAATACCACAGTCATGTTTCCACTGATATCCAATGTGTGACAAAGGGAGATGCTGCTGACACAGTTATCTGGAATATTGTAAATAATTATATGTCACTTGTGAATATCAACATGATTTATAGAAGATGTTTGTGTTACAACTGTATTAGAACTGTATGTCATGCGTATATCAAACTGCTTTGTACAGACCTATGTGTTAAAAAGGTATTTTATAAAGTGCTTGTGCTTAAAATGTAACCACAGTGGACCCTACTGGAAGAGAACAGAAATGTACATGCACGACTGTAACTGTTTAAATATATATGATTTAACAGTGGAAACTGGAATACAATTCCGTTCCCCATGTTGGCATCATACAAAAGCTAAATGCTTTAAAAAATAAACCCATATGTGGTAAGGTGGATAGAAAACTGGTTGAAAGAAATAACCACAAAGTTTGAATTGAAGGTACCACATCAAAGAGTATCAAAGTGATCAGTAGTATCCCTCACAGTTTGGTGGTAGGACCTCTTCTTTTTGGTATTTACTTCTCAGATCTCCAAGCAGAGAGCTAAGACCTTTGGTTAACAAGGTTTGCAGATGACTACAAAATGAGGGTTATTGTTCAGTCACCTTATGACACTTAAGCCCTTGAGAACAAACTCTCCCTAGTAAACTCTTGGTGTACTAAAACAGGCTCAAACTAAATGCTAAAAAGTATAGTATCATCACTTTTGGTAGATAACTCATCATCCTGTATAGACAACATAGCACTCCAAAATGAAAATGTAGTCAAAGTCCTAGGATCTTGGATTGATAGCGCTCTCTCTTTTGATCATCACGTGACAATGATTACTGGGAAATTATTTATTTATAACCACAATTGTCTGCCAGTGTGAATAAAATCAATAATCTTGCACAAACACTGATATGCCTTTACAAGAATCATACCACTGTATACATTTAAATCACTTTAATAAAATCTCAAACAGGATAATAGTTTTAGTTTTGTTTTAAGAAAGACTTCATCAGTATCCTTTTATTCAGCCCAACTATTAGACAAAGAAATATAATTAAGGGTTAAAGCGGTAATCACTTCCTTATTCTTAGAAATGATCAGGACAGTTATTGAATGCAATACTGTCTTTGGGATGTAACTCACAAAACATACCAAACAATTAGAAATAACTCAAAGGTCCCTAACCAAAAAGATCACAGACCTGAGCTACCAAAAGAAGCTGGAAGCACTATTCTTTAATTTAGTGTCTTATGGACATTTAATGGACTATGTCTGCCTTGTTTACTGCACCATTAAAGGCCAGATTGTTCTTGACCTCCTGTATCTCTGCAAATTCAGTATTTCCCCCATACTAGAATTGGGGACCTAAATCTTTGCCAACAGATAAAACATGGTAGAGGGACCAGTTTATAACACAGCACCTTCCAAAAATTTGGAATAAACTTCCCTTGCATAGAAATGCATTTATTTATTTATTTATTGACATTTGTTAACCGGGTTAGTCCAACTGGGCTTGGGACCCATTTTCAGTGGAGACCCGAGGAGAAAAGCTCCAAGAAATGCAGCAGTTTACAATAGAGGTTATACAAACACTAAGTAGGTTTTTTACAAGCACAGTTTACACAAATAGATGATAATACTTAAAAAAAGAGAAAAAAGTTATACAGTGTTGAATATAAACAAATTGGTTTCACAGTATATATGTTAGACAAATCAAAGAAGAAAATTAAAGGCATTATACCTGTATTATATTACAGGGTAGCAGTGTAGTTTCATATTTACATATTTACATTACTGGCTTGTTTTGTTAGTGCAGGTATCAGAGATTTGGGGAGAAAAAAACAGGCTTGATTTGGTCAAAAACAGTTTAAGAAAAAAAGGGGGGGAATGACATAGGTTATGGGGAAAGTTATCAAGTTGGAGCTTGGCATGGACAGATTTTAGATTTTAGTAGGTGAGCCTTGAGTTTTTCTTTAAAATGGGATGAGTGAATGATGGAACAGATGTCACTGGGAAGTTTGTTCCAGGTTTGGGCAATGGAGGATTTGTAGAGGTATTTGCCAATAGTTTTTTTGGGTTGGTAGGTTTGTAGTAGTAGTTGGTTAGAGGTACGAAGAGTATGGGGAGGAGAAGAGATTGAGATGAGAGAAGAGAGGGTAGGGCAGAATGAAGGTTTATAGAGAAGGGAGTGTATCATTTGAAGTTAAGATAGCTGCAATAAGTGGGGAAATTCGAGCCAGTGTAGGGAGTTAAGGGATAGGCAGCGGTGTGCATTATATGGTGAGTTTGTAACAAATCTAACTATCTTATGGTATGTTTGGTGAAGTTTGTTTAAGGTAGTAGTTTGGATATGGGTGAATATAGAGGCAGTATAAAGAAGGGAGGGAAGGAGAAAAGCTTGAGCAAGGGATAGTCTAGCATTGGATGTTAGGTATCTTTTGTTACGATATAGAAGACCTAGTTTCTGGTGAGTCTTCTTTATACTGTGTAGTAAGTGTGAATTAAACTTCAGTTCATCATCGATAATGACTCCTAGAAGTTTAGTTTGGGTTTCAGGTTTGATAGTAGTGTTATTTGAAGAAGTGATAGTAAAGGTGGATTTGTGGTAAGAGAGAGAGTGGGGAAGAAAAAGTAACAGTTTGGTCTTTTTGGGGTTGAGGATCAGTAGGTTATTGGTTAGCCACTGTTCAGTAGTGAGGAAGGTCTGTTGGGTAAGAGTATGAAGTTCGGATATGCTGTCAGAGATACAGATGAGGGTAGAATCGTCAGCATATTGGATGACGGAAGATTGTTTACAAGATGTGTGGAGGTCATTAGTAAAGATGTTAAAGAGGAGAGGTCCCAAGATGGAGCCCTGGGGAACTCCTGTTGGAACAGGTATAGAAGGAGAAGTGGAAGCGAGCCATCTTACTGATTGTTTCCTGTGAGTTAAGTAGCTAGAGAACCAGGTAAGGGTGGAGGTAGATAGGTTAAGATTATCAAGTTTGGATAGCAGTAGGGGATGTGAGACTGTATCAAAGGCTTTTGAGAGGTCAAGGAAGAGACAGAATAGAAGTTTATTTTTGTCCAGGGCATCAGCAATGGTATGGGTAAAGGATAGTAGGGCAGTAGTTGTGCTGTGGTGAGGACGAAAACCATGTTGGGTGGGGGTGAGGAGATTATGTTGGAGCAGGTAGTTGAATAGTTGGGAGTGGACACATTTTTCAAAAATCTTAGAGAGGGGGGATAGGATGGCTATGGGTTGGTAATTAGAAGGGTCAGTAGAATTGCCACCTTTGTGCAGAGGAATGGTGAAAAAGGATTTCCAGAGAGTGGGGACAGTGGATTCTTGTATAGATCTGTTAATTAATATGGACACTGGGTAGGCTATGGTGTCTGCAGCTAGTTTGAAGAAGGTTGGTGGTAGATTATCTGTGGAGGAAGAACAGGGTTTGAGTTTATAAAGAAGAGATCTTATATAGGAGGTGGAGACAGGATGTAGTGAGAATGGAGGATTGTCAGGTAGGCTGGGTGGGGTAGGCAGGGGAGTAGTCTTACAGTTTGATGGGATGAGTGACTGAATAGTATTGATAAAGTGATTGTTAAGAAGGGTAGCTGTCTCTACAGGGTTTGTGTTGGGGAAGGGGCTGGGTGTTGATGGATGGCCTGGGGCCAGGATTCTGTTTATTGTAGTCCAGAATTTCTGAGGGTTTGATTTGTAAGTAAGTTGGCCAGAGTTGTAGAAGGACTTTTTATCTGCATTGGCTTGTTTCTTAGTAAGGTTTCTGAGGTGCTTATAGTGGTGAAGGTGGGATAATTCCTTGGTTTTGGTCCAGGCTTTCCAGGCTTTATCTCTGTTGAGCATGAGGGACTTAATTTGTTTGGAGAGCCATGGGGCGTGATTGGATTTTATTCGAATTTTTCTAGAAGGAGCAAGGGAGTTAAGGGTATTCAGGAAGATGTTATTAAAGCTGTTGACTGCATCATCTAGTGGGATATTTTTTAGGAAGGACCAGTCAATGGAAGATAGATTTTTGTTGAATTGTGTTAGATTAAAATTGGTGAGTGTATGGCAGTCCCAATATAGATGAGGTTTGGGGGGGTTGGGTGTTGAATCTGAGGACAGAGGTGGGGAGGTGATCACTAAGTTGGCCTGGTAGAGTAATAGGGTTGTGGTAATGGTGGGGGCAGTTGGTAAGTATCCAGTCTATTATGGAGCTAGAAGATGTATTTCTATGGAGTTGGGTGGGGGATGATATGAGTTGATGGAAGCCGTGTGAGTTAATACTATTTTGGGGAGAGTCAGTTTTCAGTTTGGACCAGTCTAAGTTGACATCTCCCAAGATGAGGGTTTCATAAGCTATGTTATGGGAAAACCAGGACAGTATGTTTTCAAGAGTGTTTAGATTGTTTCCAGGAGGGATATAGATGGAAGCAATAGCTATTTTCTTGTGAGGGTTGAGGTGGCAGTTGAGTATTATAAGTTCTGCTGGGTGGAAGTTGGGGACTGTTATGGGAAGTGGTGATAGACTGAGGTTGTTAGAATGGAGGATGGCGACTCCACCACCTTTTTTTGGATATCTGTCTGAGCGATATATGTTATAGCCTGGTGGGAGAATTTCATTTTCAGAGATATGTGGTTTAAGCCAGGTTTCAGATAGTGTGAGGATGTGAGGGGTTGTATGGGTTATCCAGGCATGGAAGTCAGTGATTTTATTGACTAGGCTTTGAATATTTAGAGAGTATATGGCAAGGTGTTTGGAGGGGGATGATCCAGTTGTAGTGGGCAGGGAAGGTTGAAAATTGTTTGGTAAAGGAGGGAGGTTTGAGGATGAGCAATGTGGGTGGCTGGGAGGGGGGGGGAGTTTGGGCCAGGGTTAGGGTATATATCTCCTGATAACAGTGTGCTAGTAGTGGGTAGTGAGAGTAGAGGGAAGTGTTAATGCAGTTTGTAGAGTTTGGTTTAAGATTTAGTGTTAGGCAGAATTGTGTGCAATTGGGGTAGTTTGTGTGTACATGTGACAGGGAGGTTAAATAAGGCAGGAGAAATGAAGCAGAGGGAGGATGTTGTGAGGTTTGCAGAGTTGTAGGTGGTTGTGGACTGTAGTATTAAATATTGGTGATGGAAGTCATAAGAGGTTTGAGTTGAGAGGAGAAATAGGAATGGGATAGAAATAATAAGATGATTCATTTTTATATTGGGAAGGAATAATATGATAGAGTTCTTAATTACAGAAATAGTTTAGAGTAAGGAGTGATGTATTGAAAAGGTTGTATCAGGTTACAGGGGAAAGGCAGGTAGAGTGGGTACACAGTTGTTAGAGGTAAGACAGGAAGTTAACAGCTATTGGATGGTTAGGGGGAAAGGGAGGGACAGGATGGTATAAAGGAAATTGTAATGGGGTGTGTGGGAATGGGGGTAGGGTAGAGGAGTGAAGAGAGCCTGAGTGTAGAGAGGGTGAATGGAGCGGGGCTAACACTGAGACCAGAAAGACCAAGAAAACAATCAGTAAGAGAGATATTGCTACTGGCTGGGAAGAGGAGGATGGAAGGGATACTGGAAAGCAAAGCTTAGAGTTAGCAGAGAGAGAGATAAAGGCAGGAGGCTTTAGGGAAACAGGAGAGAGCCCAAAGGTCTGTGGTTAACAGGTAGTGAAAAAGTGCAAAGAGAGAAAGTCTCTAGCAATGGAGTGTAAGAGCCCAAACAGTGAGGCTTTAGAGGGAGGCACAGGTAATGCAGAGGGTAGAATCGCAGGAAGGCAAAGGCTATATGAGGGAGTCTAGTTTGGAAATGAGAGAAAGTCAGAGGAATGTGCAAGGCAAGGGGGGGGATCAAGAACAAGGAGTAAAAGGGTGAGGAGTGAGGAAAAAGAAAACAAGAGAGAATATAGGGAGGTTGGAGCTGCTAGTGTCTTGTTGTCAGGAACAAATAGGTAATGCAGTTTATTCACATCAGGTTTCTAGCTAGTACAGTTACAATTAGGCAAAGTAATGGACTTTACAAATAGTTATGGTTTCCTTTGCAATAAGTCATTCGCTGGAACACATACTTAAGTGGTCCTTTTGGAGCTTAAGGATAGCAGCAGGGTTGATGACCAAATAAAGGGAGGATGTCCACAAGATTAGTGTTCCTTTGTAGGGGCCTAGGTGAACCATAGAGAGGGTTCTGCTAAGGGTTAAGTGATCCTTTTGGAGCTTAAGGATAGCAGCAGGGTCGATGGCCAAATAAAGGGAGGATGTCCACGAGATTAGTGTTTCTTTGTAGTGGCTAGGCAAACCATAGAGAGAGTTCTGCTAAGGGCCTTACACAGTTAAGCAGTGTGACTTGCTATGCTTCTTTAAATGTAACCTAGATGATTGATGAGTTTTCACTAACTTACTCCATGATTGACTGTTGTGGTCCTTCTGGAGAAAAGAAGTTCTGCCTGAAGGAGGGTACTGGCAAGGTATTAATGGTCATAAGACTCAGCAGTCTTTGAATATCTGTGAATCTCTGAATCATGTCATCATATGGCACCTTATTATTATTATTATTATATCAGTATTTTGGAGCCCATCTGATTTTGTATTATGTGTAATATTCCAGTCCTGGTTTATTTAGCCTTATCTCATGCTCATCCATCAGAAACATCAACTGCTGCTATAAACCTAGTCTACACTCATTGCTGTGTCAGCTTGTATTCACTTGTAGTTCCAATGGCATGGGTTGAATTTTTAAGGGTTTATTTTGTGTACCTAGCTCAGTATCTTTGGAAACTATTACCCGGATGGCTTAAGGATTTCGCAGACTAGTTGTTATTGTTGTCTTTCAGCTTTTACCGGTTAGGGGTCGCCACAGCAGAACTCCTGTCCGCTAATGATTGGCAGACTCCAAACAGAAGGCACTCCCTGCACTCCAGCTGAGAATCGAACGGGAGAACCTCTTGCTGTGAGGCAACAACACTACTGCTAAAGTTTTCAAAATGTCTTCACACTTTATGGTTTCAAAAAGCCCATAAAGACCTTTCTGTTTGAACAACTTTTCAGTTTCTATGTCATTCTTACTATGGTTATTATTTTAACTTATTCTTACCATTTTTGCCATGTGATTATACCACACCTGGACTAATTTATGCTAACATGTATGCATATCGAGTTAATGCTTCATTTTGCATACATCAATTGGTGGTAGGCACTTAAACATAAACTTGAGTGCTATTTTACAAAAACACAATGCATTGTGGGAAAAGGAAAACTGAGCCAAGAAAATCATGTCATTATGTCCTAACCCCTCTAACCATTTGGATTAAAGGAAATAAAAATTAAAAAATAGTAGTAAACACTGTAGACCATTAAGATAAAGAGAAAAATGTTTATTTTTTTCATCTTCTGATTGTAATAGCAAAGTAATAGTGCATGGGAAAGACAAGTAGCAATTGTCACGGTAAAGGAGCAAGAAGGGTATTGATTAACAGGGAGCTGTGGCTTATCTCCTAGCTATGATATGAGGAAATTAGGTAGAGCCAACAGTCATTATCGCCTGACAGAATTATGTGTTTATATGCTGTTATTGCTCTTTCAAGTGTATATAAAACTCTAGTCCAAGAATTCTCTGATACACTAGCTTACTGCAAGTCCATTTGATAATGTATTGTTTATTCGTTAATGTGTTTATCTGATGGACTGAGTTATACATTTGTTGTGAAAACGATGATTTCTGGAACTCTTTCTTTACCACTTATGTTTGTTAAACCTGCAATGGAAGCTTTTTCAGTATATTTGTTAACCAAAAGTGTGTACAGCTTTCCTAAGTTTCAGAGTCTGCATTAGCTGGCTTCAACTCCACATACTTTTGATAAGTACAATATGCCCTAAACTGTCATTTAAGATTCATTGTGGTATCTCAGTTATATGTTTGGTTGTTTATGAACATGGCTTATTTATTTAAATGTAACCCTAATGTGATGATGACTAACAAGCTGAACAAATGTTTTAAACAGCTGTTAGACTTCTACAGACATCCTTTTCCTATGTATGGAATCAGACCTGAGCATTAATATTTCTTTTTTAACAGTACAAAAGGCCAAATAAATCTGTTTGGTCATGGAAAAGCAGCTTAAGGTAGAAGAAGTCTGAGAGAAAGAAATAATTAAAAAAAAATGAATGATATAAGAAGACATGGACTTGCTGATGCTTTGCAGCTGCATGACCTGCGATTTGTATCATCTAAACAAAAGCCTGAAATCTTAGCAACCACATATTATTAGTTGGCATTGACATTTAATATATCTGACATCTAGGAATTCACTGGCAAAACAAAAACAAATGGCCAAGACAATTTCTTCTTCCAGTTATTATAGATTGTCTCTGCATTATTTTTGATTAAGCTATTCTCTCATTCAGACAGCAATGGATACCAAAGTGAATGCTAATCCAGAATTTGTGCAATTCCACTGTCACAGGAACCTGCATTCAGAATGACTATTCAGGGAGGGGATGAAAAAAATATTTTAGCTTTCTTACCTCCTTCAGTATGGTGGTGGGAGACAGAAGACTTCACAGATGTCAGTGAAATTCAGCCCCTGTGGAAACTGCTGGCACTGCTCTAGGGTCTAGCAGACATGGAAACAACAAGCTTCTTAAACAATGTGCAAGCATGCATGCATGGAATTGATAGACAGCCTGAGCTGCGGACAACTATATGTTTGTCTGTAGTTAAGGAACTGGGGGGGAGAGGTCATGCACCCTAGTCCTGCAGAGTTGAAACAACTCTAACCCTTCCTAAAGCTCTCATCTGGAAAGAGACAAAAGGGACATTTTAGGGGAGGGGGTGTGGGTTGAAATGATATGTACTCATATGCAAAGATTATAATAGTTTCACAGAAATCCATCATCTAATAGCAAACAAGGCCAAATGACCTGCTAGGTTTTTACTGCCTATGTTTTCATTTTAGGAGTGCTGTACTTTCTTATAACTTTCCATGTCTACATCATTCCGCCGTACTTCTTTCTGCCATTCATAGCTGAAACCCTCCTCTTGTTTTCACTTCCAAAAAGTCAAATGCATGGCTGCCTAAGGATAATTATATACATCCTGAAATATAAATGTTCTGCTTCATATGTGCACATGTTTTTGAAAGGTATTTCATTCCTCTTCATTTTTAGACTTGAGTAAACATGTTTTGGAATTTCTTTATGTTTTTTAATACAACCCAAAAACTATTTTACTTGCCTTCCATTTGAAGACTGTGAATGTGTCTATGCCTTTCCAGGTAATTCTTTTTGCTATAGCTCAGCATGACGTTTGTGTGGAGGCAGGAAAACTCCTTCCTTTTTCTGCTTCCTTTTACAATATCAGGCGAATTAGAACTTTTACTGCCCTTTCTGTTGTTTCATATGTAAATGACAGTCCAACAACAGGGGAAAGTGTTTTGCATGAATAAACATATGTGTTCAGTGTTGTTCACAAATCCTCATCCACAGTGACAGTCAGCTGACAATCACTTAGTTGAGGACCACAGAATTGAATCTAGCAATCTCATTAGACTGAATATTGAACAAAATCATGATTCACAATATTGAAATCCCAGACATGTACCTACCCACCCCTCCCCCCATAGCAGGACCCATGTTAGTGCTTGTTCCAGGGTCTGCAGTTGTAGGGAATTGCAGAATTTGGTTGTTGTTTCTTTCGGCTTTTTCCTGGTTAGGGGTCGCCACAGCGCAACTCCGGTCCGCTAATGATTGGTAGTTGATTTTTACGTGCCGAGTTACCAGCCCTGATGCACAACCTTCAATGAGGGTACGCCCATTCATGCATGTCTCCACGCAGAAGACGCTCTAGCTGAGAATCGCAGGTATACAGGATTTTGAGTTTCAGTCTAGTGACTTAAGCATTGATGGAGTCAATGTTACTGCCTTTGAATAAGTGATAGTGAGCCATAACAGTTAGATAACTGGCTATGATGGGGGACTTCAAGTAGGCAGTGCTAGCCAGCAGTTTGAAGCAGAATTTTGGGCTTCATTGTTTGATAATGTGCATGTATGCGTGCGTGTGTGTGTGTGTGTGTGTGTGTGTGTGTGTGTGTGTGTGTGTGTGTGTGTGTGTGTGTGTGTGTGAGTGTGTGTGTGTAAGTGCAATGTGAAGATGACTTTTGCAGAAAATATGCCCCTCAGTCAGTTTTATTATACTTAACTGAGGGAAATGCAGTTAGTGAATCATTTGGAAAAAGTATATTCACTGGACTGGACAATCCCGTTTACCCTTCATAAGTAGCACAGAAAACTGCTCTGAATGTCTTAATAACTTAGTACTTTCAATATATATGAGCTATATATGCAAAATGTGTTTGTTCTTGTTCTGCTGGACAGAAAACAGTGCTGGAGATTGTACTGATTGCTTTAAAGCAAGTTCAGAGACCAGTTTGTGTACAGTGGTGGGATTTTGTTTCTCAAGGCCACTGCATTGTATACATAGTAAGGCTTACAGTTCAGACATACTTCAATCTGAGGTGACTGTCACCGTGTGAAAAATGGTTTCCACAATAAAAGAAACTTGAGGTCTGCTGAGCTCAAAATTAAGCTAATTCAATGTTTCAGTATTAAAATGTAAGTTCCATGCAAGAGGCACAGGATGTCTAGGACCCTTCAAATGCAAAATCCCTTTTTAAAGACTAGCTTTATGAGATGCTACACAAGGGTTAGAAGACAAGCAAGCAGAAATGGCTGTGAGCTGCTCCTTAACAGAAGAGCAGATTAGATGTCATTAAAGAATGTTGTAAATTATCGTGACTTCTAAGCTAATGAGCTGGTAGCTGGACCAGCAACTTTTTTATTATAGCAATGAGAAAGTCCAGTCCATTTGTAGAGTTATGACTGCCCGGTCTTAGGATTTTTAGTTCTTTCAAAACAGAGAGACCTCAGCAGAGTAGAGAAGACTATGAGGGATTCCACTACGGATAGTGAGGTTACATTCAGACAATGAGACAACTAAATGAGTTCAACTGGTCATAGCGTTGTCTGGCCTTAAAATATACTTAAAAATAGTTTTACAGGGGAAAGCCCCCCAGCTCCCTCCATGAAGGGGAATTCATCACCCCCTACTTCTATATGTTAATTTCATGGTCACAAAACCATGAAAAAAGTGACAAATACAAAAAAAATCTGAACTGGTGACAGTGTAGCAATAGGACCAATATCAGCAATGATTTTTAATGAGAAGCTGCAATTGACACAATACAGCTTATCCAGCTGTGACTGACAGCTTTCAATCTCATCAAACATTAACCATTTAATTGACTTTTATGACCCAGTTATGGCTGCTAATGATATGGGTTTGACTTTGGGGTAATGTGTCTTGATCTGGCAAAGGTATTTGATACTCTTACCTCCATTAACATTTATCAAGTCTTCAATATAATAATGTAAAACCATTTCTTATAAGGTGCGTTAATAACTAGATAGAAAAAGAAAAACCTGTTTATGCTGGAGTATGCAGGATTCTATTCTGGAACCAGTATTGCTTAATTTATAAGTTCATAGGTGACTACTAGGCTAATAGCACAAGAGCCTTTACAAGCCTAGTTAGTAATACCCAGGATATGACAATATTATATCTTAATACCCCATATATATGGGATGGGGTAGTGTCAGGATAGTGGGTCTTTGCGTGTTGGAGCCCTGTGTCATTTTACAGACTGCCTCTGTGCATAAGGGACATAGGCACTACTTTGTAAGTGAAATTATGGTTCCCCATCCATCTATCCAAATTTTTTTGAAGATAATGAGGGGCATGCTTTGTTTTATGAAGATGGGTAATTTATTCCATAGATGAGTTAGCCTTTGATATGTTCATCACTGCTGCAGTAACCACTGCTATATGGGTTATATCCTGCCAAGATATTACAGCTGCCCAACTTTCAAAGCTTCAGGGCACCTTCCATGCCCCCAAACTGTCAGGCAGCTTGAGCTTAGCTGACTAAAAGACAAGTTTGAGTGCAAAGGCCTTCAGAGCTTTACTGCCACTGAATAGTATACTCCTCTGAGGCTTTTAAAGATCAACAGTCGGCTTGTGCTGTTCCTTTGCTGGGGAGATAAGCACACTTTGGGGAAAAAACTTCCAGTCAATTATCTGTGTTGATTATTAATACTTTCCTCTTTAGGAAAGTTATTTTAAAGCTAGGAGTTTGTGTTTTAACAGACCGTCACAAGAATATGTTGTACTTTTAAATGAAAGTGCTCTTTCTTCCTTTCAGTTTAAAAGTTGTTTAAAATATTTAAAAACATATTTCTGTGGAAAAATTGTGTTTATTTTACTTTTTCAGGCCATCAATTATTTTAAAGGGCTTTTTACTTTCATGTGAAAAAGTGACTTTTAGGCTTTACATATTTACTGGCTTTTGCTGCTTCTTTTCTCTGGGAAAGATACACCATTTTCAGCTTGACAATGTAGCAAACAGTTGGTTCCAAGGAGGATGGTCCTTCTTCCAGCCACTAAAAGAAAAAGTTACACAAACAGCCTATGTCACCACAGCAGGCTAGCAATTTGCCTCAGCCATAAGTGAGTGAATCTGCTCTGGCCATTTGTTGTACCTCAGACCAACTCATCTGTTGAGGTCTCCTCAGTGGGCAATGGAGAGCCACTCCTGTTGGTCCTGGGAGGGAGAAGAGGGAAGGCTTCCCTTTTTTGTCAGAATGTTGTGTCCATCCCTGGGAAAACTACTGCTGTCATTTATAACACTGTTGGCCCCATTTTCTTCTGTCAGAAAGAAACAGAAAACTAAACATATATTTATTCCTTCTCAAATTTCATTAGGCAATAGTAGTTTATTAGGTATGGCTCAGGGTTTTATTCAGGCTTTTGATCCTTCTTCTTTATTGCTTTCTGGTAAAAGAAAGGATACCTGCTTTCCCAAAGAGATTCAACATTATGAATCTGGTCAGGAAGATGAAGGGACAGATACATTATTTTCCCTCTGTTGTCTGTTTCAGAGTCAGAGGAGACCTCAGTTTCTGATCCTCTGTTTGGGTTTCCTCTCTTTGAGACTATTTCCAGAACGCGCAAGTATTTTCAGTGGAAATTCACTGAGGTTTCATAGTCCCGAAAAAAAAATTATGAGCTGTTACAGAAAGAATTTCCTGAACTTTGACAATATCCTTCAGTTCTGTTAGCTTTGGACAGTGTGTGTGTGTCTCTGTCTGTATTTTTCCTGATAGCCAGCCTGCTGCCCCTAAAAGGCAGAATGAACATATAAAGTTCTTCAACCTTTTTAAGTTTTTATACACTCTTCCCAAACAGCTATGGCTTTAGTTATTTCTACTTCTGCTAAGCAGTTAGTTAATTCCTATCCTACTCTTTCTGATAGGGATGGGAAGATTATTGATGGGTAAGGGAAAATAGTGTATACTCCTGTAAATTTGATTTTCAGAATTTTGAATTGTTAGTCTCACATGTTAATGTTTATTTTGAGTAATTATGAAGTATGATGAATGTTTGGTCTACAGTTCCTTCATGTGAGGAAACATTTGCTTTAAATTATTTAGTTTCTCCTATTTTACTATTCACTGCTCTTTGTTTATAGAGTGTGAGTGTATGACTTAGTTGATAATTCACCCAGGGCTACAGCCTCTGGTACTGTTTTGAAAAGGTTTGCCTGGCTGCATTGTCAGAACCTCCCAAGAGGTTACGAATAATGAGATTTTATTTTTTTTCTTTTGGATATAGATTCACTTTTTTGTGCTTCTTTTGCTGCAGAGGTGATCAAAAAGTGTGAGAAAAGTGGCAAGTAAAATCAGCGAACCACTAAGATTTTCTGACCTGCTTTTCTAAGGGATTTTATAACCCTTCATCCAATTTTGGCATAATACCAAGGGTTTTCCAAAAAAAAAAAAAAAAAAAAATCAGGAATCCCCAAAGGCTAGGACAGTCCAACTGGTCAGTTTGACTATTTAAGGGAGTTTGTGTCCCCCCTCAGAAGTCCCTTTTCCATTCCAGAAAGTCAGAATCTCCATCTTTCTCTTGGCAACAGATAGTTTCAGACAAATATGTTTTGAAATTCATTCGTCAAGGTTATAGCTGGCAGTGAGAGGCTATCCCTCATTGCCAGGATGTTATTTGTCATCCAACAGACCAAACTCTTTTATTTCCACCTGTCCTTCATTACATGCTGTTTTTGTGAGTGATAGAACCAGTTCCTCTTTCCCAAGTTGAGAAAGGTTTTTGCTGATGGATGTTTTTTGTGCCAAAGAAAGAAGATGTGTGGAGACCAGTTCTGGTTCTTTCTTCTTAGGCCTGTTTGTGATAATGCCGAACTTCAAAATGATATCACTTCACGATCTTTTAACTCTTCTTTCTCATTCAAGTTTCCTGGTTACTCTACATTTAAAAGATGCTTATTGAGTCATTCCTTTTCATCCAGACTTCAGGCCTTTGTTAAGGTTTGCATGTCTGGATCACTTTACTAGTTCTCTGCTTTACCCTTTTGATTATCCGCTGCACCAACAGTGTTCACTAACTGGCTAGCTCCAGATATAGCTTGTTGCAGGCTACAGGGTATCTATTTTCTTTTTATCCATATTTAGATGACTTGATAATATTTGCAGAGTTTTTTCAAAGTGTCAGGAATCTATGTCTTGGGGGAGAGATTTCTTACACAATCAGAGAATCCAAGAGAACATTCAAAAGTCCTTTTTGACTCCTTCACACAGGATTGTGTTCCTGAGGTGTCAGCTGGATCCCTCATTTCAAAGAGCTTTTCTTCCTAGGAAAAATAGATCTATATCTAGATCTAGTTCCAAGATTTTTCATTCAGACTTCAATCACTGTGAGGGAATGCCTCAGGATTTGGGGTCTCCTGGTATTTATGATTCTCATGATAACTTTGTCAAGGCTCCACATGCGAAACATACAATGGTATCTAAATTCTCTTTGTTCCCAGCATCAACATATCTTGTCTTTTCAAATCCCAGAGCTGTGGTTTTTCAATAGAAAAATTAATTTGTGGAGATAGAATATATCCTTAAATTTAGTCTTCCCTTATCCTTCCCTCTTCCAAATCTGTCAGTCATCAGATACTTCTCAGACTTTGCTTGGGGAGCAGTTTCAAGAGAGATAATAGTGGAAACTCTGTGTGACACCTAGTACATATGCAAGCACATAAATATTTAACAGATGCTTGCCCTGATCAAGGCACTCAACTGTCTGAATCATCTTTGTTTCTCAGGAACTCTTCAATTTGTTTCAGACAATACCACAGTCATGTTTCCACTGATATCCAATGTGCGACAAAGGAAGATACTGCTGGCACAGTTATCTGGAATTTTGTAAATAATTATGTCACTTGTGAATATCAACATGATTTATAGAAGATGCTTGTGTTACAACTGTATGTCATGTTTATGTCAAACTGCTTTGTACAGACCTATGTGTTAAAAAGGTATTTTATAAAGTGCTTTTGCTTAAAATGTAACCACAGTGGACCCTACTGGAAGAGAACAGAAATGTACATGCACAATTATAACTGTTTAAATGTATATATTTTAACAGTAGAAACTGGAATATAGGAAGTTAACTTCAGAAAAACAGCTGAAATTATATTACTTTATGGCTAGGCCATAAACTATGGTATCTTTCAGTTTTAATGGAACAGGAGACACAATGTCTGTACTACGGAGCTCTCTGTATTGTCTTTAGGGTGAAATAATTACTAGTCTTGAAATGTGGAGGAATGAAATTGTTTTATGACTTCCAGCATCTGCCAAAGATGTGAGGTCTATGTATTTTTACAGGTAGATGCTAAAGACTGCTAACTTCTAGCAGTGGGGGTGTCATCTGAGAACTAGAGTCAGATGACAAGACATGATGTCATTCTGCAAGCTATCCCAGCAGTAATACATTTGGTATTCTGTCTTGGACCTGACAACAGTTAGAAGATCCATTCACCATGACATCTGCCTTGCTGTATAAGAAAGTTTCTAGTGTATAGTAACTCTCTTAGATACAGTCAGGAATATAGTGAAGCTTAATTTAGATATTTTTCTTTATCTATTCAAGACTGTCCTGCAAAGCTATTTTAAATATCCCCTGTGGTTTTGAACTCTGATGTCACTGTGAATATATACTATTTTCTTGTTCTTTTATTATTTATTATTAAATACATTTAAACCTTTCATCGTGGCTGATTTGTGTATAGCTATTTAGGTTTTGAGAGTACTTACCTATTTATTTGGTGACACTGTGTGGGCCACTCCTAATAGTCCACAACCATTTGTATTAATATTAGTATTACACAGTAAGATTGTCCACCCTTTGTTAAAGGTCTTAAAGTAGTTGATAAGGAGCTGAATGGTGGCAGTGGTAGCTACCTTGTAGTCTGGGCAGAAGGAGACATAGCTAGTAAAACTATGTCATCCTCTCCCAGGTGTGTGTTTGTGTGTGTGTGTGTGTGTGTGTGTGTGTGTGTGTGTGTGTGTGTGTGTGTGTGTGTGTGTGTGTGTGTGTGTGTGTGTGTGTTTGTGTGTAAATCAAACCAAAAAGAATGTGTGTGTCAGCTACTTGGGCAGGGACACAAAGCACTGGTTGGACAGAGAGGGTGCTGGTAGGTCTTGGCTTGGTCACTCAGCTGAGAATTCAACTTTATAGCTGTGCCAGTAGGGAGTCTTATTGGGGATCTGGAGAAAGAGGGAGAAACCAGCCCTGGACTGACTGTGGTCTCTGTGTGCTCTTAAGGGAAATTGCACTTTTTGCAGAGAGCTGCATCTGGAAATACTGTGTGTATCTGTTATCCTCCCAGTGTATGTTTCCCACTGGTGCTAGTGGTGAGGATTGAGGTTCCTTGATTACTGGTCCAGTGGTGGATTGTCACATAGTGATCTTCTGAAGATTCAGAAGGAATATCACAAGATCATTGTGGTGACTCTCTTTCTGGCCCAGGCAAGGGTGGCTCTTCCTTCTTCATGAAATGGCCAGCTCACAGAATGGATCTGCTCACACATGATTAGGGGTGTTTGATACACCCCAACCCCAATCAACTTCCACTGATTGCCTGGATGATAAGGTCTTATTTTCTTTTAGGAACTTGTTTACTGAGAATGTGCAGCAGGTAGTAATGGAGGCAAAAAAGCCTGCTACTAGAAAATCATATATTAGCAAATGGAAAAGATTTTCTAGTTGGTGCCAACAACAACATTCCAGCACCCATTCAGGGCTGATTGTTCTCTGGTTTTGCAATATTTGTGTAAGTTACATTCCTATGGCCTTTCTTTCTCCTCTGTCAAGGTTCATTTATTGGCCATTTTAGCAAGTCTGCCCATGGAACCTCCTCTTTCAATACAGTCCCATGCCTAAATGTTTTGAAATAGATTTTACTTAAAAGGCCGCCAAGAAAACCAGTGGGCTCTACCTGGGATCTTAATTTTGTGTTAGCTAATATTTGCTCCATTTAAACCATCTAATTAGACTGACCTGAGGTTTTTAACATGGAAAAGAGTTTTGCTTATTGCTCATACCTCCGAAAGAAGGGTTTCTGAGTTGCAAGCTCTTACAGTGAGGCAACGCTATCTCATTTTCCACAAAGACAGAGTATCTTTGAGAACTAATCTGTCTTTTATGCTTAAAGTAGTATCCAATTTACTTTAAGCCAAACTATCCATTCACTTATTTTCTTTACTGATCTTAAAAATGGTAGAGACAGGCCACTCCATACCTAAGATGTACAGTGGCAACTTAGGTACTATCTTGACAGAATTAAATCTTTCAGATCTTTGGATCTGCTGTTCTGCTGTTTTTTTCTTGTGAAGGTAAGAAGGGACAATCTGTGTCAATACAGACTGTTTCTTCATGGCTGTCTAAGGTTATATTACCTTGTTTTATATACATCACAACTATTTTTTTCCAGGCAAGTTCAAGGTCCACTGTACTAGGGCCTTAGCTTCATTTATGGCTTTTTGGAAGTGGTTGGATTCTAGAAGAATTCTAGAATCTACAACTTGGTCCTCTGCACACACTTACAAAGCAATATAAGCTTGAGTCCTTCTCTAGGTCTAATTCTTGCAATGCAAGGACCATTCTCCAGAGACTCCTGGACTCTTCTCCTTCCATATCCCAAATGGGTTTATGTTGGCCATCGAATGGGCTAACCATAGAATGGCTTAACATCAAACAATAAGCATCAAAAGTTCACTCAGAAAACTTTCATTTCATCGACAGGGTAAGTAAGTACTTGTCCAACATTTCCCCGTCTCACACATGGAAGTGCTTCAAACCCCTTCTCTCTACTGTAGTGTGGTCTCGAGTTGGTATATATATATATATATATATATATATATATATATATATATATATATATATATATATATATAGTAAGGGGGGTGGGGGGGCTTGAAACACTTCTGTGTGTTAGACGGGGAAGTGTTGAACAAGTAGTTACTTACCCTGTCGATGAAATGAAAGTTTGGTGAATGAACTTTCAATGCTTATTTTTAGATGTTCAGCCAATTGATGGGTAGCCCATTCAATGGCTGATCAGAGACCCATTGCAAATGTAGTAAGCTAGGATAATCTGCCCATTTAGCTAAGGCTGCTCCAGCAGTGATCAATATGATGAGCATAACACAGTTGTGAAAGTAAACTTATCATAACAGTAGATATTCAAATGGTCACTGCTGCAGTAGCTACTCCCTCCTCCACCCCCCTTAATTTCTGGTGTGTTGTTTATGCCAGGGTATGGTTGTTTATTTTTTATTCTTCCTAGCATTGTTTTTTTCAGGGTTCAGCCTTCCTTTGTCTGTTGGCAGGAAAACTCTGAAGTGCTTGGCGTCCAAACATTGCTTTTCATTATATCTGAGCTGCCTGACAGTTTGAGCATGTAGAAGGTACCCTAAAGCTTTGGAAGCTGGTCGGCTCTTACCTCCTTGGCAGGTTGTAACCTGTATAACAAAGGTTACTGTAGCAGTGGTCATTTGAACATCTACTTTTATGGCACGTTTATTTACACAACTGTACTTTTTGCATTATTTGCACAACATGGTACATGCTGGGTTAGTAAGTACACAGATTATAACAAAATAGGCATTGTCCTAAGGTTACATGCAGATTTCACTACTTTGAACTATTTACATGATGTTCCTTCTTGGGCAACTAAATTAACTTTGAATTTCAGTGCAAGTAAATGGCAACTATTTTTTTTTTTTGGTAGACAGTTATTTTCAAGACAGGGTATGCTGAATAATGTTCTTAGATTAATTTACACAATATAAAATTTTAGAAGGTAACCATTTGAAATGTTGAACTCTGTAGAGTGAGTCCCAAAACATGGAGGCTGATTGGCTGAAAGTCAGACTTACATATATATAATATTTCTGGGAATATTCCCTTTTCTCTGAGGTATGGCAATCTCTGAGTTGGCTTATAGAGCGATTTTCGAGATTCACTCTTCTCTGAGATTTTGGTCTTTTTTTTGGGTGTTTGGTACTTGGTATTTCAAATGCTGACATTTCAATAGGGAGCTATTGTAGGAACTTCAGTCACTTCCACATTTTCATTTAGTGATCATATTATAGAACTTAAAAGTAAAACAATGAGGTAAAGAGGCCTGTTATTTAAAATGACTGCCACACATAATGTTGGAAGAATTATGCAAGATTCATATTAGGTTATTAGATTGATTCTCAAATACAGTTCTGATTTCTGTACATAACACCATCCATCCATCCTCAACCCCATTTCCCATTTTTACACATGGGATTAGGGTGTCACTTCAACAGTGACAATCATCTCGAGCCAAGGTTTACACCACTGGGTGGCTAGCCCTGCCATGGTAGTTCATCCGTACCACTCGCTCGCACACACACTCATGCCTACAGCCAGTTTAGAATGTGCAAACCACTTACTGCATGTCTCTGGAATGTGGGAAGAAACTGGAGCACCTGGAGTTAACCCACGTGACCAAAGGAAGGATATGCAGACTCCACACAGAAGGCACCACAGCCAAAATTTGAACCAGAGAACCTCTTTCAGTGAGGTGATAACGCTAACCGCTGCACCATAACTCTCATGCTTAAATTAGTAATTGGAGATAAATCAGAGGTGAATTACTAAACTTTTCCCAGCACTAAACATCTAAAATACCATAAGAGATTCAAAAAGCTTAATCTATTAGCTATGCAATACAGATATATTTGAGGAAAGTTTACATTAGCATAAAAGATTTATAATGATAAGGCATTGATGACTGGTTTTGACCTTCAAATGTATGCTAATTCTAAAACACAGGTCTAGTAACATTGCTGTCATAATGAACATGAATAAAACACATACAGGTAATTGCTGTATTATTAAATTATTTCATGTCTCTGGAGCAAAGTAGCTTATTCTGTAAGAGACAGTGCTCCTTGATGGCCAAATGGCCTCAACATTGGATCACAAAGCTAAGAAACTGTGAATCTTTGCATTCTACCAAAATGTAGGTGACTTAGTAAAATTGATCAACCAGACTTCCTCCAAGCTACCAGGCTGAGAGATTTGAGATTTGGATGTAGAATTGTCCCTCCCTCATGTGTTAACTGTTTGCTGTGGCGAGGTAGCATCAAGATTCATAGGATCATAGACTCTTAGTGGGTTACAAGGCTAATGGCCCTAGAATCTTTTTAAGCCTATCCATTCAGCCACCAATTTATCCAGTTATCAATGCCCAAGATCTAGAATGACTTTGGTATATGCCTGTGTCATAGAGAATCTACAAACTGCCCCTGCTCATAAGGGAAACCGGTGAATTTGTGAATTTCCCCATCCATTGCTCCAAACTGCATTTGAACAGGCTTAGGAAAGAGCTCTACTTCACATGAATGGGGAGTCTGTCCCATAGAAGGGGTATTCTCTGAGTCACATACCTGTCCCTCCAACATATTTTGTTTATGTCACAGACAAGGGTTAGAGACTTAGATTGGGTAATTCTAGGGGAGTTTGTTTTGCAAATGTGTTGCAGATCCATCGGGGCTTAACCAAGAATGCCTTGTATGTTAGGTATAGATCACCCCTCAGTGGAATGTAGGAGAGTGAATGCAGGGACAGGACTTTGAGGCAGTCCACATAGGGCATGTTATTTACACCCTACATTATTTTAGTGAGCAACCTCTGTGGCCACTCCAACTGCTTCAAATGCTTGGTCAGGTACATGTTGAAGGATTTATTGCATTCAATTATTTGTTTAATGAGAGCTGTGAATAGTGGGACTATAATCTCCTTAGATCTGGATGCCATGGCCTTACTTATAAATGTTGCCATGTACAAGTATTTTGTCACCACCATGGATACATGGTGAGCAAAGTTCAGGTAACTGTCATCCAGATTTTCCAAATCCCTTACCACTGGGTCTTCTCTTAGAGGAGCGTTATCAATGTTGCAATTTTCAGAGGTGGTGGTGTTCCCAAATGGTACAATTATGCATTTTTTGCATTGAGTATTAGGCCATGGCTTTGGCACCAGTTATTTGTCTGGGTCAGACCCCCCCCCCCATGCAAGATATCTACATCTTTGGGTATTCAGTGATTGCACCCAACCTGCACTTATCAGCAAATTTGGTCTACATTTGCCTTGACATCAGAAAAGTATATTCCGAATAGGAGAAGTCTCAGTACTGAGCCTGTAGGACACCACTAGTAACAGGCATCTTGGCGGAGGTGGATTTTCCCACACTTACTTTATGTATCCTATCTGTGAGCCATTGGGCTATACATTGGGTGATACAGAGATTTATGACTAAATTTGTATGATTGTCTGCAATATGTGAGTGAGGTACTGTATTAAATACTTTGCCAGGCTGAGGAAGGCAGTATATACCATTTTGTCTTCATCAATGGCTCAAGTGACCTTCTCAAAGAAGTCCACCAGGATTAGTAGTCATGACCCGCCCTTGAAAAAACTGAAGTGGAATTTGGTACAGAGTTTGAAGATATCTTATGTCTGTGTTTATCAGGTCCACAATAATTGTTTCTATGACCTTCCATATAAGACTATCCAAAATTATGGGTCTGTACTTCCCTGGGTCTGTTAATGGCACCCTTTTGTGTAGAGGGATGACCACTGCAGCCCCCCATTCCCTAGGCATGAAACCTGTCTGTTAGTTGTGGTTGAACATAGATTCTAGTGGCCCTGACAGGTCATGTTTCAAACTATTTAGGAGGCATCCTAGGATATTATCAGGACCCATCAATATAGTGTTTTAGTGCTGAAGAGTGCAGTGAGGAACAATTCTTTAGTGACAGTTGGGGAGAAATGGTAGAGGACATTTCTTGTGGGGTAACTAGGGGCAATAGGTGGATGAAATTAGAGCTAAATTTATTGACTGGCAGATTTTCTATATCATCCTGTATAGTATACAGAGCTCCATTTACTATTAGTTCAGCACACTGCTGGATGTTTCTTTCAGGTTGTGCACAAAACTGAAAAATGTCTTATAGTTATCCTCGGCCTGAGAGGCTATTTTTGCCTCAAAGTTGGCTTTTGTGGATTTGATTAGTCCATGAGTTGCTTGTTGAGACTGATTAGGATTTTTTTGTCTTTTGGGCATAGGGCATAACCCTTCCTATTTTTTGGACAATATTTTCTTTTGTGTGTTGTACAACGTGCTTGTACAGGGGATCAACCAAAAGAGATTGTTTTTGGATTTTGTCCTAAGTTTATTTGGTTTGGCACTGCAGTTTCTATGCAGTTATTTACATGCTTGTAGAGGGCTTCCATAAGCACTTCTGCATAGGTCACAATGTTCTCTGAGTTTACAGGGCTTAGAATTTAGCTATGCAATCTCTTAATCACAGGCAGTTAGCCTTGCAAAAGTTCTTGAAGGTTCTGTAGTTTGCTAGGATATCAGGCTTTATACTTATTTCAAGGGTTACTACTGAGGAAGGGCTGTGCCACTAACATTTATGTTCATAGGTTCATAGGTGTGTACTAGACTAATGGCCCAGGGGCCTTTCCAAAACTAGCCATAGAATTACCCTGGCATCACGCCACGTGACCTTAGTTCCCAGTGCATCTGTCGAGTAGAGCCACTGAAGTTATCCCCGGGGTGAATTTTCTATTTCCTGTCCACTCATCAAGATTTCTCTTGAGGTGCTCTGCTTGAAATGTATGAGAAGTCTATTCCATAACATGGGCAGTCTCTGTTATGAACCTGTTCCTCCAGTGTGTTCTGTTGATTGTGGTAATGAGGTTGAGGTCTCTGGAGTGTGTGGTGTGGAGGGATTGGGAATTCTTTAGATGTAGCATTTCTAACAGAGATAGGTCAGACATGATTTTGTAAGTCAAGCAGAGATCGTCACTAAGTAGGTGATATAAGACAGAGAATAGTTGGAGTTTTTTTTTTTTACTGAAACATTAGTACCAGATTTCAGTCTTACTGCAATAACAACACAATAAGTGCCCAGTATATTTAGACTAATGTTTCAGTAAAACTGTTGTATGTTAGGAGGGTGAACCACTGTAGGATTGGTCAGTATGGTGCTATCAGTAGCAGATATGCCTTTTCTCTTTTCACATTTAGAAGCAGCTTTTAGTTGAGAGGAGTGTTCGCAAAAGCATGCATATATTATTGTCTTGATCTGTCTAAATATACTGGGCACTTATTGTGTTGTTATTGCAGTAAGACTGAAATCTGGTACTAACGCTTCAGTAAAACTGTGTTTTCTCAATCCACAGTTTTGGTTATTTAGCAGTAAGTGATACTTTGTGACAGCACAGTTCAAAAGGTTAGAGAAAATCTCATGAGATGCCCTACAGCAAGACAGCCGTGTAGCTTTTTCATGCTTTGCAGATATGTCAATGTCATTCTCTTAATTATACAAGGTCAGTAGCATTAATGATATGCATTATCTGTCTCTCTAATTATCTGAATGTGCTGCCTTCCATCTAATTAGCTGGGCTGTTGTGTCCCTGCTTTTGGACTTACCCCTTTCTTCACTAGACCTGTCTTGAAGGCAGAGTTCTCAAACTATTACTGAAAATTAAACAAAGAAGTTTTGTCTTATTATACAGGTTTTCTCAAAGAATCCCCAAATTCTTTACTTGCTCAGTTACACTCACATTCTGTTGAATGGCTAATAGCTCTCCCTTGCTGCAAGAAATGTATCATGTTTGTGACACGTAACGTGTAATTAAAATCTCTGATTATAAACTACTGGAACATATCTTTCCTGTCCTATGTAAATGTCAGTTTGGTAGACGTCCACATCCACACAGAACTTCCAAGACCTGTTGTCTGACTATATGCGTGGATTCTAGGCAGGTCACAGAGAAGACATTAACATAGCAAAGTTTAATCTTCTTCTTCTTCTGGCTTTTTCCCGGTTAGGGGTCACCACAGCAGATCACCTGTCCGCTCATGATTGGCAGTGGAGTTTTACTGTGTCGAGTTGTCTGCCCGGCGCCCAACCTTCCACAGAAGGCACACACACGCACACACTCACACCAAGGGCCAATTTAGAGTGTCCAATCCACCTACAGCATGTCTTTGGGATGTGGGAGGAAACCGGAGCACCTGGAGGAAACCCACGCGACCACAGGGAGGACATGTAGACTCTGCACAGAAGGCACCCCAGCCGAGAATCGAACCGGAGAACCTTTTGCTGTGAGGCGGCAACACTAACCACTGCACCACCCACTATTCAGGATGGATAAGAGGCAAGACATAGAAGCCTTTTTTTCTTAGAACAGCCTAATGTATGTGACACAGTGGTTTACAGTTCCATGTGTACATTCCTGGATAAAATCAGAAGGCAAACTATAGTGAGATCTTTTTTTAGTTTTCTCCTGTCCTGACTGATGCCCCTCAGGACAGCATGTAGAGTGCTCATCTTGCATTTTTACATGCATAACCTGTGGAGGAATTGTGGTGTTGATAATTTTAATCAGACTAATGACAATAACCTCTTCTACTTCTGTTCATACTGGGCCATCTACCATAATGACCACATTTCAGGCAAGCAAGTATTCCATGGTAACACTCTAAGGACCTCTTGCTCAACATAACAAAAAAGGCCATACTCCTTTTCACTGCAGTCCTGTTGTTATTGTCTTGGCATTACAAAGCACAGCCCTAGCTGATAGAACAATGTCTGTGTCCCCAAATATAAAATCAGGGTGATGGTAGTCTATATGGTCAGGTGTCAAAGTAGTGATGCCCATTGCCTAAGATTCCTTGCACTCGGAAGGGAAAAATCTAGCATAACTCCAATAGATTTCACATTCCTTTGCACAAAAGGTTAAATAAAAAAACTATCTACCCTCCTTACTTGGTCTATTTGTAATTTCCACTTAGAAATATTACCTTCTAGTCTAAAAAAGGGCAAGGAAAAAGGTTACAGTAACTTAAAAAAATACAGTGGGGTGTAGGCAAATATATGGAGGGCCCCTAGCACATAATTAATATTATAAAACTGAGGAAAAAAATACATTAGCTAGCTAAAATGCAGCTACACACATGAAAGTAATATATTTTGTGGCATTAGCTTCTCACACGCATTGCATAAAATGGTAAGAAACAGGATTAAACAAAGTACTTCTGTCACATCTGAAAGTTATAGTTAATAAAACTTACAAGCCGGCAAGTGATACCAGGGGAATGTCTTTTGAAAATATCAAGACAAAAGAGGGCATACTTTACTGAGTATGAAAAAGAAGGAAGCAATTTTACCCTGATAAACTGTTGTAGTATAAATGCAAATATAATATGCACAGTAATGTGAACTATATTATGAAATATGACCAGATCCCAAAAGGCCTTCTGGAAGACTTTGAGAATGGATTAATATTCAATGAAAAAGCAGCCAGAAACCATCCAGAGAATTGAGAAGCTGGAGAGATTCTCAAAGCAACAACGGATAATGAATGAAATACTGTACTCCTGCAGCCCCTGTTAACTGCTAAGCAACAATAGATAATGAAAAAATACTTAACTACTGCAGCTGACTGCCGGGACTACCTTCTGTGGAAAGTACACTGTAGGGAGGGCTAAAACCAGATATTCAGCATGTGCAAGCTTTGAAATCTTATCTTTTTGTTAGTGGTTATTTTAGCTGTTAAAAGCAATTCTTGTCTTTCTGTCTGTCTGTCTCTCTCTCTCAGACTCTATGTTTTTGAGTTACAGTGGTTTTAAAAATGACAGCAGAAGCAAATCTTGCTATGTTTCAAGATCCCCTCTGATCATCACTATTTTATTTAGCCAATAATAAAGCCAAACTGTTCACTCAACTAGCAGTTAACAGACAGGGTTAAAACCATATGCTAAGAGGGACCTTGCTATAACCTTTCATATACCAGAAGCACATCATCACAGTGAAACAAGGGCAGCAAAGGTAAAAGCTGAAAGGGAGCTGGCAGAAGGAATTGAGAGTGAGAACAAATATTTCTTTATGTGCAAAGCAACAAGAAGAAAGAGAGGGACTGACAAGGCAAGAATGACCAGAGATGGGAAACAAATAATGCAAGATTTGAAAAAGCTGAGGTACTGAATAAACAATTCACTTATTTCCAGAACTGTATTTAGGTTATCTAATGCCAGGCCTGTGCAGCTCCCCATCTGCACATAGCACCCCCCCCCCTCTCCGCACCTTGTGCCAGGGCAGCCTCTCCCTTCATCCCACCCAAGCTATGCCTCTGCTTCCTCCTTGCAAAGAAAGAAAGGGGAGGTGCCATGCAGAGGGAAGGTGGGGCAGATTAGGAGAACAGTGGACAGACACCAAAACAGAGATGGAGGAGATTTAGATGGAAGTGGCTTCCCCAAAGGCAAATAATGCAGAGGGACAAGATGGTCTGGATTTATGGGTCTTTGTGAATATATCTAATGTGCTAGTAGATCCCCTTCCTGAGGGTTTCAACAAATCTCTGGCCAGCAACTGGGAGACAGCAACTCTTACAAGTCAGCAAATGATATCAGGGGAATGTCTTTGTATGTGGGAGTGGAGCAAAAGCCTAGCGGAGATCATGGTCTAACAATTGCAGAGAAAGTGATGGAAAGAGTCCTGAGGGAAAGGTATGTAGTTTTCCTGGAGAACAACAATCTCAGGAACAAAAATTGACATGGGTTCAGACCAAAATGATATACCACACAAGCCTGATCCAGTTTTATGACTGGGTTACAAGAGAACTTGGCAAGGTGAACTGGCACTTATGGTCAATGTGGACTTCAGTAAGACCTGGAATTGGTAACACAAAGGCTACTAGGAAACATTGAAAGTTTCGGGGTATGATCAGGACTAAATAACTGGACTGCTGTGTGTTTAAATAGTAGGGCACAAAGGGTTGTGACAGTGATGATATCATGAATAAGAAAAATGGCTAGTGGAGTACCACAGGAGTGCATCCTGGGTCCATTAATCATCGGTGTGTTCATTTGTGACATAGCTAAGGGAACAGAGAACAAGATCAGCCTCTTCTCTGATGACACAAAGTTAAGGGTGACAGTCAAGGAAGTGGGGGTTTAAGAAAGGAATGGCTGGTGGGTTGGAAAGTGGCAGGTAAGGTTTAATACAGACAAATGTGAAATACTGCATCTATGCCTCAACAACCTTTCTATGAGGTAACAGCTGGGGGTAAAAGCAACTGATGTTAGGGGAGCAGGAAAAGGATCTGGGAATGTTGAACATTCCTGGACCAGAACATCAAGAGCAGACTGAGATGACAGTGGCAGTAACCTACAGAATGCTGTGATGTATCCTTAGTATGAGATTGCAAAAGCAAAGAAATAATGCTTTCACTATCCTGGGCCCTGTCAGGCCACAAATTCAGTAATGTGTGCAGTTCTGGAGGCCATATAAGCACAGAGCTATCAGGCTTTTGAGCCAAGTCCAGAGGAAAGCCACCAGAAGAATGCATGCGATGGAGAGGAAAGATAGGATCAGACCTATATGAACTAAAGTTCTTCTGACTCAAGAACACTCGAGATGGGTGTCATGATATGGATGCACAAGGTTATGTCAGGGAGATGTGAAGGGGTTAACCTGAACAGGAAGTACATAGGATGGAACAGGCAGTTGCTTGTCAATTACTCCTTAAACATGCACAAGCAGCTCGTCATGGTGAGTGTCATAGGCCCATAGAATAAACTACCAGAAAAGGTAGTGGAGATGAGCTACAGAAGGCAAAAAAGAAGCCAGAGGACAGAAAAGAAAGAGGTGGGGAGGTAGGACAGGAGAGGCAACAGAATGCTGAATGTACTTCAAGGGCAAAGAATATTTGACTTATTGTCTCCTTCTCCCAATATATATATATATATATATATATATATATATATATTATGTAAAGCAGTAAATGAAGGTGAGTTGAATAAAACATTGCCACCTACAAGGTGAGTCAGAAGGTGAACAGTAGTCATTCAGTAATAGCTTAACCACCTGCTCTTTAGTCACAGTCGCAGTGAATATCTGGATCCAGACAACTTTCAGATATAATGGTCTGGTAAATGCACTGTGATTGCCTACTTTCTGATAACAATCTCATAAAAGCAAACTGACAGCACCAGCAGCTTATAGAGGTAAGCTTGTAACTTCATAACTTTTGGTGGTTTAAATGTTGTACAAAGTGAATAAAAAGCTGAAAAGTTATGATGTCCAGCTGCAAGAATGCAGAGTAAGTCTAATTACAGTTAAACACTGGAATAACCTGCTCGGTCTGCTGAGCAGCAGACAACCATTGGAAGAACAGGTGAAGGCAAGCAGCCTGAATATGTGAATACAGAAATATGTGAAAGCAAGAACCAAAATTCTGATGGACAGCATGCTTTTAAAAAGTTTATGTGTCACGGAAATGACTGTAAGCTGAAGAAATAAAAAGTATATGCGTATTGGATGAATTAGAAAAACATTTTCATCTCTCTTTTTTTCTTTAGTACTTTCCTTCACACTTTCTCTCTCTCTCTGTCTGGACCTGACATTACATTAGACTCAAGCGCAAATAATAATAGCATATTATCAAACTTCAGTACAGCACGATCCAACTTTACCTGCTTTTCTGCAAGTTGAACATATTCATATATATGAGGTTACAGATATATGATTTCAGAGCAATAAAAGCACTTTATCTCTCTCCCCCTGGGTATAGTACCTACCATATCTTCAGACCCACTGGCAACTCAGGGGTAGTGTCAATATTTGTCAAATATTTTCATCTCCTCACAACAAATGCCTTTGAAGGTCACATTTGAACTCCTAGATGTCCAATTCACCATAAACAAAACTAATTATCACTTCATAACTAGTTATAGTACACTGTCTGTGTCTCCTTCTGAGCATGATAGCTATCTGAACACATTAGTTGAAGCCACTGTTAAACCCAACACCTTTCAACTGGGGGACTTCAGCTCTTCATCAATAAACTGGCTGACCTTCACTGCCAGTGGTCAGCATACCCAAAGCTCTCTTGACATTATAAATGCTAACTCTCTTTTACAAATAGTTAACCATCATACCAGGGGTCCAGATATCCTTTATCTAGTCCTCAAAAATATGGCCACTTCTTGCACAATTCCATATGTACCACCATGCCTTGTTAAATCAGACCATAAATTAGTGATTTTTTCCTTTAAAACTGGTGGTACTTCTGTGTTTAGGGGCTTCTCAAAAATAAACCTTCTTTAACTACTTGCTGACCTAAATAAATTCTGCTATAATCCTCCTCTGATGGGTTCCACTGCTAAAGCTGCTGCCTCTGCCTCCGACTTCTACCTGTATTTAAATAGCTGTATTGATAAGATAATCTCTATCCACACCAAATATAATGAGAAATTTAAAACAAGTCCCTGTAGTGGAATAACTGTATAAGTAAATTTTATAACAGCAGAAAGAAATTGCCCAATTGGAACCAATTGGAAGCAATCTCTCCTTAGCCTGATCAAGCAAATAAGAGCACAATCCTCTAAAGCCAACTTCGGGTACAAATTGGCCACATTTACTAGAGACAATCATAAGGTCTTCTTCACATATGTCCTCAATCTCAAAGGAAGCACCCAGATCTGTTCAGAAATGGTGGTCAAGGACACCACATACACAAATACTGTAGATATAGCCAATCTACCGGCTAACAGATTCAGTGAAAACTTCACCCCTCTGTCCCATTAGTAAATCAGGACATCCTCAGTACCTGCCCCCACCCATTATCTCTAGGGAACAGGTCGTCATTGCCCTCTCAAAGGCAAAAAATACAGCCTCCATGGGACCCAATAACATCCCAGGCTGCATCCTACATGAACTCAGGCATAAACTTGCAGCACCATTAGGCACCATATTCAACCAAAGCCTGAGTACTGGCTTTGTCTCAGCTGAGTGGAGGACAGCCACTGTCATCCCTTTACACAAAGGTGGAGCGTCCATCGATCTGGGTAATTATAGACCCATCAGCCTAACTAGCCTGATATGCAAGGCCATGGAATGGATTATCGTGGACCTCATTAACATGGACATTGGCAGCCTCCAAATACTCAACCTCACACAGTTTGATCTTATCAAGGGGAGGACATGTCTGTTAAATCTTGTTGACTTCTTTGAGACAGTCACCAAAGTCATGGACGAGGGGAAGATGGTGCACACCACCTACCTTGACCTGGCCAAAGCCTTTGATACTATTCCCCACTCGGGCATAAGAGATAAACTCTCTCAACTAGGCATCAATCCATATGTAACTAGATGGGTAGCAAACTGGCTCAGTGATAGAATCCACCTAATCAAAATAGGGGAAGCAACCTCAAGCAGTAGGCCTGTAATGAGTGGTGTACCCCAGGGATTGGTCCTGGGTGGGGCTTCTGTTATTCAGGATATACTTCTCTGAGGTGCAGGCCAAAACCAGTGGGCTATGGCTGACCAAGCTTGCAGATGACTGCAAGTTGGGTGCAGTTATCAATTCCCCAAGTGATGTGGACATCCTCCAAGAGGGTCTCACCCAGACAAATGACTGGTGCCAGAAACATGGCCTCAAGCTGAATGCCAAACATCATCCCCTTTGGGGAGAGGATGTCCCCATATATTATCACATTAATAACAACGTCCTAAGTATGCAATCAGTAGTGAGGGATTTGAGCACCCGGGTTGATAGCAACCTGACTTTTGACTACCATGTTGCTTCTGTTGTACGGAAGGCTTTCTACATGGCCCACCTCATAAGTAAGGATCTCTCATTCAGGGACAAAGAGGTCATAACATCCTTGTATTCCTTCCTTATAAGGCCAATTACTGAGTACAATGCCCCCTTCAGCATGTACCTTGCAAAGCACATGCAGCAGCTGGAGAGACCACAGAGGTTCCTCACCAGGAGAATCCAGGGCCTCAAACATCTACCCTACACAGATAGGCTAAAAGCTCTGTCCCTCTATTCAGTTTCATACAGACTCTTCAGAGGTGACCTCTGTCTGGCATACAAAGCAATCTCAGGCCCTGTCTTGATGGGACTGCTGCATATCTGCAAGTCAAGCTCCACTTGCGTAACCCATATGTGCGACCTCAACCTGGTCTGTGATATCAATAGAACTTGTTGGTGGGACAGATTTGTATCCCAGAGACTCCCCCATCTGTGGAATAGACTCCCTCTCCATGTCAAGCAGAGTACCTCATTATCCCTTTTTAAGCACAACCTGGATAACTGGATGGGAAACAGAAAATGCACCCCTGGCATCCCACCTGTGTCCCTGCTGGACGGGGGCTTTGGGTGCTGACTTGTCTAAACATGGGCTAAACTCTTGGCTAGGCTTATAAGGACCTCAGAGCCAATAGCCTAGTAATTTCCTATGATCCTATTATAAGATGTCTTATTCTGCCTTCTTTAAGATGCACACTCAAGCACACTAGTAAAGAGCTTAAATAAACTCTCAGGAAGTTCAATGCTGAGTATGAACTTAAAATGGCCACTAAAACAACAACAGCAATCACTAAATAAATAAATAAATAAATAAACAAACAAATTAAATAAATAAATAAATAAATAAATTACTACAAATATTTATTTAATTACAAGACCTGGGATAAGTTAATTTTATGTTCTTGTTATGCTTTAATGTAATAGCCAGTGAATTGTTATGGCTAGGCTTGTTTAGGCCCTGGGGCCAATAGCCTAGTACTCACCTATGAACCTATATTAGCCATGTACTTTTTGGTGATTTTCCTGAGATCTAGCTAAGAATTGCTCTAGTTTAACTCCAGTGGGAGTAGAGAAAGAACCTAGCCATTTCTAGGCTTCTGGTTGCTGTAGAGCCTTGAAGAGTGTCGTTTTGGTACTGGTCAGCGTATGTATTTGCTTTCTCATCTTTTCTGTGTTGTTTTAAATTGTCAGTGTTTGCATGGCCTTAAGCTCAATTTCTTTGAGTGTCTACATGCTTAGCTACAAGGCTACTAACTGGACAATTTTATACTTCATTTGATTAATATACAAATCCTGAGATAAGTACATTTTATGTTCTTACACTTTTTGTATGTAATAGCTGTGCACTTTTTGGTGATTTTGCTGCACTCTAGAAAAAAACTGGCAATTTCTAGGCCTCTGATTGTTGTAGAGCCCTGAAGTGTGTTACTTTGCCACTGACCAGTGTACATGTTTGAACATTTTCAGCTTTTTCATCTTTTTCTGTGTTGTTAGAAATTCCCTGCGCGTGCACTCTGATGATCACTGTAGCACAGTTTAGATGCAGACATCTTGAGAAGTTTATCGCTACACCTCCTAAGCTGCTCATATCATTACTCATTCGCGTGATTGTCAGTATCAGTTGTACAGAAAGCTGCCCGCAGCTGTGTAATGAGAAGCACTGTGCGTAACTAGTCTGAAAATCAAATGGCTTGCAGACATTTAAAACCTTAACTTTCTTTATACAACCTACTCCCACACCTCCTACTGCCCTTTAAATACTCAGTAGTTAAGTGAAGAAACTCTGGTTTGAGCTGCATTGTGAGTTGTTCTTTGTGTGTTGGTGTGTATAGTTTGTTTTAAACAAAAAACACCTCCAGTAGATCAACTCCAACCCTCATATGCTCAACTCTGCCTTCGCCCCAAATTAATAGGTACCAGGAACCACGGATTTATATTTTCCAACCATCTGTGGAGCCAGTCCATTTGAAATGGGCATCCTGACACAATGTAGCAGTAGTCTTATGCTTACTGACAATACCTACTAATTAATACAGCTGAAACAGTATATGAGAGATGTAGCTCTACAATGTTGCTGGAGGCAAAATTCTCTTACAAAGCCACAACACATAAGATGCAGGTTCTCAGTACCACACAACAGTACGTAAAAAGTGCACACTGCTCAGACCAAGCACATAGATCTAAATATATGTTTCTCTGTGCTGTGTGTAAAAGTAACCCACCTAGACAACAAAGGCCTCCTAAATTTAACATTAGAAACAAGCACATCACACTAGTAGCACCCCATGAAACATACATCTTGGACTTTGACTTAGCTCAAAAGCCATAAGGCAAACCTCCACACAATCCAATATTATAATCGTAGGTGACTCCACAGCATGTCTCTCATCTGTACCAGATTAAGTGGGTTACGAACTCCCGATCAGTGCCTCTGATTTCTGTTCTCTCTCATTGGTAGGTTTGGGTTAATATAGCTAATGAGAATCTGACACTGGAATGAGGACTTAGAAGCCATTGGTCAAAGAGACCTCATCAATCATCGTGAAGCAATACATTTTAAAATCACTGTTCCTGTGGTATGGGTCTTTTATTATAGGAAAAAGATGTCTTTTTTTGTCTGCAATTGCAAGTTGTCAGACACAGATGAATTATTGAGCTTCAAAGAAAAAGAAGCAGGACCGTAAGAAAGAGATGAATCTTGTGTGCAGCCATTGTCTTTGGTGGGTGGATGTGGATGTGATGAAAGGATGTTTTTCTCTCTATCTCTCTCTCTGTCTCTCAGGCAACAGTGAAACTTGACGGGAGGCTGGGAGCCATCCGGCAGCACTGTGGAGTGAGGTAAGCAAACTACACAAATGTCCCTGATTAATGTATCTTAATGTTGCTTTGTATTTATGGTCTAATTCTCATAAACGTTGTGAGTTTTACACTTTATATCCTTCAGAAAATGCATGCTAATGCAAAATCTGTTATTCCAGCGATGGTATGTAACAACATCATTTAAAATCTTTTCCTGATATTTGGGTCCTTGCCCTCCAGAATGTTTTGTCTTTGTCCCTGATTCTTGAACTAAGAGGTGGAGAGCTATATGCCTCTCCCTTGTATTAATGGTCTGTCTATCTGCTCCTTGTAAGATCTGTGGTTTTCTAGTAAACTGTTGATAACTGCAGTTACTACATCATCACACATATTTGAGTTTCCAACGTCATATCCTTCAGAAAATGCATGTTAATACAAAACCTGTTAATGACAGGTAACTAATTTCAGACTTCATATCATTCAGAAAATGCATGCTAATGCAAAACCTGCTCATGACAGACATTTCAGTTTCAGATTTCACATTGTTCAGAAAGCACATGCTTATGCAAAACCTGTTATTCTAGCAACAAATACAGCAGTAAGTTTGCAGAATGTAAAATAGTGTTCTTAAATTCCAATTTGTTGTCATTTATTAAAGAGTAATACCAAAACACAGTATCAGAGCATTATAGTTTGCTCGACACTTTGCTAAAAAATAAAAGCATTTAGTTGAGAGACTATTTTCACCATGCAGTAGGAAACTGGTTTGTGTTTCATGCAGCATGAAAACAGGGTGCTCCACATTTTGACCATTTGTCACACATTACTGAGGTCTGTGTTCCATATTGAGCTCTTTGCAGGTTAAAACCTATACTCCATAGTGAGACACACCAATGCCCCACTCATTAGGCTATTTCAAGAGAGGGTCAGGATCAGTTGCCTATGACGCACCAGGATTCATTACATCATGCAGGCATGCAAATCCTGTCAGCACAGTTACACATATGACACAGTTGTACATGTGGGTGCAAATGACTTAAAACATACCTCCTTGGACTATATGAAGAGTGACATGATGGAGCTCTTGAACTATGTGTCTGAGGCTGTTATGAGACTAGCCTTAAGAAGTTTTCTACCATCACTAAGAATGGTGCCATTATATGATCAAAAGATTGAGTTCATCAATTGGCTTAGATTCTGGTATCATTCAAAAGGGGTACAATATATATCAGCCTGGAATGAAATGATAGTCCAAACTGCTATGCCATGGATGGCCTGCACATCTCCCTACAAGGCTTTTTTATATTGCCTAAATCATTGTCCACTGCCATAGCACCTTTTTAGGTAATGTCAGTTTTCTAAAGCTTCAAATATAATTTATTTATTTATTTTTATTTATTTTACATTTGTTGACCGGGATAGTCCGACTGGATACATGTCCATTTTCAGCTGAGGCCCGGGGAGAAAAGCTCCAAGATAATAATACACAATGAACATTTAGTAAATGCTAGTTTCAAGCAGATTACAGTCATAAGCAATACCAGCATTTAGCACACATAGTACTTATTATAAAACACTTTACAAAACATAATATTATTTTCAAAGTTAAACATACATAGCATTGCATTCAGGTTTAAGACACACTGAGGAGCAGTTATACAATTGACCCTTCCTGAAATGGAGTGGTAGAAAAAAGTTAGACGTAGTTGAAGGTAAGGCACCTAAGATAATTAAAGATTTAATTTTTAATATTTTCAAGATGTAATTTAAGATAATTAAACAGAATATGTAGAAATAAAAAGAGATTTGGAAAAGAAAAAGGTATTGCTGCTCAATGCTAGGAGCCTTAAGGAACTCCACTATGTACAATCACTCCTTACCCTGGAAAACATCAATATATGCACTGTAACAGAGACCAAGTTCAAAACCAGTGAGAGCAATCCATCAGTGTAGGATTTCAATGCCTATCACATGTTTAGGTTCAACATATTAAACAAAGAAAAAATCTCACCTCCTGACTTGTTAAACAAGATAAAAACCTTGACCTCCTCCATGCCCAACTTACTCTTAACAAAACTCCTTATCATATCATGTCTACTTAAAGTAGTCCTCTAAGTCCCCACTTGAGCATACCTCCTACCTAACTAATATGGAGTCCCTTTGTATTAAGCCAGACAACTTTCTCATAGGACAAGTCAACTATTCCTACATAAAGTAGTACACTTAAATACCGTCAGCCATGTATATCCAGAGATGTTTAGGCTTCATTAATGCAAATTATCTAGATCAGTCAGTGTGTATTTTAGTTAGGGGTGATAAAATCCTGGATTTGGTCCTTACTGATACAGGGCAATTTTGCTTCCCACCAACAGTAACTTCCACCCTGGTCTAATCATACCATAAGTCAGTTACATTCACTATAAGACAGAAACCTGAATTATCTTCTGATACCTTGGCATTTTGAGATGATATAAAGGCTAATCCGCTAAAACTGAGCAATGACCTGGCTATATACAAAAGCCCCTTACATCTTGACAATTCTACTTATGCAGAATCCTTTACTGCCAAATTATGTGCACATGTAAATTACTGTGTAGATGCATCTGTCCCCCTCAGAAATAATACAATGGCAAATTCATAAATGTCCCCTCCCCCACACATGTTGGAACCCTAATGTAAGCAGGGTCTATAATAAAAGAAAAAAAATAATTGTACTCATAAAACAATAATTCTCAAGATGTCAAACATGCACTTGGTAAACTAAACAATGAACTCTAGACCCTGAACAAAGCAACCAAAGCCAGATATGAGATAAAAATAGCAGCCCAGATAAAGAATAACCACAAAACTTTCTTTAACTATGTTAGAAATCTCAGAGACAATGTCAAACACTGTCCAGAGTTAATAGTAAATTATATCACATGTCGCCTCACAGTAAGACGCTGTCCGGTTCGATTCACAGCTAGAGCGTCTTCTGCGTGGATGGGTGTACCTTCGTTGAAGGTTGTGCATCAGGTCTGGTAACTCGGCACATAAAAATCATCTACCAATCATTAGCGGACCGGAGTTCCGCTGTGGTGACCCCTAACCGGGAAAAGCCGAAAGACACAAACAAACTGAAACCTGGAGGACATATCCAATCTACTAGTGGACAAATTCACCTCAAACGTTACCCACCCTCTCCTCCAGCATTGTCAGATTACATACCTACATCTACACACCCCCACAAATCTCCCCAAAACAAGTTCACAAGACTCTGTCTAAGGCCAAGAACAGTTTGTCTATGTGGCCAGACAATATACCAGGATACCTACTGATCAGCCTGAAACTTGACTTGCTATACCCCCAGAGGAATAGGCAACATGCAGGATGAATGGACGACAGCAACAGTCATTTCATTGTATAAAGGTGGGCTTCAACAGACCCAGGTAATGAAAAACACATACGCTTGACCAGTCTCATCTGTAGACTATAGAAAGGATCAACAGGCAAAAAGAAGATCGAGTCCAAACCAAGCCAATATAAAAAGATTTATTAAAAAATGCAGGTTAGCACTTTCGGGTGGATACCCTTCTTCAGACAACATACATTGATTCTAAAACATCTTATATACATTTTAAAAAGTCATTAGACAATTAAACAATTAACTTTTACATTTCACCCACCTTTTTTTCAAGGCTGGTTTTAAAGGAACACAATTATTAAGACCTGGTGCTGTGTCTGCTGCCAAATTTAAAATCCATTTAAGCTCTGCATATTAAGTTTTGTTAACAATGTCACCCCCCCCCCACCTTCTTGTATTATTTACATTACCAAAAATGAAAAACTGTGACCCAGAAAGCATTTAATATGTTGATACAAGGCATTTTTCTCATCTCTTAATCTGATAGAAGACATATGATTTAATATTCTAGTTTTAAGTTTGCAGTTCATTTTTCCCACATAAAAACTTGAACATTGTTTACATTTTGCAAGGTAGACCACATTTGCAGTATGGCAGTCAGCATAAAAATCAAAGCTATATTTTCTATTAGTGATTGGATGTACAACATAACCTGCACTGTTTAGCAAAGTGCATGCCTTGCAATGTCTACATGGAAATGTCCCCAACCTTGAATACTTTATACTACTCTTCTGCCATTTTTCAGGTTCATGACATAGTAGGTCCTTTAGGTTATTATTATGCCTATATACAAATTTAGGTTCTCTATCTATACTATCTCTCAAGCCTTCATCGCTTAAAAGAATCTTCCAATTATTCTTGATAATATTACTGATATCATAGATCTTACTACTAAACTTTAATGTCACTTTAGACTTACTATTATATCTATAAGATGTTCTTGTAGGCTTTCTTGAATATTAAATCTAAAACTAGAATATTAAATCATATGTCTTCTATCAGATTAAGAGATGAGGCAAATGCTTTGTATCAACATATTAAATGCTTTCCGGATCACAATTTTTCATTTTTGGTAATGCAAATAATACAAGAAGCTGGGGGGGGGGGGGGGGTGACATTGTTAACAAAACTGAATATGCAGAGCTTAAATGGATTTTAAATTTGGCAGCAGACACAGCACCAGGTCTTAATAATTGTGTTCCTTTAAAACCAGCCTTGAAAAAAAGGCGGATGAAATGTAAAAGTTAATTGTTTAATTGTCTAATGAGTTTTTAAAATGTATATAAGATGTTTTAGAATCAATGTATGTTGTCCGAAGAAGGGTATCCACCTGAAAGCGCTAACCTGCATTTTTTAATAAATCTTTTTATATTGGCTTGGTTTGGACTCGATCTTTTTTTTGCCTGCTGTTTCTACTTTTGCACAGAAGAGTCCTTAAGAGAACGAAGGAAGTATTTTTGGTCTATTTTCTATTGAATTTTGCTGTTCCTCCCTCCCACTATGGCTGATATAGAAGATGATGTGGTAGAACTGGGCTACCAACCGCACAAACAAGTGATGACTACAGTGACTGAGAGATTTAATTATAATGTATTTATGTGTACAAATCCTCTGCTAAAAATGGATTTACCACGGAGTGAAATGGAAACATCAGAACAAGCTTTAGGTGAGCAATTGACTAAGACTTTTTTTGAACTTTTGAACTGTATTGATGACTCTTTAAGAAAACTAAAAAGGTTACAATGGCAACGTTTTCATCTAGAGGCATGTTTGCAATATAAGATAGTGCCCAGAGGGATTCGGGTGCTATGCATGCCTTCTCAGGGAGATAGTTTCCCAGAGCTACTGGCCAAATGGCAACAGATTAACATTGACACTAGTTTTCAGTACATGAGATTATTAATAGAGTTTTGTACACCAACTGAACAAGGTTTAAGGGAAGAAGTAAAAAGACTTCAGAAAGATCTACAATTGCATTATACCTCAGAACTTCATTTACAAAAGATCACAGATGTGTTAAATAATATAGCTGCTTTTGAATCTAAACTTCAACAAGTGAAAATGAAAAAGATCCAAAGAGACTATAATGATTTTGTATTAGGTAATATCTTCATGTGGCCAAGAGAGACTCCTAGAGCTGAATTTAGCGTAGGGGATGGAGATCATCAAACTAATGTTATTAATAATAACTTCTCTAATGCTGATAATAATCACACCGTGACTGGTCCATTTAATCAAACTATTCCCTCCGCTGTAACGCCTACACCAGTTACATCTTCAGCAGCCAAGGAACAGCTGATACAAACTGCTCATCAGACGCCAATACATGACATCAGCCAGCAGAAGAGTGAGCCAGTGCTGGGGTTGGGAGCGAGACCAAAAGTTCCCATAACGAAAAATGTGACAACTTTTCATTTGCTTCCTGTGCCGGTGAGAAAAAAGGAATACAAGAGGGGACGCTCAACCCAAAGAGAGGTAAAACGAAGGAAAATAACGAAGTGACTGTTTCTGGTTATCACGATTTTAATTCCCATAATGTTAACAATGTTTTTAGTATATATACTGTGCAATTAACAAATGTTCAAATGCAAGTATTGGGGAAAGGTCTTTCATTTGTACCAAGTAGAGCATCTGTTTTGAATGATGTTCTTTTGGATTTAAATCTGTTTGGTAGGAATGTTGCCTTAAACGTTATGTTTAAAGATAATATGCATGAAGCTAACACATTCAAACAGCCAAGTACCTTTGTGCCCCCAACTAATTCAACTGTAAAAACTTTTTTTAAAAACATGTGAACCGAGATATTAGACAGTTCTTTGAGAATGTGCACTGTTGTTTTAATAATTTAAATCAATCTGAAAGGATAGCTTTAAATACCTTAATACAAGACCCTAATATAGTAATAAAACCAGTGGATACCCTATGCTGTGGAACAAAATCCCGGTACATGTGAGGCAGAGCACCTCACTGGCTTTGTTCAAGAGAAATTTTGACCAATGGATGGGAGATCGCAGGTATACCCCAGGAATAACCTCAGTGTCACTGCTTGACAGAGGCACAGCAAAATAATGGGCATAGTATCCTTCAAACTAAAGGGGTGGCGAAAGCCACAAAACTCTGGGCTAGGCTTATAAATGCCCTAGGGCAGATAGCCTAGTATAAACCTATGAACCTATAAAGGGGGAGATATTGTAGTAATGGATTCAGAAGCATACATGAGATCATTAAAGACCTTATTGAACGATCAAACTACTTATGAAATGATTTCACCACTTAAGATTCAACACATTATTAAGGAAGTAAATGATAAACTTAAAACATTATTGACTGAACAAATTTTAGATAAAGAGTTATTTACATTCTTTTGTATTGAACATCCAATAATACCCCTATTTAAGGCACTACCGAAAATCCATAAGCATATACTGCCACCACCACTGTGGCCCATCGTCTCGGGGAGAGGATGGATCACTGAATGTATTTCAATGTGGGTAGAAGCTAAGCTGAAACCTTTACTTGAATTATATCCAGGTATTTTGAAAGAATCTGCACATTTTTTTGTCTGAACTATATGCGACTTGTCATGATTTGAATCTTAATGATGTACTATTAGCAACTTTAGATGTAAATAATTTATTTACAGTTATTGGCAATGACTTTGGAATTAAAGCTATTGAGGAAATTATGAAAGACAAAAATGTATATGATGTGATGAGAAAACCAAATGTCTGATACTAGAAGCGTTATGGTTGATCTTAGAAAATAATGTTTTTATTTGTAATGGTAGTTACTATAAGCAAAAACAAGGTATTGCTACGGGCACACCATGTGCTAACTCATACGCAAATCTGGTGTTTGCGTATTGGGAGCAGAAATATTTGCTTGACACAATGCATTTATGGAATGAATATGTCATGTTTTACGTAAGATTTGTGAATGATATTTTTATGTTATGGGCACATAATGAAAATTCCCTCTGTGAATATGTCAAATACATGGATACTACAACTGATTTTCTAAAGTTCTCTCTTAATTTTAGTAGTGAAAGAATAGCCTTTTTAGATGTAAATGTTATTAAAAATTAGCAAGGCATTCTGCATACTACCCTTTATAGAAAAGAATGCTGGAAAAATCACTTTTTGGATGCTCATAGTATACATCCTCAGTATACCTTTTGTAATGTAGTGAAGGGTCAATGTTATAGAGTTTCACAGCTATGTACAGATATTGATGTGTTTGATACAGAAATGGATATCTTGACACGACATTTGGTAGATAAGGGTTAAAAAGAAAATAAAATAGATAGGGATAGACATGAAGTGCTCTTAAATAGACAAGATAGAGCAAAACCATGGTTCTCAGAAAATTCAAGAAAGCCTACAAGAACATCTTATAGATATAATAGTAAGTCTAAAGTGACAATAAAGTTTACTAGTAACATCTATGATATCAGTAATATTATCAAGAATAATTGGAAGATTCCTGTAAGCGATGAAGGCTTGAGAGATAGTATAGATAGAGAACCTAAATTTGTATATAGACGTAATAATAACCTAAAGGACTTACTATGTCATGAACCTGAAAAAAGGCTGAAGAGTAGTATAAAGCATTCAAGGTTGGGGACATTTCCATGTAGACATTGCAAGGCATGCACTTTGCTATACAGTGCAGGTTATGTTGTACATCCAATCACTAATAGAAAATATAGCTTTGATTTTTATGCTGACTGCCATACTGCAAATGTGGTCTACCTTGCAAAATGTAAACAATGTTCAAGTTTTTATGTGGGGAAAAGGAACTGCAAACTTAAAACTAGAATATTAATTCATATGTCTTCTATCAGATTAAGAGATGAGAAAAATGCCTTGTATCAACATATTAAATGCTTTCCGGATCACAGTTTTTCATTTTTGGTAATGTAAACAATACAAGAAGGTAGGAGGGGGGTTGACATTGTTAACAAAACTGAATATGCATAGCTTAAAAGGATTTTAAATTTGGCAGCAGACACAGCACCAGGTCTTAATAATTGTGTTCCTTTAAAACCAGCCTTGAAAAGAAGGCAGGTGAAATGTAAAAGTTAATTGTTTAATTGTCTAATGAGTTTTTAAAATGTATATAAGATGTTTTGGAATCAATGTATGTTGTCTGAAGAAGGGTATCCACCCAAAAGCACTAACCTGCATTTTTTAATAAATCTTTTTATATTGGCTTGGTTTGGACTCGATCTTCTTTTTGCCTGTTATTTTTACTTTTGTAAAGAAGAGTCCTTAAGGGAACGAAGGAAGTATTTTTGGTCTATTTACTATAGAAAGGATATTTGTAGAATTAATAAATAAAGGTATAGGTAATCTACAGACTTTCCACTCAACCCAGTTCTGATTTGTCTAGGGCAGGGCCTGTCTATTTAATCTGGAAGCAATAAAGGAGGACAAATTAGTTCACAATGCATAGCTGGACCTCATGAAGGCATTCAAGACCATCCCACAATCAGGAACCATAGATAAACTTCCCATGCTAAATGTTATTCACTATGTAACTTGCTAGTCAGCAAATTGGTTCACAAACTGAATGCAGGAAGTAAGGACAGGTGGCTCTACCTTCTCTAACAGACCATGCACTAGTGGAGTACCCCAGGATTCAGTCCTTGGACCACTCCTCTTTTGCATTTACTTCTCAGATGTTAAAGTTAATGTGAAGGGTCTGTGGCTGGCCAAGCTTGCAGATGACTGTAAACTTGGTGCCATCATAAACTATCCAGAGGACTTCAAGATCCTACAGGAGGGCCTGTTCCTAACAAACAGCTGGTGCCAGAACCATGAAGTAGAACTAAAAGTAATGAACTATATAATTCTATCCTTCAGCAACCATGACTCCCATTGTATCTACCACATTGACACAATACCCCCCCACAAAAAAAAAAAAAAGAACCCGTAGTTAGTGATTGGGAAACTAGTGTTGACAATGAACTGCCCCTTGATCACTGTATATCCATTAGGAAACCCTTTTTCATTGCACAGCTTTTAACTAAAAGTATAGCTTCCAGGTTCAGGGATATAATCATTCTATTGTACTCAGCACTCATTAGGCCAGTCATTGAGTATAATGCCCCCTTGTGTATGTACCTGCCCAAACACTTGTCACAAATGGAATGATCTGAAATTAGATGTGACCTCTGTGTTGCATTAGAGTCTCAGCAGACTCTGTTCTGTCAGATGTGCTAAATGATTGCAAGTCCATTGGTATCATAAATACCCACTCAGGGGATCTCAGTCTCATTTGCAAAATTAACAGGACATGTTGGAAGGACAGGTTTTTATCAAAGAGAATACTGCCTCTTTGGAAATGCCTTCCATGCCACATAAAACAAAGCACCTCTCTTACTTTATTCACCCCCCACAGGTTTATCAATACTTTTCTCATGTATTGGGAAGTATGTACATACCCTAATATATCCTTGTTTGTCCCATCTTGGGGTTATTCTTATGCAAAATATAAGGGCTAATAAATATCATGGGAATGGTACCATAGGCTGCTTAAGGTTCTGATAGAGAAATAGCCCAGTGAGTACCTATGAACCTATAAAGAATGTCAGGAAGTTAAAAACTAGTACCTAACAATGTTCAGAATGAGTACACAACAATAGTAATAATAATAATAATAATAATAATAATAATAATAATAATAATAATAATAATACACATTCTGATCCAAAGGAAATAGTTAATATCCTATCTGGCAAATATAGTGCAAATGTTACTCCACCCACAGTTATGGCTATTCCAAATTCCACAGTTTCAGCCAACCTCTCAATTACTATGGAACAAGTTCTCTCAGTCATCTCAAAAGCTAAGAATACCTCATCCATAGGCCTCGATAATATAACAGGTTGTTTGATTATTAGTGACAAATGTGGTCTATATGAAACTCTACTTACCCTCTTTATTTTAAGCCTCTCCAATAGTTACATTCCCAAAGTTTACAAACCAGCTGCTGTAATGTTGTTACACAAGGGTATACCAACAACTGACTCTTGTAGTTATACATCTATTAGTCTCACTGGTATCACATATAAAACTGTGGAACATATTATCTCAGACTTCATTAATTTGGACATTGAAAAATCTTTTAACCCTGGACCTCATCAATCCAGCTTTATCAAATGAAGGTCTTGCCTCTTTAAACATATTAACTTTTTTGAAAAAGTAACCAAAGCAGTGGATAGCAGTTATATAGTACATATCTTGACCTGGCTAAGGCCTTTAACACTATTCCCCTTGCAAGCATTATTGATAGACTTGTAAATGTCAAAATAAGTTCTTATGTTGTGTAATGGATTGCTAACTGGTTGACTGCCAGACCCCATTATTTAGAGCCACAAGTGCCACTTCTGAAAGGAAAAAACATACTAGTGGTGTACCACAGGACTCAATGCTGGACCATCTTCTGTTTGACATCTCTTTCATAGACCTTCAAGCCAACTCTCTTTCCTTATGTTTATCTAAGTATGCAGACGATTGTAATTCAGGTGTTGTTATTCAATGTTCCATTGACTCACAATTGCTATAACATGGGTTAGACCATCTTAACAACTGGTGAAAGGACAGTGGTCTCAAATTAAATATGAAAAAAATGTAACATCATTCATTTTAGTAAACAAATCATTTTCAAATACCATATAGGTGATGCACTCCCCTAATCAGACACTGCTGTAAGAGATCTAGGCACTCTTGGTGATAACTCCTTATCATTTGACCATCATGTCTCTGCGTAGTTCAGAAAATATTTGGTCTGGCTCATCCAGTTTCCAAAGACATGTCCACTAAATTGAAAGAACTGTTTATTTCCATTTACTTTTATCTCATATCTCATCAGAGTCATTGCTGAATATAATGCACCCTGTGGCAAGCATTTGCTGAAACATATCACTTAACTTGACAGACTTCAGAGATTTATAAGTAAAAAGATCAGTGGTCTTAAAAATCATAGTTATCAGGATAGACTGACAGCCCTCACTTTATACTCAATCTCATGTAAACTCCTCCATGGAGATCTGTATCTAGCCTTTTGAACCATGAAAGTTTCAGTCCTCTTTGATGTCCTGTTTTTCACTAGGTTAAAGGAGCTAAACTTTTATCAACAGATAAACATGGCACATGGGGAAATCTCAAGAAACAAGGACAGACTGGAATTTTGGATGTAAGCCTTTAAGGGGAATAACAGTAATCACACAGAATATTATATCCATTGAGTAGCAGAAAGTATTCTAAGAGCTAAACCAACACAGGAATGGAAAAAGGAGGTTCTGCTGATAGAGCTGACTGCAATTAGGGATACAGACAATAGGCAGGAGGGGGGTGGAATTTACTGGAGAAAACTGGCAAAGGAACCAAGGTAGTGGGAGCAAATAATTAGAGAGGTAATGAAGATAGAATGGGAAGATGCCAAGAATTTATTTGGACAGCAGGCATACCTCTCAACTTCTTTGAGCAAGAAATCTGGACAAAGTCATAAATAAAAGTGGGACAAAGGCCCCAGAATAGGAATAATTTTTAAATATTGCTTTTACAAACTTAGAAAGTTGATAGAATAACAACCTTTACATGAACATGAATTTTCTGAAGAGTATGAATTGTGAAACTCAAATGTTTATCATTATTTTGTAATGTTAGTCCTTAATGATTTGTGACTAGTTTGCCAGAAAAGAACACAATTTTATGAAAAATGGACCAAAAATATGTGGCAAAAATCTGGACATTCTGTGAAAATTTGTACAGTTGATAGGCATGAATGTAGGTTAGACATTACCTTCCCTATCAGGGATTGATATCAGAGTACAGGCAAAGAAAAGGAAATAGAGGGGTCCTAAATGAAAGACCAGTACTGGTAGAGTTTTTAATAGAATCTAGAACAGAAGCTGCCATTAAAAAGGGAATAATTAGTAGAGCATAGCAAATATTGTATGATAACTATAACAATCAATCAGAGGAGGATAGAAAGGATTGGGAAAATAGACTGGATAAGCAAATCCCAAAGAAACAATGGGAGGATATATGTATGTCTCTCAAATATGCAACAAAATCTAGAAGATTTAGGATTTTTGCCTGGAAATGTTTACATAGATATTTGTGTACCCCAAGTAGATTCCAGATAATTTTCCCTCAGGCAGACTGCAAAAGTTGGAGGTGTAAAGGGAAAGAAAGAGGTAATTGGGAACATTTTTCTTGGAGTACAGTCAGTTGGTGGACTTTAAGGATTCCCTGTGGGATGCTCTGTTGAAGATGCTGAGTGGGCAAATTAATCTGATGAGAGAGAGAGAGAATTTTTCTGAGCTTTGATACATAATTGGAATTGTCTAGACATGGTAAGGCCTTGCTATGCCTAATAATGGTGGATGTGAAAAAAGCAATTACTAGAAAATGGGAATCAAAATGTAATCCAACTATACTGGAAGTAGTGAATATAATAACAGAGATAAAACAACTAGAAATGAGATCTTTAGAAAAGGGTAGGAGCAAAGTGCATAGGAAAAAATGGGAATTGTGGGAACAGTACTTACAAGGGAGGAATGAGGGTTAAGAGGTAGCAGGACTTAAATGAGTGATGTCTAATGTTTGCAGCTGGGAGTGTGTCAGTATGGTTTGTGATATAAAATGCTTGCAACTAGGATTGTGTTGGTGAGGTTTGTTTTCATTTGCATAAATATATGATTACAGGAATAAAAACAAGTCCACAGAGGATAAAGTGTCCCTCAACGACAACACTTGAAATTTTACCAAATAACAGAGGCATAAGCACAGCAGGTATAAAATCCAAATAAACTTTTAATAAGTGAGTGCTTTCACGTCAAATTTGATGCTTCATCAGACTTTCAAACAGTTACTAAATACAACAGTTTAAATACCTATTAAGTCATTTCAAACTGACCACTCACAACTCAAAAAACATTAAAACAAGACTCAACATACACTAAAAACAGCATAAACACATATAAAAAGCATATGAAAACAATGACATAAAATCAGAACATCAGAGTAAAAATGTTAATACATATAATGTCTAAAATACATATCTATTTAGTAAGTGGTTTGTCTATCAAAAAAGGTTTGAGAGAGATCCTGTCATTTAAACTGAAGCCTTTATCGCTTGAAGTTTAAGGATCCACTTTATCTCTATTTTCTCAGTAGTATTTTAATATTACCTGACCTAGGACTCCTCAAGGCTAATTCTAATGCCGTGAAAGTAAACTTATGTGTGGTCCCATTCTCACAGACATACCTTGCCAGTGCATTCATAGTATCTTCTCTATTTATAGCATATATGTGTTCACGGACACACTCCCTAAGGTTTCTATTAGTTTTTCCAATGTAAAATGCTTGGCATCTATTACATGATGCTAAATAATTAAGTCCCTTGTCCTGCAGTCTGCATATTTTGAGAATTCATAGGATCTCAACGTTGTGGGGTGGACAAATCTGTTAGTATTTCCTATGTAATTGCAAAAATTACACCTTCTACAGCCAAAGGTCCCTATCCTCTCATGTTATATTAGCCTTATTCTTCATACTATTCTCATAACATAACAAGTGTTTGAGAGATTTATTATTCTTGTAAGTAAATTTGGGACTGTCTCCAACTAGTTCTTTGAGTTGTTCATCAACCAGTAGTAGACCCCAATTTTTACAAATAAGATTACATACTTCTAAATTATTTCTAGTAAAGGGAATGACTACTCTACATGTATTAGAATCATAGTTCTGTCTTTCTTCTATGTGTCTCCTATCTAGGTGATGGTTCCTAGAAAATGGTCTACCTTTCCTTTTCAATCTATATTACTTCCTTCTATAGACAGAGTGCATTCATTATCTTTATAGCCTCTCATTCTAAAATTATTTTCTAATCTCTGTAATTCATATACACACTCATCATCTCTATTGGTCAACCTAGATGTTCTTAAGACCTGTCCTTTAACAATATTTTTATAAATGTGGGATGGAAGCATGCTGTTTCTTTATAAGAAATTATTCCTCTTGCATACTTTTTTATAGACAGTAGTACAAATATCATGTCCATTCTTCATTAGATGGACATACAAAAAATCAATTTGTACATCAGACCAATCACCAGTAAAATGCAAAAAAACTGGTGGTGCCATTTAAATATGGAATAAATTGTTGTAGCTGAACTACAGTACCTCCCATAAAAAGAATATGTCATCCACGAACCTCATATAATACAGCACAAGTTTAGAATAGGTGCTATGGCTTTTAATATGGGTGTTCTCCCAAAAGGCCATCACAAGGTTGGCATATAAATTGGCTCATGGGGTCCCCATGGCCATACCTGTCTTCTGAAGAAAATATCTATCACTATACAGAAACACATTATTATTCAGAACTAATGCAAGTAACATACAATATAAAATAATTTTGTCATGAGGAACCTGAGACAACTTTAATAAAAATTGTCTAATGCACTGTATCCCTTTGGTGTTCAGAATGACAGTAAAGAGGGAGGTAACATCTAGCGTAACAAACATAGAATCAGAATTATTCTGTCCTGAAAACATAAAGTCAGAGAGAGACATGAGGAAATGTTCAGCGTCTTTTAAAATACTATCTGTATCATTAACTAAAGGTCTAAAGCTTCTCTCCAAAAATATCGAAATGGGCTCAGTCAGCCAGCTCCTACTAGACACTGTAGGTATTAGAGGGGGATTAGTTTCATCTTTGTGTATTTTAGGCAACCCTCTAATGGTAGGTATAACCAGATTCTCAACCAAAAAATACTTACAGAGTTCACTATCCACTTGTCTATACATTAACATATCATATAATTATGTACAAACATCTTTCATTAATTTATCCAATTCTTGCATTGTTAGCATAGCATAGGTATTGGATTCAGAAAGCATGTTATCCATTTTTAAGTCATACACACATCAGTCCATAATAACAATCGACCCACCTGTATTAGCGGGTCTTATAACAATGTTTTCATTTCACTGTAATGATTTTATAGCCTCCCTTTCCACACTTGTTAAATTAAAGAACAGGTTCGAACTCCTATGACTATTCATCACTGATAATAAATCATTCTCAACAGCTCTATCAAATGCTTCAAGAAGTGTGCGCAGGTTAGGAGTAAATATGCTAGGTTTTTTAAAAATATTATGCTGCACATTCCCTTTCCCAAACATTTTCTTTAACATTACATTCCTTGTAAAGTGTTTAATATCAATAATTACATTTTTAAATTGATATTAAACACTTTACAAGGAAAGACAAATGTATAGCTGTAGCAGTCCTAACTAAAGCCAAATATAATTTTGATTTATTATAAATTTATTTTATATTTGTTTACCATTAAATGCCTGACTGGGCAGAGATGCCCATTTTCGGCAGAGGCCCGGGGAGAAAAATCTCCAAACAGTATTACATAAGATATTAAAAAAATACAGTATTAAATACAGTATTGAATACAGAAAAATACAGAGATAAAACTAGACAGTAATATAAGTAGCATACAGTATAACAATAATAATAAAGATGCACAGGGAACTATAGATAATTGGAGAATACAGCATTTTCATCTTGGACAGCATTTGTAGTTAGATGTTTTTAGCTGGGTTAGAACATACATTTAGCAGAAACAGTACTGAGACTCAACTGATTTTTGGCTATTAAAGAACATATATTTAACAGAAACAATATTGAGACTCTTGACTGGCTTATACATTTGATAAATATAGTTCAATTTAGTGTTTGGTGATGAAAGTATAAGATGGTGATATAGTGTGAAACTTAACCCACCCATCAGTTAACATAAACTTTGTTTCAAAAGCAAATAATCCTTAAGTTATATAGTAAAGCTGCCACTCATTGATATAAGAACACTATAAGCAAATTCACAAAAAAAACGAAAAGCACTGTAAGGACCAGCAAACTAACCCATGAATGGAGGTAAGCATTTGAGGTGAAAGATAACTGTAAGATCTTCTTTATCTATGTTAGAAAACAAAGAAATGACACTCAACATTGTTCTAAACTTTTCCATTATGGGACCCCTCACTCTGACCCCAATAACATCATAAAAATATTTGGAAATAAGTTTACCACCTATCTCTCCACCAAAACCCTTATTCCAACACCACTTTTCCCAGAATCCCTCACCATCAGTAAGGAACAAGTTCTTAATGTGCTTTCAAAGGCCCAAAACACTTCCCCTATGAGACTTGTTAACATACTGGGTTGGTTAGTAAACAGTGTCAAACATGCTGGTACCAATCCTCTTCTTAAATTGTTTAATTTCAAGTGAGCCACAGGCTATGTTCCTGGATATTGGTGCACTGCTATAGTGATACTCCTCCGCAAGAGGATGGGCCTTGAAAATTACAGACCAATCAGCCTCATAAGTCTGATCTGTAAATCCTTGGAGTGTATCATAACTGACCTCATTAACTATGGCATCAAAAATCTCATTAGGTTCATCCCACAACTATTTGGCCTTGTCAAGGGTAGACCTTGCTTGTTAAGTATTGCAAACCTTTTTTGAGAGGGTCAGTCAGGTGGCTGACTGCGGCCATGTTGTTCAAACAGCTTATCTTGATCTGTGCAACACACTTGATACAATACTGCAAGCAGGAATTGTAACGACACTATCTATCTTAAGCTTTGATCCTTATGTAGTAAGATGGATAGCAAACTGTATGAAAGACAGAACACACATCATCCGTGTATCAGGTGCTTCTTCAAATAGTGATAAGGTAAGCAGTAGGATCACTCAGGGGTTTGTGCTTGGTCCTTTCTTGTTTGGCATCTATTTCTTTTACCTCAAAACTGAAAAGCATGACCTCTAGTTGACCAGACTTGCTGATGACTGCAATCTATGAGTGAATTTCAAAACCCAAATAGATTCCTGTACCCTTTAGAAAGTGATTACCCCAGTTAATATCTGGTGTAGAGATAATGACCTTAAACTGAATGCTACAAAATTTAGTCTTGTTTCTTTTGGAAAACAAAAAGAGCCTGCATGTTACTGTATCGGCAGCACTCTGTTATAAATCAGAAAAGTAGTTCTAGGTACTTGAGGAGAGAGCTCCTTCTCCTTTGATGATCAGTTGACAACTGTAATCAGTTAATCCTTCTATTTTGCTGCAGCTAATTGCCAAAGGTATTTTATCCAGAGAGAAGAAAGCTATTTTCCCCTATATTCAGCACTAGTCAAGACACATTATAGAGTTCAATGCTCCCTTTGATATATACCTCACTAGACATATCAAAAAACTTGAAAAACCCTAGAGGTTCTTAACTAAGCAGATATCTGCTCTTAAGAACCTCAGTTATATGGAGAGGATGGAAGCTCTGTCCCTGTATTTTGTGTCTTCTAAACTCCAGTGGACTGATCTGTGGCTTGCTTACCATCACTTCATTTAAGATACTGTGGTCCTTGATTAGAACCAGAGATATGAACTTTTATCAGCAATTAAAACACATCTGAGTGATAGATTTATCTCTCAGCACCTTCCCTCTTCTCTGGAATAAACTTTCACTGCAAACTGTGAAATGCGATTCAATATCTTCCTTCAAATCTAACCTGGATGATTGAATGTGTACCCTCAAATTTAGTCCAGTACTAACTGGCCTCACCATCCTTGAGAAAGAAGATAAAGGCTAAGGATGTCTGTTTGACAGGGGGTACATGGTCATGGTCATAGGTCCTATAATCATAACACTAGCTATCTGATTCTGCTGTAAGTGCTCTTAAGCCGTTTAACAACTTCTAACTAATTTATTTACCTTTATGTCCACCTATGGGCCTTACCAGCCATATTCAGACCATTGTTTTAACAAATATACAAAATAAATGAAACAGAGCACAGATATTACTGTCAGTGAAGCTTTACTTGCTAGAAATCCTGGTGGTTTGTCACACTGCAGCTGATTGTCTTTGTCTCTACGGCATATCAAAGTTCTGCTTCTTTGGTGATCCTGTCATTGTATCTTTATTCAAATGGCCTGCCATGTCCCTTTCATATGTTTTTCATTCCATGAGTCTCAGTAATCCCAGTTTAGCTTCATTTTCACATGAATTACTGCTGAATTTATATCCCAGTAACATCTACCCCGACTTCTCCCTTGCAGTTTCATTCCAAGAATTGTGGTTCCACCACTACATACTTGTAGTGTACTTGTTTCAGTGTAGCAGAAAGTCGTATCCTAACAGCCTATCTGCATTTTACAAGGAACTTCCTCCTCTGAGTGACACAGCAGCATGGCAATTTTGTAATATTGCTACCATAAGCAACAGGGACTCCAAAACATTTTTCTAAGCCATTTCTTTGTATGCCAGTGTTATGTGCTTGATTGTTTGTAATACATTGTAGGCATAATTCCCTGAAACAGAACAGCTGAACTGCAGCAGTATGCCATTCACCATCACACAGGTGAGTAATAATTAGTCTTGACAATAAATAACAATTTTGGACTTTTTTGCAGGGGACTTTGTCCCCACACCCCCTTTATTTGAATATGTCAACTCTGACAAGAGAGGGGGGGGTATTCGAATATTCCCTCTTCTCTGAAGTTCTATGACCTCAAAGTGTGTATATTTAAATAAGGGGAGATGTGGGGTATAGCCATCCCACATTGGATGCACAGGGTTTGTGCCCTTGTAAAAGTCCTTAAGAACTACATATTTTTGTCATGTTTATGTACGCTGTCTATTACTCAACTTTTTTATTATGAAACTACATTACAGTGATCTGTGGGTGAACAGCAGAAGATCAAACATATCTCACTGCAAAACAAAATGGCAGTTCTGATACATGACTTGTCTTCAGGGAAACACATGTAGCATTAGTTCTGAGTTAGCAATGAAAACGGTACTATCTATCTATACCTGATATAACCTCTTACCATGTCCCGGAATTCAATATTATGTTTCTGTTTACTGAACAGCAGCATTGGAACTACAGTCAGGGTCATGTGTCTGATGCAAACAGGCTTGACTACATGTTCTTAATGCTTTACAAGTATTGGTATGATTTGAGGATGTTTGTTTTTGTAACCCAAGACCACAAGGAAGTACATAACTTTAGTCAGTGTTACATGTCAGTAATACATAATTCAGATACAGGATTCCACGTTTTGTAACTAAGTGTCATAAAACACAGTTCTGATGTGCCTCTGACAGCTGGTGTATCAGCACAGAATGCCATTTTATTAATCTTTTATCCATAATAATATTACATAATTAGTAGCATTAGTCAGCTTTAGCTGTTTATTAGCTTCTGGAAATTTACATAACATGTCAGTTTAAAATGCCTGGCTTTACCATTGCTTTCCTGTAAATGGTTACATTTATATTAAATGCATTTACAGCCTTGTACAAACTAATAAGAAACATCACAGTCTCATATCATTGCCTGTTTTTATCACTTGTCTGTGGTGGTACACTTTTGAGATATCTACCAAAATAGCCATCGAGAGAGAGAGAGAGAATAATGCTAAGTCTGGCACTTAGTGCAGATGATTAAGGTATTCTGCTATTAATTTGATGCTCTCTATAGGTCAAGGTACAGGGTTTGATTCATTCAACCTCCATATGCCTGCTGTATGACACTGAGCAAGTCACTTGACCAGGTAGTGCTTCAGAGTTGGTCCTGAATAGGTTTAACAACTGTAATAACTAAAAGTACTACAGTATTGTCCTCAGTGTTCATAATCAGGATCCCTGTGACTAACCACTTTAAATGCTATCAGAAAAAAATGAAAGCAAATGAAAAGTGAATAATTCAGGGTATCTTACCTGATTTTAAAACTGCATAAACAGGTTAGAGAGAGACAGGGAGATGTAAAGATATAGAGAGATATAGTCAGATAGACAGACAAAGCTCAAATTCTTTGCTCAAGAGTCAAGCGCTGCACGCAGAACTAGAGACCATTTTTAAATATTACACTAATTCACTTTTGATAGAATAAAAAGTTTTTGCATCAACATGCATTTTTTGAAGAATTAAAAGTATGAAAATCTAATGTCTGGCATTACTGATTAACTGTAATCCCCATAATCTGCACTGATTTATCAGAAAATTAAACATTTATAAGGAACAGGGCAAAAATAGCAGGCAGAATCAGGCTTCTTACGCAAAATAAAAGTTAAGAGTTATGAAAAGAAAGTGAGAGAAAGGCAGCAAGTGACATCTTTGCCGTATTCTCTTTGAGTATTTTCTGTTTTGGTAAATTGACTTGGTAGTGAAAAGGAGTTTTTATTTTATGCCATAATAATTTTAAGGAAGAGCAGTATACCTGGCCTGCACATTGGTACAAGCATTATTAGCCAGAAGCAGAGGATGATGATATGAGTTTGAACAACTGTGTAAGGAGGGAGGGGTGTGTGTGTGTGTGTGTGTGTGTGTGTGTGTGTGTGTGTGTGTGTGTGTGTGTGTGTGTGTGTGTGTGTGTGTGTAAAAGAGAATGTGCTTGTGTGTGTGTGGGACATGTATGCACTGTGAGGGGTGTGCATTTGTGTGCACTTTTGTAAGTGCATGCATGTATGTGTGTATCTGTGTGTTTGTGTGTAAGAGAGAGTGTGTTTGTTTTTGTGCTTTTGTGTGTGTGTGTGTGTGTGGGGGGGGGGCATGTATGCACTGTGTTTGTGTGTGTGTGTGTGTGTATGTGTGTGTGTGTGTGTTTGTGTGCATGTGTGTGTATGCATGTTTGTGTGCATATGTGCATCTGTGTGTGTGTGTGCATGTGAGACAGACAGAGGGAGAGAAAACATCCATATGCTTAACTTTTTGCATTATCTACTCTATAAAGAACTGCACACATAAAAAAAGTGTTGTGTGATGGTATAGCAAAACGGAGTTTACCTTTATCTCTCACTTTCTTAGGATGTTGGGCCATTAGGACCAGTATAATATGTATGTGTGTGTGGGGTGCACACAGGATTTATCAGATTGCTTCTTTGAACTCTGTCTATCTCTAACACAGCCTGAAGTATCTCTTCTTATGTATGTCTGGCATCTGATAGGATACTCTTGTGCATGGATATTCCTGCATAAAGTAATTTCAAATATAGCATTAAGTTTTATAACTCCAGAAAGTGTAGGCTTAAGTAATACCCAATTAGCCAATTAGGCATTCTGAAAAAAGAGCCATTTAAAATATATATAACTAGATCACTTAAAATATATATATAACTATAAACCAGGATAAATATGCAGTATCTTAATTTTAGTTCTAGCATATCTCATTGACAAATTAAATCATCTTCTTAAAAAGTGTTTAATACAGCATAAACAGTATATGCTTGGCTACCCGCATATTTATAAGAAATATACTACAACAATATAATTGTAGGAGCTACCTCATTGTAGACTTGTTCTGAATGACTGCATTTTGTAGTGGTGAGAGTCAATAATTGTTAAAGTTACATGTATGTACTTCTCAGGAAAAAAAAAACTTTCAGGTAGTATGTTAGCATTTTTATATATTTCAGTCACATGCACTGTAAAACACCATGTACCATAAAAATGTTTACGCACGTATGTGTGTGTGTGTGTGTGTGTGTGTGTGTGTGTGTGTGTGTGTGTGTGTGTGTGTGTGTGTGTGTACAGGCATGTATTTTGTGTGTGTGTGTGTGTGTGTGTGTGTGTGTGTGTGTGTGTGTGTCTGTGTGTATGTCTACAGGCATGTATTGTGTGTGTGTGTGTGTGTGTGTGTGTGTGTGTGTGTGTGTGTGTGTGTGTGTGTGTGTGTGCAGGCATGTATTTTGTGTGTGTGTGTGTGTGTGTGTGTGTGTGTGTGTGTGTGTGTGTGTGTTTATGTCTACAGGCATGTATTGCGTGTGTGTGCATGTGTGTGAGTGTGTGTGTGCACATGCAGGCATGTATTGTGTGTGTGTGTGTGTGTGTGTGTGTGTGTGTGTGTGTGTATATGTCTACAGGCATGTATTGCCTGTGTGTGCGTGTGTGTGTGTGTGTGTGTGTGTGTGTGTGTGTGTGTGTGTGTGTGTGTGTATGTGTGTGTGTGTGTGTGTGTGTGTGTGTGTGTGTGTGTATGTGTGTGTAGGTCTACAGGCATGTATTTTGTGTGTGTGTGTGTGTGTGTGTGTGTGTGTGTGTGTGTGTGTGTGTGTGTGTGTGTGTGTGTGTGTGTGTGTGTGTGTGTGTGTGTGTGTGTGTGTGCGCGCATGTGTGCAGGCATGTATTGTGTGTGTGTGTGTGTGTGTGTGTGTGTGTGTGTGTGTGTGTGTGTGTGTGTGTGTGTGTACAGCACAGTACACAACAATGCACCTACCCATACTTCTTACTGTTTTCAAGGACAGCAGTCACACTGCGGTGTCAGGCCTACTATTTATCTCGATAAACCCATACACTATTCTATACAAGGCTGACGATTATTTCATTTATTAAAACTCTGTATGTGATCTGAATCAATGTCATTGAATATGGTGGAACTGATTTAATACATAGCATTTCAGACATTTGTTTCCTGTGGCAGCTTTGGATACCAATCGTACCGTACCTCTTTTTATGTAAAAAGGTTATTTACTTCAGTTTGCCATGAGGAAAACATATGTCATATAAAAATCTTGCTTTGCTCTCTCTTTCTCGCTCTCTGTTTTTTTCATGACATAAGCTAAGATATTTGGGTATAAATATTGTACCATTCTTTTTTCTGCTATTGCGATAAGCACATAGAATTGACATTGTAACGTCTCAGCTGCAGTTTTAAAAAGTGAATATGAGCAACTGAGGCAAAGCGGCAGAATTTTAATTCACAGAAAGGTAGATAGAAAATTCATCACTCTAGCCAGTTAATGCATTTAGAGGGACTGTATTCCTATATAACTAGTGAGTACCATGTATTTTATTAGATTATTTGTATTTACTTAACGATTCCAGAAGAAACACTGCAGATTTCATCAGTGCCCCTACTGATTCTGTAACTGCATGTATCATTTACCAAATATATCAGATGTCTGTATTCTTGGAATATTGTATTTTTGCTGTCACTTGTCTCTGCAACATACTTTTGATGTTTGGTGTTGCAGTCATAATAGCTAAAGAGTAGTTGTTAGAGGCTGAAGTTGCTGACAGCATCTGTGATGGGGTGCTCCACCATAGGGGCATATTTAAATCCTATCATGTGGACATATTCACCATTCCACAGCCAGTAGACATGTCCATGGAATCTTTGAAGTGCATGAAATATTGATCCCTCTGGACACTAAGGTATGTATAGCTTTGACAGTTCTTACTGGGTCCTTCCAGTGACCATTAGGAGACATGATGGGTGTATCACAGGCATTTGCCTCACTTATACTGCACCAGTTCCTTTATGTTATGTTGCAACACATGGAGGAAAATATATGTTTCCCAAGGACCACAGAGGAGAGAATTAACATTATCTGGGCATTCTACAAAGTACCCCATTTTCCTGAGATTCTTGGGGACTATTGATTTCAGCCATATCACAAATAAGCTCTCGCCTAGTCCACATGGCATCTGGTGCATCAACTGGAAGGGATTTCATTCCATTAACTGCAAGGTGGTCCACAGTGAAGTATATAGAATATGGCTATGTACCACCCAGGAAGTACCCACATTTCCTATATATTTCATTCATTCAACCTAGACAACCTCCCAGCATTTTGTTTGTGATGATGTCACACAAGGACATCTTATTAGTGATGTCAGATATGACCAAGGCTCATGACACTGATATGCAACTCAAAGAGCATGGCTAAGATACAATATAATGCTACACTGTCACAAACCTACAGCTTTGTGAGCATGTGTTTGGATTGTTAAAGGCTCCTTTCTGCTGCCTAGATTTCCCCAGTAGCTCCCTGTAGTATGTTCCAGGTCCTGCAGCAAGATATCTGCCTCTGTGCAATTCTGCACAACATGGAGGTTCATAGCTAGAGTAGGGGACTCAGAAGACTAGATAACAGATACCAGTACTGGAGGAGGGGGCAGCTGAGAAGTTATCTGAGGAACCGGCTAAAGGGGAATACTATGTGAGGCAGAGGTGGGTGCAGTGCATAGAGGTATTGCCAAAGATGATGTGTCTCGTCTACAACTATGGGTGTGATTAGGCAAAACAAAGGTTAAAATTGTTTGGCTCATGCAATACTTCACCCATTCTGTGCTGTACAATACACTGACTGGCCCTGCTGTAGTCATTACCAACCCATATAACACATAAATGAGGGCAAGGTACAACTGTCATTGTATGCACAGGTTGGGAGAGGCACAGTGACAGGAATCGGCAATGGGTACAGTGATGGGGTTTAACTATGGATGTGGAAAGGAGTGTGCAATATGGACAGTTGATTGGCAGAAGCTGTATGTACTGTACTGGGAGGGTGTTGTGCTTCCTGAGAGGAGAAGTTATCCAGACCTCAAGGGTATTTGTACAGAATTTGTTCCAGGGGATGCAGCTCCTGCAGATTTTGTTGCACTTTGTACACACACACACGCACGTGTGTGTGTGTGTGTGTGTGTGTGTGTGTGTGTGTGTGTGTGTGTGTGTGTGTGTGTGTGTGTGTGTGTGTATTGTGGTACCTCAGGTGGGAATGATACAGATCATGAACAGCCCCTGCCATTGATGGCACTGGCACCAGCATCTTTGGCAAGGATGAAGGAAATAGCAAGACCATGACTGCCTGGTTATGCCATGATTCTATCCACCATACTCTACACATCTGCACCAGGCACACCATCGATGGTTGGTGTGGAGGAAGTACATGAATCTGACCTACTTGACCCATGGGGTGTGCCCACAGGGGAGTCAGATGAGCAGTTTCCAGTTGAATGGAATTAGGCTTTGAGTCAGTAGGCAGTGATGGAACACCACTGCCTGTCCAACATACCAGTTAGGTGTTGTACATCATCATGCAGCTCGCACAGTACTCCTATAATTTCTGCCATGGCAGTAGTAGCATCCACCAGTGTCTGGATGACCACTTTGCATATCCATTTTGTAATGCCCATAGTGGCTCCCATGTCTGGCAAGGAATAAGAGACAGGGAGGTGATGGCCACAAGTGCACTGCTTTTAACCCCTGTCTCCATGCTCTGTGGAGGTGCCATTGCCTACTGTGGGTGCATAGCCAGGGAATAAATGTGCTCCCCATAGTAAAGTTGCCAGGCATGACCAGTCCTGCCATGGGTTCTAGAGAGGTGGGGTGGTTTCCACAGGAAACAGTGCTGTGTCACTGGCTGTGGGTAATATTGCGGCCTCCACAGTCACCATTTCCAACAGAAGCTCTGTGTCCTCAGACTATACTACTACACCATTTCAAATGTTGGCTCTGTGTCCTCAGACTATGCTACCACACCATTTCCAGCAGTGGCTCTGTGTCCTCAGACTATGCTAGCACACCATTTCCAACAGTGGCTCTATGTCCTTAGACTATGCCACCATGAAACCATCACTGTCAGCATTCAATGTAGCGCCAACATCAGGCATTCCCTGTTCCATGCTGGAGGACCCCGTAACTGTAGCATCTTTGAAAGTAGACAAATAGACACCTGAATCTAACAGTTATACTGTATGACAATCCTACATCCAAATGATGCAGCAACTGTAAAGATGGCAGTTATGCAAAGGATGTAAACAAATGCACTTTGGGCATTATGTTTTTATGCCTCTATCCTCGATGTATTAACAAAGGAGATATGGCAGTGTTGAGCATCCCCAGTCTTACTGCACAGGCATGCCCCTAAAATCTTTAACTGACATATGGACATAGCAACCTGGTGCATACTTAACTGAAACATGGGATAGTGTCTCCAATTTAGCTCCTATATCTCTGTCTCTGCTTTGTATCTTGGTCTGTTTAGTTACCATAGGCTAGGACTACTGGAACTGTTCCATGGCAGTGAGGATGGTCTGTAACAGCAAGCTTCCACACTTGGCCATCTTCTGTTGTGCAATGTAGCTGGCCTGCTAACAAGCATGCCAGAATATGATGGTGACCTTGCAATGGAGTTGATGGACTGCCTAGTTGTGGCCACCAACTGCATTCAAATCTGCCACCATCTCATGACATACATGTTCATAGAATACCCACTTGCTCTTACCTGTGTCTAGTGTCTGATCTCTGTGTTTACACAGTACATACATTTACAGTAATACATTACTATATGCCTGGAAGAACTTCACTAGTTGCTCCCTCTTTACTGGATCATTGTATCTACCTGTAAATGTGGACATATATCTATGGTCAGTGAGTGGACACATACACAGCACTGTCTGTATTGGTCACACACCCATGTGGTGACTGCAGTACCATATAGTGCCACACCTGCAATACAGTAATATCATAGTGTGAGGATGGATTGCAGTGTGATATGTGACCTCTCTGATTTACCACTGCAACCTCCCTGTGGTCCCCAGTCCCTCTCCACAGGTAGCAGTGAACTTCCCAAAACAAAAATAAAGACATCTTATGGTTATCCATGCAATCTCTTCACCTGCCAATGGTCTGTGTACCCTGACCTCATCAGATGTGCCACACTCTTGTAATATGCAGAGCACTATGGTTATTTACTTCAGTGCTCAATCACATCCTCTTCCTTTGTCCCCTACTCCTTTGTCAGTGGGTAATTGTGGAGTGACACCACTTGCACAACAGCAAGAGAGTTCTACAGTTATCTAGTCATTCTCTCCACTTGCCACTGGCTTGTGTACCAATAGTCTAGCAGGTACAGAGTGGTCTGTTTCTGTACAGACTAATATCAGTATCAGCAAATTGTGTTCCCCTCAGTATTCCTGCAAAATGCAGTAGCACTGCAATAGCTGCTACTCTTTTTATTGTGCATTGTTAAGGCTTGTAGTGCAAGTATTATGTTAATGAGTCACTTTAGGAAAACTCTCTGAATTGTGAATTTAAGGCAAAGCTTTCCAGCCCTAGACTATGCAATGAAGTTTTTTTCCAGGTGTGCACACACCTGGAGGACTAAAAAGTGATCTGTGCATTTATGGAGAAGCCGATGACCCAACAGTGCCATGGGTGTCTTAAAACTCTAGTAACCTCTAGGAGCACTGCGCCACAACCATGGACACCACCATTGTTTCTATTGGGCTGATACTTTTGGGCCAGCATGTTTTACACCCTTTTCACCCCAGCATAATGATTGCACATCATGACTGTATGGTTGCATTAGCCTTCATCAAGCTTCCTTGCTACCTAGCAATATGTGCCAATCGGTGCCTTCAATGTGTGATGTCATAGCTTTGCTTCCATATTCCTGTAAATAGTGACTTCTTAAGTGGCCATTGTTTCTGAGGGTGCTGCTTGTGGACCGGATACAAAATGGATGCATTTATCTGCCTTGCCAGGCCAAGTAATTTATCCACTAAGTACTGCCCTTTTAACCTGGATTTCTGCCCTGTCAATATATTTAGAGAAATCCAGACATGTTTCACATCCCTTCTGAATTTAAATACTCTGAGTAGCACATCTAAGTATAAAGCGAATAGTAACAGGCCCAGTAGGGCACCCCTCCCTGACCCAGTTTCTAGATTAACATTCTCCATGCATAATCATTAACTGCCAAACTAGCAGCCTTTCAATAACAATTTATCAGAAAATGTACCCGCTATATAGCTCTATCTATCTATCTATCTATCTATCTATCTATCTATATGCACTTTTCCTGTAATGCAATATCCCAATAAGATCTCATAATCCACAGTATCAAAAGCATTCATTAAATCATTAGAATGCCTTTACAGTCCTTGCCCTTTACCTTGAAAGAACTGCTACAAGGCACCTTAAAGATGATTATACGCAGTACTTTGCCTAGTTGTGCTGTTTGTTTGCAAACAAAGTAACCTGGTTAAACACCACTCGTTTCTTTGAATGTTATAAGATTCACAGCCATAATTCACAAAACTAAGCCATTTCCATATACTGAATAAATATTTGCTTCCTGCCTTGCAAAAAGTAAAAATCTCCCTGCTCAAATTCCTCCTTGATCACACCTTTCTTAAGAAATCATTATATGCCAGTTAAAATTATACCCTGCTTAATAATCTTTGCAAAATTCATGAGCCTGTTAAAATATATGAAAATGCTCCCTTCTCAAAGCACAGGCATTGTTACTTTTATTGTTAGACAGGTAAAAATGTGTATGGTATGCAAGTCAAGTCTTTGTAGAAGTTAAATTGTAAAGAAGTTGACAGGAACTCATTTGATCTCCTTTGGCTATTTTCACCAGGGAGTTTCACTGAGACTTCTGCCTTCCTATGCTAAATGTTTTGCTCTCTGTAAAAGGTTTTCTCTCCTAAGTATTTCCAGTTAAAATATGGGCCTTGAAAGAAGAAAATAAGATGAAACAGAAGTGCAGGTGTCTCTGAATTTACCCTTTTTTGATAATGATCTCTAGATTTGCACATGGACCTTTTTGCTGACTAGGTTCTGAGGGAAAATGTTTAATGTATATTATAACGTGAAAAGTGTATTCAGACTGCAGAAGACTTTCTGTTTATACACAAATACTCAAGTGTAAATAGAAGATCATTAGAACATATTAGGTTTGGGAGGTGAAGGGGCTCATTTCCATATAAGTACCACCAATGTGTCAGAATGTCTTTCAACTCATCTGTACAAAGTACCTTATATTGCTGCTAGGACTGTTAACAGGGACACAGACCAGCTGCACAGGGAGATGCATAGAAAAGTGTTGGTATGACAGACATGAGGGGGAGGGAGGGAAGATGGAGGAGTTCTGGAGTTGATGGATGTGTACAATACAGATCTTTAATTTACATTTCCAATACAGTTTTCAGGACAGAAAGAGAAGAAAGTAGTTAAACTGCACATCAGGAAGATTGCCTGTACCTTGACTTTAAATTAACACAAGAGAATGAATGCCTTCATGTGGATGTTCCTGGAAATAATTGCACCGAATGCCATTAAGTTTGCACTAGTCCACACTACCCCAGAAAACCTTTCTAGTTTCTTGAAAGTACTAGCTGATGATGCAATGAAAAGGAAAGAATCTGCAGAATGAACTAAGTCAAACTTTACAAACAAGAATTGCCTTATCATCCATCCTGAGAGAAATTTTCTTGAGAAAAAAATCCTTCTTTTTGGCATGGAAGGCACTTTTGCACTATCAAAGCCTTTCAATGATGAATGCAAGCTTAGTAAGTTATAACAGATGATACAGCTGCTAGCTAGTTTGGCTTAACAGATTGCTATCAACTGAAGTAAAAGAGAATTCAAACAGTACTTCATGAAGGCAGTCTGTTAATATCCTTAAAGTTAAAAATAAGGGGAGTTTGTGCACAGAAAGTCATTTCTGGCAGAAGGACACAGATAAGACACCAGTGGTTTCAAGGGAGAACTAATTTCATGCATTGCACCAAACCAGCAATGAAAGTACTTTCAGCTATTGGGGATCCATCTAAAGAGAACAAAAAAGAGATCAAGTCCTTACACAAACTGGCTTTGAGGCTACTGGATTTTTTTAAAATGTCTAATAGACTACATCAACAAGATTTCTCTGTTTTTCCTGATTTTCACCCTGCACCCTCCTTTACTAAATTATAAACCCTATTCTTAGTACTAGCCATAGACATATATGTCATAAGTGCCACATGTTCTGTCTTGACATTGCCAGCTGCAAAGTCTCATAACCAGATTGCTAGTGCAGTTGGCATATATTCCTGTTCTTTATTAAATATCACATAAGATAACTGCTGTCTAACAGTGATAACAAACACACTTTTCAATATACATATATTTTCTTTTAATGTAGCACAACCTTAGACTCACTGTCATTTGTTGCTGCAGCCTTATTGCCTTCTGTTTTGAGCTGTGCAGACAATCATTTGAAGGACTTTATACTATTTGGTTTCTATGCCTAGAGGAGTTTCATTAGAGCTTTGCATGATATATTTACATAACCACATACCTACAAATGCGTATGTGTTTGACTATTGTTATGCAGTACTCTTGTGAACTACTCATTCTGTGGATTGTGTACAATAATAGACAACTATGTGAGTAACTGTGACGTCCCCACTCTGGGCCAGTAATCAAGAACCCTCAATCATAACCACTGACACTGGAGAGGTATGTTCACTTGGAACAAAAATGGATACAGCCAGTATTTACAGATGCAGCTCTCTGCATCAAGCACAATTTCCCTTAAGGAACAATGTCAGTCCAGGGGCTGGGTCCCCTCTCTCTCTCTGTCTCTCTCGCTCTCTCTCTCTCTCTCTCTCTCTCCAGATGCACAGTAAGACTCCCCACTGGCACAGGTGTAGAGTTGAGTCCTCAGCTGAGTGTCCAAGCAAAGACCTTCAGCACCCTCTCTGTGGAACTATTGCTTTGTCTCTCTGCTTCAAGAAGATGACACACACACTCTTTGAGATTTGATTTAAAAACACACACACACACACACACAGACACACACACACACACACACACACACACACACACACACACACACACACACACACACACACGTCTGGGAAAGGCTAGCACAGATTTACTAAGTATGCCGCATTATAGCCAGACACTCCAAAGCCAGCTGTAAGCCTCTTGCAAGAGTACCCAATTATACCGAGTAAAATTACTATTAATACAAATGGTAGTTTGACCAACACCAAGGCTTTCAGGAGCAGCCAGAGCTATCACCAAATCTAAATAAGTACTCTCAGGGATTAAAATATTCTCTAAAAGACCAGCCACAAGGAAAAGTTTAAATATATTTAATAATATGTAAGAAAAGAACATGAAAATACTAAATGTCAGATCGCAATAAACACCAGAGTTTCAGACACAGGAAATATTAAAATAATACAGATGAATAGATTCACACAGATGCAGAAAAACAGTACTTAACTAATCTCACTATATTTTCCTGACTGATCTAAATAATTACTATTCCCTGGTCTCTTGCTAGAGCAAGGCAAGATGAAGTAGGCGATGGGTCCTTCCTTGTCAGGTTCCAGGAACAGAGTGCAATGAAACTTCAGTCTCACCTACTAATATTTTTATTGATGGATGACAGAATGATATCACATACATCTGGTCATCTGACTTCTGGTTCCCATGCCACTCCCTTAGCTAGAAGCTGTCAGGATTTAGCACATATGTGTCAATAATACACACACACGCACACACACACACACACACACACACACACACACACACACACACACACACACACACACACACACACGCACACAGCCTTGCTAAGATCTGCTGCAGCTCCTGGAAGTCATAAAGCAATTTAAAACCTCCACCCTTCCAGAGTAGCAATTAGTTCAACCCAAAGACAATGCAGGAAGCTTCCTAGTACAGACTTTCTTTGTGTCTGGCTGCATTGAGTCCTGTAAGATATAACCTTTATGGCCTAAGCCAGGTAATTTAATTTCAAATGATTTTCAGAGTTTGAGATTGACCTCTTCTCTTTAAGTATCCTCTGTTAAAACAGATACATTTAAAGAGTTACAAAAATTCTTGTATATTTCGTTTTCTGTCCAGCAGAGCACGCTGATGGTAGATTTTTAATACAAATAACCTTACAAATACATTTTCAACACAAACATCTGTACAAATCAGTTTGATATTCAAATAATATATCATTCTTTACTAAATTCCAGCTAGCTGTGCTGGCATATGTTAAACATCCACTGCCCTACTTCTCCTGGCATAGCTGGCAATACCTCACATTGCCACACCTCTCCCTCTTTGAACACTCAAGCTAGTTTTGCAAGTGTCGCTTGAGAAATGTTGCCTGAGAGGAATGAGCCCTTCTGGGAATACATTAACCCATATCCTGTCTTGAGAGCCCATCTGCATTGGTATTGCCAACCCCAGTATGGTGCTGTATTGTCATATCATATGCCTGCAACCCTAGTCTCCACCTTAGTAACTTGGCATTTTGCTGGCTGGCTTGATGTACCCATGTTAAGAGGTTGTGGTCTGAAACTACAGTGAATTTCCTTCCATACAGATAGAGTTGAAGTTTCTCCAGTGCCCATATTATGGCTAGACATTCTTCTTCTATTGCTGCATAACATTCCTCCATAGGTTGGAGTCTACAGCTGAGATATACCACTGGGTATTCTTCTGCCTCTGAGGAAACCTGGCTGAGTACAGCCCCCACACCATTGTTTGAAGCATCCACCTGCACAACAAAGTCTTTGCTGTAATTTGGACTGGCTAACACAGGGGGTCCTCCCAAAGCCCCTTTACGCTTTTGGAATGCCTGCTCACAGGCTGGGGTATACACTACCTTGTCTGGCCTGTTTTTCCTCATCAGGTCTGTGAGGGGAGCAGCTATTGTACTATAACTGGAAATGAACTTTCTATAGTACCCTGCTGTCCCAAAGAATGCCCTCACCTGCTTTTTGGTAACAGGGGCAGGCCATGCCTGAATGGCTTCCACTTTGTCAGGTCCTGGCCTGATCTTACCACTCCCCACTCTATGTCCCAGGTAGGAGACCTCTGCAATACCCACCTGACACTTACTGTGCTTAATGGTCAACCCTGACCTTTGCAGTCTACCCAGGACTTCCTTGACATGCTGAAGGTGCTCATGCCAGGAATGGGTGTAAATGGCAATATCATCCAGGTAAGCAATGGCATAATCTCCTGATCCTGCTAGGATACTAACTACCAACCTGTGTAAGGTCACTGGGTCATTTTTCATGCCAAAGGGCATCTTTGTGAACTTGTATAATCCAAAAGGAGTCACAAAGGCTGACCTATCCCTAGCAGTGGGAGTCAAGGGCACCTGCCAGTATCCCTTGGTCAGATCAATAGTGGTCAGATACGTAGCCCCACCCAACTGCTCTAAGGCTTCACCTGTCCTAGGCATGGGGTAAGCATCTGACTCTCTGTGACTAGTTTCCTGTATTCCACATAGAACCTGGTGCTGCCATCTTTCTTTGGTACCAGCACAACTGGGGAGGCCCAGGGTCTGCTGGAATTTTGGATTGCCCCCAGTTCCAACATTTCCTGTATCTCCTCCTTCAGAGTCTGTCTGACTCACGTAGGCACCCTGTAAGGGGTCCTACTTGATAGGCCTTTGGGGTCCTGTTTCCATATGGTGCTGCACCAGGTGGATGCACCCAGGTTCCCCAGTGAACATGCCCCCAACTTTCTGTAAGGTTGTTCAGATTTCTCGAACCTGGGTAAGGGATAACTGCTGGGACATTGCTATCCCTTCCACTGAGGTGTCAGTCCAAGTCTCATTGAAGAAATCAGTCACCAGATCCCGTTCAGAGTACTCCTGCCATCCACAGCAAATGCTCAGCACTGGGGCCTCCCTGTCATGGTAAGGCTTCATCATATTAACATAATGCAATTTGTGCCCCTGCCTCCTGCCTAACAGTTCTACCATGTCGTTAACATCATTGACCTTCAATACAACTTTGAAAGGTCTCTCTTAAGCTGCCTACAGCATATTGTGTCTGACAGGAATGACAGAAATAACCTGCTGTCCCACAGCATACTGTTAGGCTCAAGCATTACTGTCATACCAAACCTTTTTCTGCTGTTGGGCTCCTGTCAGGTTCTCCTGGGCCAAACACATGAGCTGCCTAAGTATTGTCCTGAGGTTTAGGACATATGCCACAACAACCTCCTTGTGGGATTCACATTCACCCTCCCACTCATCGTGAGTCAAATCTAAAGTCCACCCTCACCCTATATCCATACAGTAACTCAAATGGTGAAAAATCTGTGGATTCCTGGGGTACCTCTTTGTATGCAAACAGCAGATGGGGCAAATATCTGTCCCACTCACTCTTAAACTGTTCTGCAAATGCCTGTAACATGGTATTTAGTGTAGAGTTTAACCCTCCACAAGACCATTAATCTGGGGATGGTAGGGGGTGTTTTCTAGGTGCTTCACCCTACAGTGCTTCCACAGACATGCCAGCAGGTCTGACATGAAATTGGCACCTCTGTCAGTCAGTATTTCCTTTGGGAAACCTACTCTGCTGAAAATCTCTAACAAAGCATTTGCCACCTTTTCTGCCTTGATGGAGGACTGAGCCACTGCCTCAGGGTATCTAGTAGCATAGTCTACTACCACCAGGATACACTTCTTCCCGTGGAACTTGTGGAACTCAGATGCCCCACAATTGTCCATAGCTACCCTCTGAAATGGCTCCTCAATCACAGGCAAAGGCATCAACGTAGCTTTGACCTTGTCTCTTGCCATGCCTACTTTTTGGCACTGCTCACAGGTCCTGCATTACCCTGTTACATCCCTTGCAATTCCAGGCAAATAAAAGTTCTGTATAATATCTCTCTTGGTACCTTTTATGCCCATATGACCTGCAAAAGAAACGTCATGGGTTGTAGCTAGAAGTGCCAGATGGTAGGCTCTAGGCACTAACAACTGATGTATTACCTCACCCTATTGCCCTCCCTCAGGGTCCACTCTCTATACAGTAACCTTTTGTTCCAGTATATAGTCTCCCCTATTCCTTGAGAATCAGGTGCCTCCCTAGCTACCTCCCTCAAGCATCTTAGTTTAGGGTCAAAGAACTGAGTCTGTCTCAACTCTGTTTTTGTAACTCTTCCCAGCTCCCCTCCCACAGGAAGTCTGGTATTCTCTGACAGCAGTGCCTCACTGTTAGCCTGGGTACTACCACTCACCTCTGCCTTTGCAGTCACTCTGTCCAAGGGAACATCAGTACCTATCAGCAGCTTTGGCTCACCTTCAGGCTCACTGCTACAGGGTAGCGCCTTCCCTGAAATAGGCAACTCACCAGGCCTGGCTTCAGGTGTGAGGTCTGTCTGGGTCTTCCCAGGCTACCAGACCCACATGCCTGTCTCCAAGCCTGACTGCATGTAACCACATGCACACAAGGTACTGCATTATCAAAATAATTCTTCATCAAGACATCTGCAGGGATTTTCCTCAAACACACCTACTTGCTTACTCCCTTTTCCACCCCACCCAGTCAAGGTGAACCCTGGCCAAAGGCTTTTGGAATGGGGTCCCTCCTAAAGCCCTGACTGTAGTGGATTGCCCAAGCAAGTACTGCTCCTCTTTAACCACTGTAGGCTTCATAGTAGTTATGCCAGAGGCTGTGTCTCTCTTAGCAATGGCCTGTTTTCCATCCACTAAGATAGGATATAACCTCTGGTGATAGTTTGGTACTCCTGTTGTCTCCAGACAACTTACCACTGGCATACTGTTATCCCACTTGCTGGGTCACCCACCTTTTGTTCCCAACCTTGCTTTCATGGACATCTATATGATACATGGCCCCACTGGTTACATTTAAAACATTTAACTATTGATCCTGGCCATGTACCTGAACTAGTGGCTTCCCCTGTTACTGGTGGACTCTGTTGGGTTGGTTTAGGCTGCCCATCATGGGTTCCCTTATATCCATGTACAGCACTGATTATCCCCTTCCTATGCAGTGATGCCTGCTTGCTAAGAAGATATCCCCTTTTTTCCTCAGCTCATCTGCATTCTGCTCATCTTACATTCTCAGTCTGCCAGTCAGATTCTCATGTCCTCAGGCAAATTGCCAAGGGCTTGTTCCCTCACCAAAAGGTCTGCCAGCACTTCAAAATTGGTGACCTGACACCTGCTCACCCACCTATGAAAATAAGTGCTTAACTCAGCAATATAATCACACATACTTTCATCTGCCTTGCGTCTATGGTCACAAAACATTTTCTGTAAGCTTCAGTTGTTAATTTAAAACATTCAAGGACACTCTATCATAGTTTAAACAATCAATATCAGACAATTTAGAAACAGCAGTTACAGCTTTTCTATGGAGTAAGGGGTTCAAGAACTGGATCCAGAGCCCCTGCTCAACATAGGTTCAAAGGTTCATAGGTAGGTACTAGGCTATCGGCCCAGGGTTCTAAGTAAGCCTAACCAACAAAGTTCCCTGGCTTACACCAACCCAAGAAAATTAATTTCCTGTACCCCTGTCAAGCAGAGCCACAGAAGTGATCCCCAGGGTGTATTTCCTATTTCCCATCCACTCATCAAGATTTTTCTTGAAGAGTGTTAATGAGGAACTTTGCTTGATATAGATGGGTAGCTTGTTCCACAGTATGGGAAGTCTCTGGAAAAAGGAATCTATCCCCCCAGCAAGTCCTGTTTATTGTGGTGACAAGGTTTAGAGCGTGTAGCTCAGGGATTGGGATTTCTTTAGGTGTAGCATGTCCAACAGCTCTGGGTTTGACATAGCTTTATATGTTAGGCAGAGATCACCTCAGAGTAGGTGATATGCTACAGAGTAAAGCTGGAGTTTTTTGAGACGATCAGTGTAGGGCATCTGTTTGAGGCCAGTAATTCTCTTTGTGAAGTACTTCTGTGGCCTTTCCAGCTGCTGCAGATGTCTTGTGAGGTACATTCCAAAAGGGCGTTGTACTCTATAATGGGTCTAATGAGTGTCAAGTAGAGGGGAACAATGACCTCTTCTTTCCTGGAGGAGAATCCTTTTGTGATGAGGTGTGCCATGTAGAAGGATTTCCTGACTACTGTGGCAATGTGATTTTCAAAGGAGAGACTACTGTCCACCTGGGTCCCAAGGTCTCATCACACATTCAGTGTTAAGAAGACTGCCAACTATGTGGTAGTTCATGGGTAAAGAGTTTTTACCAAAGGGGATAATAATGCACTTTTTGGCATTGAGCTTGAGGCCATTGCTCTGACACCAGGCATCTGTCTCATGAGGCCCTTCTGTAGGATGTCCACATCATTTGGGGACTTGACTATAGCTCCTAGTTTGCAGTCATCTGTGAACTTCATTAGCCAGAGGCCTTCTGTGTTAGCCTGTACTTCAGAGAAGTATTTACCAAACAGGAGAGGTCCCAGGACTAAACCCTATGGTATTCCACTTGTCACTGGTTTGAAGTCAGATTTGGAGTCTGCAACTTTTACAGTGTGGGTTCTGTCAGTGAGCCAGTTGGCAACCCATCTTGTGACATAGGGATTTATACCTAGTTTAGTGAGTTTAGCTATAATTCCAGAATGGGGGATGGTGTCGAAAGCCTTGGTGAGGTCAAGATAGGCTGTGTGAACCACCTTACCCTCATCTACTGCATTGGTGACTGCCTCAAAGAAGTCAACCAGGTTTAGGAGGCAAGATCTGCCTTTCACAAACCCAGACTGGGTGGGGTCCAGAGTTTGGTGGTTACCAATGTCTTTGTTTATGAATTCCATGATGATATGTTCCATGGCCTTGCAGACCAGGCTCGTCAGGGTAATAGGGTGATAGTTCCCAGGATCAGTGGTGGCTCCCCCTTTGTGGAGTGGGATAACTGTTGCTGTGTGCCATTCAGTGGGCACAAAGCCTGAAGTGAGGCTATGATTGAACATGGTGCTTAGGTGAGGAGCCAGCTCATTCTGAAGTTCATGTAAAAAGCAGCCTGAGATGTTGTCTGGTCCCATGGATGCTGTGTTTTTGGCTTTAGAGAGTGCTGCTGTTACTTGTGAAGCTGTGATTACAGGGATTCTGCATTCTTTCTGTATAGATATGTGCCCTTTAGGGGGTGAGAGGGGGGGTAATGTTAGCACTGAACCTATCTGCCAGGATGTTGGCAATATCAGTTGGTTCTGTAATTTTTGTACCATTGTGCTGTAACTCAGAACAGATCTGGGTGTTACCATTGAGATTCGTGACATAGCTATAGAATGCTTTGTGGTTGTCCTTAGAATCAGTGCCAATCTTGTTTTCATAGCTAGCTTTGGAGGATCTTATACGGGATCTCAGCTTCTTGCTGAGGCTGACCAGGGAGCTCCTCCATTCATGGGATTTTACTCTCTTTGCAACAATTTCTTCCTTCTGTTGTAGAGTTTGTTTATGGAAGGGGATGACCAGACTGGCTTCCTTTTTTGGAGGATAGTGTCTTGGTTATGTTTGGGATAGCACGATCCATGCACTCGTGTAAGTGCTTATAGAGTGCATTTGTGAAGGATTCATCAGTTGTAACTGTATTGTCCATCTGCATGGGTGTCATGAAGTTCAGCACTTCTGTCTTAAGAAGCATGAAGTTGGCTTTGGGAAATTTTTTTACCATGGTTTCCTTAATGGGGGGGGGGGGGGGGGCAGGATGTGGATATCTAGGGTGTGGATCTGACCAATGAGAAGTTGACTTTAGGTGTGGAACACTGGTCACTCATGTTGATAATGACTAGTTTTAGGATATTGTTGCCCCTGGTGGGGGTGTGGATAAGTTGATCCAGGGCATTGGAATTTATGAATTCCAGAAAGCGCTGAGCAAAGGAGTTGGTACATGAGTAATTTTCCCAGTTAATGGTGGGGTAGTTGAAATCGCCCAATATTAGGGTGTTTGGTTGAACCCTAATATTTTACAGTATATCAAGAAAAGAGGAGTGGGAATCCTGGGGCATGGTGGGGGATCTGTAGCAAGCTACAATTTGGATTGCAGTTTTGCCCAGAGTTAGTTGCACTTGGATAACCTTGGCTGCATTATGCTGAGCAACTAGCCTGGAGGTGTGGATATCCTTAATTAATATGGACACACCTCTGCCTTTGGTGTTCCAGTCCAGGTTAGATGGCTGAAAAGTGTGGTATGTGTTATAGCCTGGTAATGCAGGGGTGCTCTCTGGAGCCTTGAACCAGGTCTCAGTCACTGCACAGACATCGATGTTCTCCATTTTAAGGAGTGCCTCGAGTGAGTGCATTTTGAGATTTAGACTTCTAGCATTGAGTAGCATTACCCTCAGTTTTTGCTTGCCTGTTCCTGTTATGGTGGTGAATTTGTCATTTGAACCTTGCTTAAAAAAGGCACTATACAGGCAGCAAGAGCCTTTGTCAGTATCCAGAATCCCAGGGGTGACAGGTGCAGGCCATCTCTGGCAAAGCATCTTGGTCTGTCGACCATGTCGCCCCAGGCAGACAGATACTGGATCCCCTTAGAATGACACCAGAAGCTTAGCCATTTGATGAAGTCAATCAGTTTGTCCTTGTACTACGGTATCATTCTGGGCGATGGCAGGATGCTACTCAGGGCTAGAGTCATACCTGCCTGGGCTACAAGATCAGAGAGTTCTTCCATGTCTCTTTTCATGTAGTCCAGGGAGGTACATCTCAGGTCATTCACACCAACATGGACAATCACAGTGTCATATTTGTACTTGTTATGGAGTGACCTGAGTGTGTGGGTTATTGTTTTCATAGCTAGCTTTGGAGGATCTTATAAGGGATCTCAGCTTCTTGCTGAGGCTGACCAGGGAGCTCCTCCACTCATGGGATTTTACTCTCCTGGCACCTGATAGGCAGCTGACAGTGACCTTCTCCTTGTTTAGCTTGGTGAGTGGGACATCAGTATGCCTGACTATAGAGTCACCTATGACTAGTGTGTTGAGTACGTTGTTTTGCCTTATGGGCTGTGGTTGAGTGGCACACTGAGTCTGTAGGCTATGTGTCATTTGGGTTGTGTTGGTGGTGGGAGGTTGCTTGCATTTCTGCTTTGGACATATCTGTTGCTTGAGCAGATTATTACTGAGAGCCTCCATGAATGTTTTTGTGTTTCTATGTGTGGATTTTGGTGGTGTAGGTTTAGTGGGACTATGTGATGAGTGTGATATGGTGCAAGTGTTTACCTTTTCCTCTTGACTATCAAGTTCAGTCTTAGTTAGAGAGAGCTTTACCTCCAGTTTGGCTAGATAAGTGCATCTCTCACAGGTTGTAGTGTTGGGTGGTAGGAAGAGTGGGTTGTCTGTGTACATGAGGCAATTGCTACATTGCCCCAAGATGCCCAGATTCATCAGATAGACAGGAGAGAACACTGGGAGCTGACCCTTGGACATGCCTGAATAAAAAATAGTTTCCTCTAGACAAGGGAGGAAAGTGAGTACAAGAGCTGTTTTTCTCTTAGCAAGTGAGGAAGGTAAGTACCAAAACTGTTTTCCTCTAGGTAATGAGGAGGGTGAGTGCTGTAGTAATTTGTAGTTTATTTAGTGATTACAAGTTTTGAACAAGTGCTGAGCACGAATAAGCAAATTCAAGTGCTAAAACTAAGAATCTGTATCTGGATCTTGTTGTAGATAGGCTACCTAGTGCTTACCACTCCCACTGATAAGCTAGAAGGCTTCCCTCCAACACAGAAAGACTTGGGGGCACAGAAGCTTACAAACAGTCCTGGATACAGCAAATCTGTATCTGTTCTAAACTTGTTACAGGGAAGGTGGGAAGCAAGCGCAAATGCAGGCTTTTAAACCAGAAAGTTGAAGGAGATGGAAAAACTGCCCAAATGGCCAATAAACTACAATTTTGGGCCAGAAACCACTCTTGTGGTAGATAGGCTACCCAGTGCTTACCACTACCACTGATAAGATAGAAGGCTTCCCTCCAACACAGAAAGGCTTGGGGCACAGAAGCTTACAAACAGTCCTGGATACAGCAAATCTGTATCTGGATTAGACTACTTACAGGAAAGGCAGAAAACAAGCTTGGAATTTATATATATATATATATATATATATATATATATATATATATATATATATATTCAGTATGGAGAACATCGATGTTTGTGCTGTGACTGAAACCTGGTTCAAGGCTCTGAGGCACCCCAGCACTATCAGGAGACCATCCAGGTGCAATTAACCATAGGTAAAACTGCCCTACAGTTTGTAACATGCTACAGACCACTTCTCAAACTCATAAATGTCTCTCAAACACCATCATATCCTTGAGTTCATAAACTCAAATGAAATGCTCCAGGTATCCTTCACCTTTCCACATACTGGCAGACAGGTTCAAAATTTCTCCCTCCCTCTGATCATGAAGGATTCATCATCAGATCAGGAGGGGTCATTCCTGTACTCTTTCACTTATCAGACAATGATGATTGAGTACAACTCCCCGGAATGTACTTTTACCCAAAACCTGCAGCAGTTGGAAGACCCCCAAAGTTCCTCACCAAATACGATGCCCGACGAACTCCAGCTCTTTTCAGTCGCATACCGCCTGCTCAGAGGTGATCTGTGCCTGACATACAAGGCCATGTCCAACCCAGAATTAATGATAAAGGACGTGCTGGAGGGACAGAGACTCATCAGAGAGAGACTCTACACTATGGAACAGAATCCCAGTCCATGTGGGGCGAGGCCCACTAATGAGTGGATGGAGAAATCTTGACAGTGGATGGGAGATCGCCCCGGTTATCCCTGGACCATCTCACAGCAAACTGCTGGACTGAGGTACACAGTATAATGGGTATAAGGGGTGGTGTGGACACACAACACACACACACTCTGGCTAGGCTGCCTCTGCCTAGGCCTAGTATGAACCTATGAACCTATGAACCTATGTGTGTGTATATATATATATATATATATATATATATATATATATATATATATATATATATATATATATATATATATTCTTTTTAGTTAAGTGGGCTGGCCTTCTCAAAAAGTTCTCTCTGTATTAGAAAGAATGAGCTAATGACAGTAGCAAAAACACTTTAAATGCAGTACAAGCTGGCACACTTGAGTGTGTAGCAATATTAAGGCAAATACAGTTTAAATAAATGCAGATACGTTAAAAATGACAAAAACAAGTTTATGAAAAATCAAATAAGAGCACTTGAACACTTAAAAGCACACATAACAGCAAAGTAAGATATTAAGGTAGAAGACAGTTATGTAAGAGCAGCTCAAGAAACTGTCATTTTTTTTGTTTGGAGAGTGAGGGAACAGAGCAGATTAAAATGCTGTAGGAGATGTCCTTCCCAAGTGCTCTCTTGTAAACATTATGCTGTTTACATACTCTTTCAAATATATGAATAAAACTATCAAAATTATCACCCTCTGTAAACTGTTGAAGAAATTTTCCAACATTTATTGCTTCTGGAGTTTGGTTATTCTCTTTCCCATTGCCTGCATGACCCTGGCAAAGAGTCAGCATCTCTCTCTCATGTTGACACTGCTTCTAATTTTCTTCAGCCTCCAAACACTGCAGTCTTTCATTTTCTTCAGCCTTCAAATGCCACAGTCGCTCGCTGATTCTAATTTCAAACGTTTGTCCTCCAATTATTCAAGTCTCTTTAATTCCAGATAAAGTTTTAAGTCTTCTGAGGAAAAGGTGAATTGTCCAATTTCTGAGGGCTGAAAATTCCCATCACCAGACTGGTTAACCCCCAGGTTGCTGGTCTGAGCTCTGACTAAAGCTCTTTAGTCATTTCCTCTTTAGTCAGGTTGGCATACACCAGTCCTTTGGCTTTGCACATTTTGACCAACTGCTTCTTTGTTAGCTTGCCATAATCCTCTGCTGACATCTTTGCCTGCTTTCCCTGACTAAACTAAACTAACAAAAAATAAATAAAACTGTTGTGGACTTTATCTTGTGGCTGCAGACAATACACAATTCTTTAGTGACAACTACTTACAGGCTACATAAGTTCAATTAATATCCACACCACTGCTCACCAATATGTCCCCACTCTGGGCCAGTAATCAATCCTCACCAACGACAGTGGAGAGGGATGTTCACTTGGAAAAAAAATGGATACACCCAATATTTCCAGATGCAGCTCTGCATCAAGCACAATTTTCCTTAAAAGCACACAGGGAACACAGTCAGTCCTGGGGCTGGGTCCTCTCTCTCTCCAGATCCACAATAAGACTTCCCACTGGCACAGAAGTAGGGTTGAGTCCTCATCCGAGTGTCCAAGCCAAGTCCTTCAGCACCCTCTCTGTGGAACCAGTGCTTCATGTCTCTGCTCCAAGCAGCTGACACACACACTCTTTGAGATTTGTATACAGACACACACACATACACACACACACACACACACACACACACACACACATACACACACACACTTGGGCTGGCACAGATTTACTAGCTATACAACCTTCTGCCTATACTATAATATAGTTACACCACCACCAGACACTCAAAAACCAGCTACTGTAAGGCTCTTGTAAGGGTACCCGATTCTACTGAGTGAAATTAATATTAATACAGATGGCAGTCTGACCAACAGGAAGGCTTTCAGAAGCAGCCAGAGCTGTCACCAAATATTTATAAGTACTCTCAGGGATTAAAATATTCTCTAAAAGATCAGCCACAATGACAAGTTGAAATATATTTAATAATAAAGAAGAAAAGAACATGAAAATACTAAATATCTATTTACAGTAAACACCAGAGTTTCAATCACAGGAAATAGAAAAATAACACAGACGAATAGACTCACAGAGATACAGAATAACAGTTCTTAACTAATTTCACTATATTTTTCTGACTGATCTAAAGAATTACTATTCCCTGGTCACTTACTAGAGCAAAGCAAGATGAAGTAGGTAAAGGGGCCTTTCTTGTCAGGTTCCAAAACAGAGTGCAATAAGACTTTAGTCTCACCTAATATTTAAATATCACGTTTAGTGATGGATTACAGAATGACATCACATACATCTGGTCATCTGGTTTCTGGTTCCCTTGCTACCCCCCCTTGGCTCGAAGCTGTCAGGATTTAGCACATATGTGTCAATAATATACACACACACAGAAGCCTTGCTAAGATCTGCTGCAGCTCCTGGAAGTCATAAAACAATTTCCAACCTTCACCCTTCCAGAGTAGCAATTAGCATGCAGGAAGCTTCCTAGTACAGATTTTTGTCTCTGGCTGCATTGAAAACTGTAAGATACAATTTTTATGGCCTAAGCCAGGTTATTTAATTTCAAACTATTTTCAAAGTTTGAGAGTAACTTCTTCTCTTCCAGTATTCTCTGTTAAAACATATACATTTAAAGAGTTACGATAATGCATGTATATTTCTGTTTCTTTCCAGCAGGGCACACTGATGGTACATTTTTAATACAAGCAACCTTACAAATACATTTTCAACACAAGCATCTGTACAAATCAGTTTGATATTCAAATAACATATAATTCTTTACTAAATTCCAGCTAGCAGTGCTGGCATGTGTTACACATCCACTGTTGTACTTCTACTGGCATAACTGGCAATACCTCACATTGTCACAGTAACAAGCATGTCACTTAACATTTCTCAGTAGTCTACATTACACATATTATTGGAAGGAATATTTTCTACAAATATCAAGTGAATTATTGCTGTTAATACACGGTATTCTGTGCTGAGCTATAATTATTTAATCCCATAAAACTCTCTTACCGTACACACACACACACACACACACACATATATATATATATATATATATATATATATATATATATATATATATATATATATGTATAGGGAGAGAGAGAGAGAGCATGCTAGAGAGAAATATACAGCTTTAATTCACTTACATTAATTTGTTTATTTGTTATATCTGAAAAAAATTCATGTCTTTGCTGGAATCTGCAGTTCTTTGAATTTCATTCATTATAAATGTAACTTTGGTGTGTTAGTGCTTGTTTCTCTGTGACTTGCCTGAAAAAAGTGTTTCATCTGTGAAATCAGTGTGATACCCAGGGTGCAAAGCAAAAAATCAATAAAATGCATCATATGATTAAGCCGCAGTGGTACAGCAGTAGCATTGTTACCTCACAGCAAAGGTTCTCCCGTTCGATTCTCGGCTGGAGCACCTTCTGTGTGGCATCTGCATGTCCTCCCCGTGGTCGAGTGGTATTCGAAAGACATGCGTGAATGGGCTTGCCTTGGCACCATAAAAATTGATTGCCAATCATTAGCGGACCGGAGTTCCGCTGTGGCAACCCCTAACTGGGAAAAGCTGAAAGAAAAACAACAACAACTGTGTAAAGGTATATTTAGAAAGCACTGTATGATAAGGACTATAATCATTTACTCACATGAAGCTATTTATTATGTACGAATGTCTTACATTTGTTGATGTGCAAATAAGAAATTCTGCATAACAATGCATTTATATTACTATGAAGAGCCTATATATTTGTAGAAATGCAACTGTTTAACTGCTCAAAGTCAGTTATAGGTTGTGCTATGACAAGATCATACTTGGGTTTAAACTATGCTTTTAATTTTGACTGCTGTCACCTTAGCACTCAGGGTGTTACAGGAAACAAATAAGAGATCGAATGGAAGAACTTTGGTGGATGGAATGTGTGCAGGGCAAAAAGTAGCCTAAAAAATTGAATTGCTAAAGGAATATAACCTCTGTCATACTGGACAGAATGCTTGATTAAAACAAACAAGCAAGCAAACAAACTAACACATTTTTAGGGAGCATTGACACTGTAGAAAACATTATAACCTCAGATCAAGGGAAACAGGGCATAAGACAGGAAGTGCGTAATAGTATCCTTCGGGAAGTCATCCACCCATGGTAACTATCACATTGACAACACACCCCTTAGAGTTGACTCAGTAGTCAGGGACTTAAGGATACACATAGATAATAATCTGGTCTTTGACCATCACGTGTTTGCAGTAGTAAGGAAATCCTATGTTGCACAACGTATAAACTAAGGTATGGCATCTAAGTCCAAGGAAGTCATTGGTCCACTGTATTCCACATTCATCAGACCTATCATTGAGTACAATGCCCCCTTTGGTATGTACCTAACCAGGCATATCCAACAACTGGAATGTCGACTCAGATTCCTCACTACAAGAATACAGGGCTTAAGTAAAATGTCCTATGCAGACTGCCTCAAGGCTCTGTCCCTGTATTCTGTCTCCTACAGGCTTTTGAGGGGAGATCTATACCTAACATACAGGGCATTGTCAGACCCCACTCTGATGGACCTCCTGCATATCTGCAAAACAAACAGTGCCAGAATTACCCATTCTAAAGACTTAAACCTTGTCTGTGATATAAATAGGACCTGCTGGAGACACAGGTATGTATCCCAGAGATTACCTCATTTCTAGAACAGGCTCCCCATCCATGTGAAGCAGAGTTCCTCCCTACCCCAAATCAAGTGCAACCTGGACAATTAGATGGGGAACAGGAAATTCATCCCTAGTTTGACATCTATGTCTCTAATGGACACAGGCAACCTGTAAACAGTTCATCTCCCAGGCCCTAGCTTGTAAATGTATCACCTCCCAAAGCCCTGCTTACACTTAACAAGGTTATCAGAACTTGTCAGAGATTTGGGATGCATGACTAGGCTTAAAAAGGCCCTTGTGGTTGTTAGCCTAGTAAACATCTAGGAACCCAGAATCCATGAAGGCAAACTCCTTCCAGCTTGCTCATAAATCATACATTTCTATCAGTTCCAAACCCACAATATTTACTAATCAATTGAGACAATAAGGCCTAAGGAGACCATTTAGGTATTTACTTACTCATCTCATGTAAGGGCCAGATTCCAAAAGAGTTGCTCTCACTGTAAATGACTTACTCTGGTATAATCCCACCTGAATTCTGAAAGACTTGCTCTTGATGTAACTGACACTTTGGTGCAATGCCTGTCTATAAACAAGCTTGCTCCAGAGGCCCGATTCCCAAAGACCTGCTTTCAGTGTAAATGACTTTAAATTTATTTGCACTGAGATAATTTTTTTTTTGGAATTGGGCTCCAAAGTTCTAAATGTTAATAAGCATATCTTACAGACAATGATTTGTCACACTGATATCCAGGGCAGATCCGGAAACAAGACCAGCGGTATGAGCATTTTCAGACTAGCTAATCAGAAAGAATGCAGACAAATTCTGCAGAAGTTGGAAGGATAGTGTAAATCTCAACATCATGGCCTGAATAAAGTGAAATACAATAGCTGATACTCATAGCCGGCCTTAGGCATAGGCCAACTAGGCAGGTGCCTAGGACGCTGCTATAGCTGGGGCATTTTTCCAGTATTTATTTGGTGTAGGTAAACCAAGATGGGGGCACCAGGTGGTGTGGTAGGGAGCGCTGTGGAGCCCTTTTGCCTAGGGCACCAGCTGACCTAAGGCCGCTCCTGCTGATAGTACAGGTACTACAACTAAGGCACACAGGAACCAGTTTGGATGCATCTGTACTGTTCACCACTAAAGCAACAATTATTAACAGAAGAAAGAAACATGTGACAGCCATCATGGAGCCGAGCCTTATGGGCATTGCTCTTAAAGTAGACACTCACTTTATACATTAGTTCTTATTCTAGGAATATGATGTACAACATTATAAATATTACTGATAATGTTTTACTAGGATTGTCATATAAAATATGATTAATATACTATCATATCAGCATTTTGTGTTACATTTACATATTTGAGCATTTGTCATATTTAAAATTATGTATAGCAGATCTAAATTATTGGTCTTTTCTTTCATTAGAAGACTTAATAATGCAGTCTTTCCATCTTCTAACCATCTTGACTTGCCTTTAAAATGTAGAGGCTAGATAGTCTCAGCTGGTAGAAGTAGTCAGAGCTAGTAAAGTAGACATGGTAGGAAATATAATGTTACTCTGAGAAAGATCAGGAGAATAACAAGGTGAAATAACCTAGAATGAGCCAAAAAGGGGCAAAAAGAAAAAAGAAATGCTAAGTATGAGTACCGATATTTAAAATCTATATGTAAAATACAATAAACTACAACTCAGATCTGGAAAAAAAGCAACTGGATTGTGAGGCTTTGGCAGAAGAACAGTTTCTTTTGTTTTATGACAGAAAGAGATATGAGATATGCACAGAATCATGACTAGTAAATAATCATTCTGGGATATACAACACATAGAGAAGGAGGGTAAAATGAAACAGAAGTGGAGGGAGTATAAACTATATGTAAGAAAAATGGTTAAAGTAAAAGAGCAACTGAATAAACAAGGACAACAGGACCACCGTGGGTTACAATGGATGCTGAAAATAGCAACAGTTTGCGCGAGGACTATATACAGAGCCCTGACTTGTGACGACACAAGATGATAAAATATTAGAATGAAATATTAGGATGGTAGGGAAAAAATTATAATTTATGACAGACTTGAATATATCCAATATTTAAATGGCTACCTTGTGGCAGCAACATTCAAAAGCAAGATTATTTATAATTACATTCCTTGTACTATAACCTAAGAAAGAACAGTTTTTGACTTTGGTAACAGAAATGAAGAGATAAGCAGATCTAAGATATGGAAATGAATAGTCATCTGGTATCAAGATCCCCAAAGACTTTTGTTCACAATCAACTTAACTTTAGAGTCAGACTAAACAAATGTGAGCGTTTTGGATTTCAAGAGAGCAGACTTTCACAAAATGAGCTAGTATGTCAGGAAAGCCCTGGAAAGCATAAATGGCAGTCTAGAGGAGCAATGGTGATACTCATACCTGTCATCACTGAAGTAACAATCCTGTGTGTGTAAGAAATGCACAAATCAAAAAGGAAGACATCACTGTGTTTCTCAAAACAGGTAGTGCCAAAGGTTTGGAAAATGTAGGGAACTTAAGAAATAAAAAGCACCACAGAAAGGCATAGACATTCAGAAAAAGAAGTAAAAAAAGTATTCCATACCCTGCTAAAAGGAAAGGACAACCATTTTAGTCAAGATAGGTGATAAAACATTTTAGTAAAAAAGAACATAAAGGAAAATTGGAAAATGATATTGGAGAATGAATTTGAGAAAATAAATGGGTAGAAAAGATGCCGACAGTAATATAATTAAGCAAGGGCTGGTATTTACAGTCAGTTACACAAATGTGTTAAGGATTTTGGGGTCAAGCATGATCAGGCGCAGCTGAGCTATGATTCATAAAGGTAATTTCCTGTAGTGCATGGTGTCTGAGAATGTACTTTTGCTTCTGAGCGGATCTTCTTCTCCTTTCAGCTTTTCCCGTCAGGGGTTGCCACAGTGGAACTATGGTCCACAGAACAATTAGCAGGGGAGGTTTACTGTGTTAAGTTGACAGCCTGGCACCCAACCTTCCACAGAGGGCAACACACACACACACACACACACACACACACACACACACACACACACACACACACACACACACACACACACACACACACACACACACACTCACACTTAGGGTCAATTTAGAGTGTCCAATCCACCTGCAGCATGTCTTTGGGATGTGGGAGGAAACTGCAGCACCCAAAGGAAACTCATGCAACCATAAGGAGGACATGTAAACTCCATACAGAAGGCACCCCAGCTGAGAACTGAAGCAGAGAACCTCTTGCTGTGAGGCAGCAACCCTAACCGCTGCACCACCACGGCCTTCCTGCATATGAGCACATAATGAGATGGAAATGAGGAAAGATGTAAATATTTACAGACAATTAAAAGGCATATTCATCATATCCAGTCAAATGAAAGTGATAATGAAAATACATCTGATCCCGGTTCTTTCAAAGAAACTGGCCATGAAGGAACTTCAGAAGCTAAAGGTACGCAAGATAATGTTGTTGATAGGAATCACCATAAAATACTCACAGAGTAGAACAGTAACTTATTCAATGTACTGGTTTCAACAAATGATGGGAGCAGGGTAAATTCCCCAAGACTGGAGAAGAGGAGCTATGATCCCTTTTCACACTACTGTAAACAAGACATATACTGAGAACTTGTAACCTGTCAGTCTGACAACAGACGTAGGTAAAACCATGAAATCAAGTCTCAAAGAATAACGTTAACATATTTGGAAGCCAGCAGAGTACCAAAATAGCATGGTTCCTCATGAGGAAGGTCATGCAGGACTAATCAAACTGAGCTATTTCTTAGAGCAACCTGAGTAGTAAACCAGAAAAAGATTGTGACTGTGACCAACTCAGATATTAGAAAGGCATTAGACTCAGTTTCATATAAAAAGTTCACTAACAAATTGAACCGCCTTGAACTTGGTTACTAGCATGCCAGTATGGTTTCAGCAGTGGCTAGTCAACAGGACATAGCCATAGTAAATAGATTCTGTTCAGATGAAAGTATAGTCACTACCAGGGCATCACAGTATTTAAAAAAAAAAACTGACACCATTTCCTTCCAATATCTGTGGAAGTGACATGGCAGAAATGGAAGGAAAATATGATGTTTTGCTGACGACACAAAGATATGCTGCAGAGTCTGTATACTAGAAGGTCTAAAAAGTATAGACAGGAGCCTAACAGGATTAGAACAATGAAGTAAAATACGTAGATAATTTGGTGCTGGAATGGAAATTGTTGCAGATGGGAGGTGATGACCTGTGAATTCATAACTGTAAGGGAAATAATGGCAACAAAATATTTATTTATTATTATTTATTTTACAATGTTTCTCAGGAAAGTGCAACTGGCCAAAATCTCCTTTTTCAGTGGAAGCCCAGGGAGAAAAGCTCCACATTTATAAATAACAGTATGATACATATACAACGTACATATACAAATGTTTATTCAATCTCAGATACAAGCACAAGATGAAAGACAGATGTTATACATTTCATTACTGCAATCATATAGTCTAGGTAGGAATACAAAGAATAACAGTACTGTGATTGGAGGTAAAAAACAAGCAATTTAAGTATACAAATGCTTAGTAGGGTATGCTATTCAAATACAAAAAATAACTGGTTGTGTTCTTTTAGCTGCCTTAAGACATCTATTTCTTAACCAGGGTTTGTACAAGAGCAGGTCCAGGATTCAGATAAGTGTGATTTGAGAATTTATTTTTAAAGTTGGAAGTGTTAGTAGTTGTTCTGATATTTAATGTCAAGGAATTCCTAGTTTTGGCTATGCAGTTTGAGCAAAGTGAAACTCTAGCTGCATTGTAAGGTATGGATATTTTTAAGAAGGATTTGTTAGTGGAATGCAATACCCTGTTATTGGAGTAGTGTATTAGTAGATTTTGAAGTACTGGTGTTTTTTCTGGCTGATTTAGTATTCGATGGGCGAAGGTGAGTTGGTTATAAGCAAGTAGATTTGGTATTTCGAGACAGGATAGTTGTCTTAAAGCCAAACAATAATGGGATCTGAAATTTGATTCTGTAGCAAACTTTGCAATTTTATTATAGCAAGCTTCAAGTTTTGTTATGTCAGATTTCCTAATATTTGTGAGAATTTGTGAGGCATATAGTAGCATAGAGATAAGATGGATGCTTGCTATAGTGGCCTTTGAAGATTTGTTTAGAAAGAGCCAATTTCTGTACTGGTTTCCTATTTTTTGTGAACTAAAATAGAAGTGAGCTAGCTATACTGAACTAAAATAGAAGTGGGCTAGCTATACTCATATCAGATGATTTAAAGGTACAAGGGAGTAGAACATACCAGGAAGGCTAAGTTGTATTTATTTGATATCTTATTTCGGGGTGGTGCAGCAGTAGCATTGTCGCCTCACAGCAAGAGGTTCTCCCATTCGATTCTTGGCTGGAGTGCCTTCTGTGTGGAGTCTGCATGTCCTCCCCGAGGTCAAGTGGCGTTTGAAAGACATGCATGAATGGGCGTGTCTTCTTTGAAGGTTGGGCGTCGGGCTGGCACCTTGGCACCATAAAAAAAAATCGACTGCTAATCATTAGCGGACCGGAGTTCCGCTGTGGCGACTCCTAACTGGGAAAAGCCGAAAGAAAAACAATAACAACTGGTTTAGAACTTTGAACCACATGGACCTTTCCCAGGTTTAGACCAAGGTTAAGAAGAAGAATCAGACAATAAATGTCAGAAGAAATATCAAAAGGTAGAACTGGTTACACAAATATAGTACAAAACATTAATTACAAAAGTTATAACATTTTGGACCTCACTAGAGTTATCTACAGTATATAAAGAAGCAGAAATAAAAGTGGAAGCAGTAGTAAGGAGGAAAGATACATCAATGGGAAAAACAAGAGAGACAAGACAAAAGAAGGAAAAAATGAAGGGGTTGGAGTGAGGGTAAAGAGATAAGAAGACACATATCAGGGTCAAAGAAGAGTAATAAGAGGGAGGAAAAGAATGAGTGAGAAAAAAAGGAGAGGAAGGAAAAATAAGAGAGTAGGACAGGAAATGCCATTTGTTAGTGAAGATGTAATTTGTATACGAAGATAATGTATGTGAGTAAAGAGTAAAGAATTATAGGTAGATACTTGTATTATGAAAATGTTTGCATTGTGGTTATTTGAATAGGAAGGTTCTTAAGTCTGAATGAAACTTAAAAAGTGTTCAATACAGCATATCTTGATATATGGGGGGGTGGGCTTTAGTATTTTGGTGGTGGAGGGCAGGAGAGATGTTAGGTTATAAACAGTTGATTAGTAATGAAGTCTACCCACTAGAAGGGAAAATTATTTTACTCATGCCCCAGGATTTAATAAAATCCATGTAGTCACCATGTAGAGCCTACACAGAATATTATTGTGTTCGTGTACACGGTTCCCCCCCGGCAGCACACCATGCATATTAATGATGGCGCATTGCCAAGGGAGAGACGGGAACAATGGTTATTGAATCAGTGTAGGTAGAGGTATAGTGCTACCTGTGTCCACAGATTAGTAAGAGACTCCCTTGACTGTCCTTTTATTTTATTTTAATTTTATATATTTTTTAAAGAAAAGCACGTTTGTGCAGTGCAAAGCGCAGCAATGCTAAGCAGTGCCCATAGATAAGATAGCAGACACCTGCCAGACATCTAAAAATAGAAACTGGATGTATTTAATTACTTATTTAAATGTGTGTGTAAGCATATCTGAGTGTGTTTGTGCAGCCTGGTGCAGTGCTCCGCACTGCTTATAGGTAACTCAGTGGTATATGTGAGGGTATACTAGATGTGCTAATATCCATGTAGCCTAATGGGTAGAGTTATGGCTCCATATGCAGTGGGTCCAGGGTTTGAATACGTGGAAGGGAACACATGTATTTAATTTTGATAGTCATATCATGTAGACTATTTTAAAATATGACCCTACTGCAATCTGCTAAGTGCTGCTTGACTGTGCTTAGACCTACTAAGCACTGCATAAACATGGTAATGGCTGCCAATGTTTATGTGCTGCTTGGCTGGTTTGCACATTGCTAAGCTCCGGTAAGACTATGGTTCTTCAGGTTTTCCCACTTTTCAGCTCAGCTGTGCTGGTTTGTGTGGTGCTAAATGACACGGTGATTTTTTAATGTTGCCCAATATCATGTAAGGGCAGGGAAACAACCTATATTAAGCTCAATAGGCAGGAATACAGCAGAATCCATTGGAGTGCTTTCTCTGACAGTTACTATGGCTGGTGTTGGTGAAGGTACGCAATTTCCGGTGCAGTGTTGGGGCATTCTGGAGTCCAGGGTCATGGTTGGACTCCTAGTTAAAAACCATGATGACCGGCTGTTGCAGGGAAGTTTCCAGGGCTTGGAGTGTAAGGAGGAGGTCTGGGACTGGCTGGCCAGAGAACTCACCAGTGTTACTGGTATCCCCCGCACAGGTGAGCAGTGTCATTTATCACCATGATGACCTGAAATGATGAAAGAGGGGACTCTTGAACACCTGGATCCAAGAACCTTGGGCAGGGAATACCCCACAAGTTTTTAAGTAATTTCACCTCTGTTTTAACAATATATAATCTGAATGTCTGCAAAGCTGGTATGCATAAGGGTGTTCTTCTGTCCCAACAGCTGCAGGGAAGTAAATACTGTGGGGCAAAATAGCCAGGGAATTGTTATGGATAGGCTTGTATAAGCCCTAGGGCCGATAGCCTAGTACCAACCTATGAACCTATGAGAGAGCTCACAATGTCGAGTCACATGCCGGGCACTTGGCCAGGTTGCACCATGAGTGCGGTGACTACGGATATATTATGCTAACTGGAGTGAAATAAGCCAGAAAGAGTAAAGTATTAACTGCATTAAAGTATATACAGTAAAGTTTGTAGTGCCATAAATGTGGAATTGCAGCTGTATTGCAAGAAATGTATAATGCCAAATGTAGTGCAATAAAAACATGAAACAATACCAGTAACTGGATTAAAGTATATCCAATAAAGACAGTAGTGCAATAAATGTTTTATTAGAGGTATATTGCAATAAATGAATAATGTCAACTGTTGTGCAATAAAATATGAAACAATACCAATAACACCAAGGAAAATGGTGTACATCAGGATTGTCTTGTTGTAACCATTGCAGTAGAGCTGTATGCATTTAGGCTGTAAGATAAGTTGCTGCAGTCAAGTATAACACTGTCATAGCTGTAGAATGCAAATCAAATGGATGCAAATTGTATTGGTTAACTCATATAGTACTGTTAAAGGCAGTCTCTAGGCCAATATTGTTCACATAATGCTTTGTCGTCCGTAGATATCAGGTAGTAAAGGTATATGAGTGGGGTAGCCCTCTCCATGAGCTGATATTGTTTGTTGACTTCACAGATATTTCACACCACTAACAATAAATTGTGTGCACCAGCATTGTTTATGCTGATATATAGCATACCTACTATATGTGTTATGCTTGTATTTCATGCATGTGTGTTCTACTGTCACTGCAGTCTAGTATAACACTGTAGTAGTACTATCAGGTCATATTTTGGTTCCAGGTGAGCTCTAGGCAAATATCAGTCAGTCAGTAAACAGCAGTGACTCAGTAACTCAGTTTCTTAAATCCTCTTTATATAGTACATTTTGCCACATACAGACCAGGGTTCAAATCCAGCACTATGTAGCACTAAATATTACAGTGGCAGTCACATAATGCTTACAAATTCTCTCTCCACAGGAGCTAAAGGTAAATGAGTGAGGTAGCCCATATTATGAGTAGATAATTGGGTGTTTAATGTCACAAGCTGTTAAAATCATTACCAAGAATGTGTTCATCAACAATGTACAGTCAGACATAAAATATAATCCTGGTATGGCTGTATGCCTGGAGTGACTGTTAAAAGTTGCTGCAGTCAATGAATACATCTTATGCAGATGTCCCCTGCAGTCACTGCCATTGGGTTTTATTCCCATGCCTGCCAAACAATGCATGACAGCTGTTTAGTGTCTGTAGTGTATACATACATGCCTCTCAAGTGTCATGATTTCACGTTCTGTAATTAATAGTGCATAATCCATTTGTCACAGGATTACCATGGAAATGATTACCTAGATTGCAAAGTATCACCAAATCAGCTCACAGAACACCTCGGTAGTTTTATAGGTTCACCTGATGTACATGTGTGACCTGTAGTTGTGTACTGCAGTTTTTAATGCTTGGCCCATACTGTCCCATGCAAACAGCTTGAGTGGTATGTACATGCTACATCAGCTATAAGAGACTTGTAGTCACTGTACACATAAACAAAATACAGACCCATAGAGTAGCTGGTTATACTGTTGTAAAAAAAATAACCAGAAATGTTATTAATGGACTTTTCTCTCTCCCCTACCCCTAATCTATATTTATTTCTTATTGTTATTCATTAGTTATGGTTTACTATTAAGATATGTTGTTACAATAACTGTATTTTGGGACATGTGTTTTATTATTGTTTAGTTTTATAATGGTTGCATATTAACATATCTTGTTACATTACCTATTTTAAAGGCATTATGCTGTAACTGTTACTGGGATGCTGTTAACATACTGACTTTATTTATTGCTGTGTTTCACATAATATGCATTGATATGTAAAGGAGTTATTTCCAATGTTCTGCCATGCTGTTATTACTAACAACTAACCTGTACTTATTGCTATACCTCCATTACTACAACATGTCAGGGTAGGCCAGTTCTGGGTGATCCACTTATCTTGCCTCAACCAGCCATGGCACCAGATCCTAGCATGTTTGGGACCCAGATCGGTGGTGGCCCCTCTGCTGCCCCTGAACCACCTGCAGCTTCGGGTGGGACCACCTCAGGGGATGGGGCCCTGCCTCCCCCTGGGAGCAGTGGTGGGGGGGCATTGTCACCCAGTCTGAACTGCCAGTCATGGTGCAAAGGATTGTTCATCAGAGCTATGAACGCTGCCTGCACCAGACTAAGGGCATGCTGGCCAACCTGTTGGGGCAGCCTCACCCTGGTGCCAACCCTCTAGCACAGCCACCCTCAGGACAGCAAAGAAGCAGTGTTGACAGTCCAATGGTCGGGAATGTGGGTCATGCTGCTGCTGTTTGGAGGCACGTGCGACTTGGATTCCACAACACCCACCCCATCCAAGGTGTTCACCCACCTCATGTGTCACACACTGCCCCTGTCTGCTGTCTTGTCTGTCTGCAAATGCATCCTCTCTGACACAGCTTACCTCCACATATGTACCTAAGTCCCTTCCCCAACATTCCACTCTCACCTTAATTAAAAAAAATGGGCACCTGTCCCCCCAAAAAATATTGCCCCATGCATAGCTCTCTATTTCATACATGTGCCCACTGGACACATGTAATTTGATCCAGTTGACTTGACAATACAGTTATGCTGTCCTCACCTTTCTCTCTGGGGTTTGAGAGTTCAAATTCATCTACAAAATCTGTCAAAGTGCACAGCTGTTGTTGTACAAGAAATGGATAGCTATGGTTCTTTCCTACACCCTTCCTGCACATCCCTACCTGCCTTTCACTATGTTTTCCCCCTGCTTGCCCCCATTTCACCACTTTCCTATCTCCTGTTTTTTCTTTATATTTTTTAGTGCGGAGCTGCACAGTGCGCCTCATCGTGCAACTTCGCTTAGCTCAGCTAAACAGAGCTCTAATGAGTATATGCTTATAACATTGTAAGTGACATGTACAAAATAAACAGCTCTTCTATGTTTCAAACCCAAGCTCATCACACCTGCAGTTCATTGCATTAACCTACCACCCCATCCAGATTTTAATTAAAGCAGGCATTTTCAACAAAACATAGTGATTGCCATTTACAGTCATTAGGCGTGTCTCAGTGGAGCTGTGTGCCATGCAGCATTGCCCAAACTGAAATTAAAAATTAATGGGATAAATGGGAGTGTACTTTGGAGTCTGGTGCAATAATACACCACTAGACAGCCAAAGACATAAAATGGATGTAAGTGAGGCCTGTGATAGTAGGTAAATGTGCCCTTGTAACAGCAACATGTAGAAAGACACCTGCTAAGGCATTCATGGTAAAATACATATTCAATTGAGAATCTGTTGCAGAAATACATTCTTATAAAGCCATACACATACTGATGGATGTAGAAAATGTTTGTCACAGCCTGTATGTGTGGACATATATCTTGCAAATACACCTGCTATAGCAGTGACTCAGTAGCTTAGCCTGTTAAATGCCTTCCAAGTAGTACATTTTGCCACACACAGTCCTGGGTTCAAATCCAGTCTTGTGTTGCAGTTCAATTATGTTATTGTGAAGACAACAATTAATGACTGAGCCATGCAATCTTTATCCGCACAGGTTACTGCTAATTAATGAACTGTTATCCAGTTTTGCAAGTCAAAGGCATGCAGGAGCTGCCACACTGCACATATCTGTATAGCATGACTATATGTCACCTACTACTCTGTTATTGGCACTGTTGCATAACAGATGTATCTTAATCACATGCCTTGATTGGACTGCAAAGGGTACCCTTATCCTGGCTCTGCTGTAACGACAGGGCTGCCATAGCTGCCACAGTTACATGCATAGCTTGTTGTCCTCCAAAGTGTTCACACTCCCCTGTACGTGTTCTAGGCTGCAGCAGCAGCTGCAGCCTGCAGCACACACACCTGCATGTACAGGTAGCTACTACAGACCTACCATACCTCCCAACCTCCTAGCACAAAGAATCCAGACACATCCATACTGAAAGGGGGGACAAATGTCCAGCGATTGGGACATGTTTTACAGTTTGCTCCTAAACTGATAGTAAGTTGATATAATAACATGTTTTGCATTAGCATGCATATTCAGAGGGGTATGAAGTCTGACACTCAAATGTGTGTCTTCCATTACTGACCTCAACCCACAATGTTTGCCAGTGAATTGCCAGATGACTACAATGTCATGGGACACTGACTACACATATGAGACAAAACTGTGGACATACTGCATAAATCTCTACAGTTTACAATTATGGTACCTACCCTCTGTGATGCAGTAGTCTCCACACCTCAGTAATGTCTGTAATGTCCATCTTAACAGCTAAGAAATGGACTACATGAAGGCCTTATATATTGCACTGTGGTGGCTAATGATAGTGCAATTCAGCTGCTTTGGCTGAAATTAACATATCAGTGCCACAGACCGGTGTAGAGACAATTACCTGCTAATGAGCAGTACCTTAAAAAGGCAAGCAGCTGGTTATGGGGAACAAGTCTGTATGACACTTACCTCACACAGAGGGCATATTTTCAAAAGATTACTGGAAGCAAAGTTCAACAAAGGATTATTGCACTCAACCAGGTATGTAATTGATTTCTCCATGTAACAGGATGCAGATGGGCAGGTGGAGGCATACCTCTCAACTGTACAGATTTTTGCCTCATGTTTTTGGTCTATTCCTCATAAAATTTGTGGTTTTCTGGCAAATTACTAGGATGACCTGAGGACTGAAATCCCTAAATAATGACATACATTTGAATTTCAAGCTTCATATCCTTCAGAAAATGTATGTTAACACAAACCCTGTTACTGTAGCAACTTTCTAAGTTTATAAGAGCAATATCTAAAATCTGTCCCTATTTTTGGCCTTTGTTCCCCCATTTTGCCAGGCTTTGTCCAGATTTCTTGTACTAAGAGGTTGAGAGGTATGGATGGAGGTATGGGGAATAGGGATTACAGCAGTAAGCCTGTCTTAGATCTATGGTAATGACATGTTATTAATACTCAGCTGTCCTACACCTACAGGCATGCCTCTCAACTGTTCCTGATTTCCAGTCACATCTTAGCTCTGTCCCTCTTATTCCCACCTACAATGGTTGGCTGTTGTAGGGAAGCTAGTGAATGGCACATAAAACATAGTGACAAAAGGTAAGGGTTTATACTCCTGTAACATCAGACGATGTACACAAATTCACCTCCTTTCATTCTGTCAATATCACATAAATAGTTCTAACATTTTAAAAGTGTCCCTGATTGTCTCTGATGTACTCTGGCTAAGTCTATGATTCTGTTTACGTTGATTCCTGTCTGACTGAGAGCTATGCCTAACATAGCTGTCAACCTGTTGCAGAAAGATATATGAACAAAGCCATAATTAATGGCGGGACAAAGACCCAAAATTAGGCACACTGTAACTATTGCTTGTGCAAAGTAAGAAAGTGAATGGAATAACAGATATTACAGTAGCATAACTGTATTCTGAAGGGTATGATGTCTTAAACTCAGATGTCTGTCTTTATTTTCTGACATCAGCCATCAATGATTGGCCAACCTTTTGTCAGAAATCCACAATTTTGTGTGAAAATGACCAAAACTATGAGGCAAACATCTTGATATTCCGCAAACATCTGTATAATGGAGAGGTATAATGCCTACAGAGAAGATATAGTACAGCAGATTTGGATTGTTTTCTGTCATTGTGGCACAGCAGTGTGCCGTGCAAATAGGAACAGCTGAGCTCCAATGAGCTTACAAGTCATCAGACACCCCCCTCCTTTTTCTGTCAGCTACCTCTTCTCTGGACACCAACACGATTCTGTGCCTACATAAATAGGATCTGCAGACACAGATACCCATTTGTGCTATTTAGTAACCCCACCTCATTTGCATAGGGATCCGTGCAAAAAACCTGGAAACTACATGAATCCAGGCCCTGCCTCATTGGCAACAGCACCATTCCACCATTGTAGATACTTCACGCATGGTCCTATAATACATTACTGTCACATACTACTAAATCTGGCTTTTACAATATATATATATATTTTTTCATAACAGCATGTTTGCGCACTGCAGCGTGCTGTGCAACATACACAGATCATTAAAAAAAATTATTTTAAAGTATTTCCCATATGGTTTTGGACACACAGTGGATAATTCTGCACGTACCTGTATCTGGTTCCATTGAACTCTACTTTTGTAGCCCCTGTTGTCTGTTTAAATTCCTGTACATGGACTTTTTCCATGTACACTACAGACAACAACACGGGGTCTGTAAGACTGCCTATCTACTTGCTGGATCACTCCACCTCCCTCATTTGCATGCAATTCACCTGCGTATGAGGTGATTTGGATGCCATGGATACGTCCGTATTGGCATGTGCTTGTGTGCCACCCAGCTCTGTTTACTGGATCGCAAGTCTGCTTACATTTGTGTAAGCAATGTGCCATGATGCCTACATGGAAAAAGGTCTGTGTAGGCCTTATTAAATTTCCCCCATTAGCTCTTACTTGCTAGAAGGGAAAATGATTTTATTCATGAAGTCTATTAGCTAGAAGGGGAAATGATTTAAGGTTGATTAGTTTATAGACTAGGTCTGCTATAGTGCTTCTGACATGCCGTAGAAGTTATTTGGTTTGAGAGAAGTGGGATTCTCTTTGTGGGGTTAGGATAATGGCTCAACATATATTGTTATAGGTAGTTTTTAGATTCTTTTTTGAGGCAGCTGCAATGATTGGGAGACCATATTCTAATCACTGTAGCCCATGGCAGCTCTCCTTTATGGGGAAAGGAAACAAGATATTTTCTTGGCCCAAAAGAGAGACTATTTACTTTGGACTTTGTAATTTGTATGTGGTTTTGAAATCTGAGGTTAGAATTAAGTCTTAAATCAAATTATTTGCAGTATTTGACTGTTTCTTTTGCTTCTTGGACAGAATTAAGTAACAGCCCAATTAGCTGTAACTCTGACCATCCTTTGAGGAGTTCCAGAAAACTTGGCCATGTATTTTTGCAATTAGTTTGTGAAAATGTAGGTTATTAGATAGCATTGTTAGGTCTTTTGTAGTTGCTTTTCTAAAATTGTTGGGGAGGGATTTGATCTGCAAATGACCATGTTATTAGGATATAAAATGATGGAGAGGTTGGGAAGTTCTGCTGGAAGTTTGTTTCTGAATAAGGAGGAAAGTCAGGGAGCGATTACTGATCCCTTGAGGGACACCTTTGAGAATGGAGGTGGAGGGGAAGATGCATGGCCGTAGTTGTATTTTAAAGTTTCTGTCTGTCTGTCAGGAATGCCTTAAATAAGCTCCAGAGCTGATCCCTACTGATTTCGGTGAATTTAGTAAGAGGTCGTGCTTCACTTTATCAAAAGCTTTGTGAGGTCAATAAATAGTAGTCCCATAAGTTCACCTTATTCGCATTCTGGAGGAGGCTTCCGTAAGAACATGAAGAATAATCACTGTATATCCAATCAACTATTAAGCTATGAACTGTAGTCTCTGCTATAAAAACATATTTTTTTCAATTCAACATTCTTCTTTGATTTCTATCAAATAGACTCATATTTAGTCAGACCACCTCCTGCATACTCTCCAACTAATAGTGTTATCCAGTGGTCTTTAAGTAGCAGGGTGATAGTGGAGAGAAGTACAAAGAGACCTTCAATCATTGTACAAAACAATGGAGTTAGCTCACTTAATGATTTTCCAATATGGAATTCAAGCAATGACATGGGCTTAGTTTCATTCTATAAACAGTGCATAAACTTGCCCATATGATAGTCTGCCACAATTTATATGCACCTTGCTGGGGGCAGTAGCTGCACACTACTCTGTTTGGAATTGTGCAGAATGTCCAGATTTGAGTCTTATAGTTTTGGTCTGTGTTCCACATAAAACATATATATTTTATGGTAAATCATTGAGGATTGAATGACAGACATTTGAGTTGCAGACTTTATATCCTTCAGAAAATGCATGCTAATGTAAATCTGTTATTCTAGCAACTTTCTAAGTTTATGAAAGCAATGTTTAAAATCTATCCAAGATTTCGGACCTTTGTTCCCTGATTATTTTTTGCTTTGTCCATAATTCTTGTGTTAAGAGGTTGAGAGGTATGGTTATTTGCTAAATGAACCCCAGTCGAAAATGCACATTTGGGAAGAAAAAGAATCACCCATCTAATCCACCACAGTCATTATTGCAAAACCTCAGCTCACATCTGGAGACCCGTGACTCATTTCTTTCCTTATCAGTTAAAAGAATAAGGTGTTGATAATATGTCATCTGAAAGCATTCTGTCTTAGCCTGACTGTCCTAACAACGAATCAACTTACCTCAAAACTTCACTTTAAAGAAAATGGCTTTTGACATACACAGATGTCTCTAATCTGCTTTTAGGTCAAGTCATGTGCCTCAAATTAAGTGTACAATTTGTCCTTCTTTAGAAATTGGATAATGGGGAATTATTAGTTCTCATTCTGTCAGTCTCTTTTCAGTGTTTGGGTTTCTTACACACTTTATGATTTGTGTGTTTACCAAATGGAGTATAGAGAACTTAGCAGTATAAAATTAATTTTGTCCTTCTAACAAATTATGATAAGCAATCTCTCACTTGCATTGATGACCTGCATTTTTGCCTGGCAAAGTTCCTCACCCTCATTCTTTGATCATTTACTTTGTGCACCCCATAGTTTAATGGTCTAGTGTAGCTTAGTCCTGTTATACAGATGAAAGTTTCAACCCTTTCCACTTGGAGCAAGCAAGTGCTTCCTTAAAAAAAGTTAAACATTTATTAAACAATTACTCAGACTGTTTTTGAAAGTGAATGTTTTGCAGTTGGTAGAGACTTTCTGAGACTTTAAAATGGTCAAATGGAGGAATGAGAGATGTGCTTGCTCATTCTCCAGTTTGGATTGCTCTTCATGTGACATGCATTGTCTTGGAAAGTGTCTCCTTAGTGACAATCTTTATTGAATAAATGTGTGAATTTTGGTGCTTGACCAAATGAAGCTAGTTGTCTATGCCTTCTGAATCTCTATGCTTTTCATTCCTTTTAAAATGTTATCTAATTCTAGAAAAATACCTACCACTTGTGGTGTACATTCCTATAATATATAGACTTGACTATTGCAATGTTCTGTCCCCCAGGAATTAAGGGGATACTTAACCACAATTAGTACTAAGCACTTTGAGTTTTACACCAACAATTTGGCCATGAAAGGGTAAGGTGGCTCCAGTTCTGCAAGGTCTATCATGCTTGCCTTTCTGGAGAAGAATTATGTTATGTTTGGGCTTGCTTGCTTATAAGGTTTTATATAATGCTTTTTTTGTCTTCTTGTCATATTTGATAATATGGTCTGTCTCAAACCATTTCTCAACCTTGGGGATTTCCTGTAGATGTCCTTTGTTTAGATCACTCTTGTAAAAGTCCTAACTAATGAGAATTCAGCTGCAGAAGGTCTGACATCTGCTTGTGCATAAAAGCAAGAGTGATGTTTCATTTTCAAAGTTTGCATGCACTTTGCTGTATTTTTTGTTTGCATACTTTGTCAATGTTTTGATGATTTTTGCGCAACTGAGAGTCTAAGAAGTAACAGAAAAAGTCTACAATTTATCTGAAGTAGATGTGATTTTAAATGATCTCTTGGAGATCTTTACTTTGGGAAATCACAGCTTAGGCTCATACATTCATAGGACTGATTATCAACTACCTAATAAACATCAAGAAGTTGTACAGTATTCAATAATGTGTCAAGTCAGTGAGGTACAATGACCCTCTTGGAGTGGCTAGAAATGTCCTTTAGAAATAAATGGTGTCTAGAATATAATTTTCTGATTCTGTTATAGGCACACAGGTCAAAGTTTAAATTGTTGCAAACCATTGTTCTTAGAACTTACCAGTGATGTCATTTTTATGACTTGATCATTTACCTTGAAATCATAATGCATGTCTTTTTTTGCTAAGTCTCTTGATACTACACAGACATTAAAATAAATGCCATTACTGTTGCACCAGTATATAATTTGTGTAGCCTTATTTTGGGAACTTGGACATTTTTATTTTTCTGTAGTCTTTTTTCGGGTCTATGTTAAATATTCGAACGATTAAATGTTCGAATCACTAAAGATCGACCTTTAGTGATCGAACATTTAAATGTTCAAATATTTTAAAAAATTAAAAAACAAATAAATAAAAAAAAAACTAAAGGGGGTAAGCAGGGAGGCAAGCCCCCCCCTGTACCCCCACACTCCCCACTACTTAAATATACCAACTCCAAGATCACGCTACAGTGTAGGAAATGGGAAATTTTCCATTTCTGCACTGTAGCACACTGAAGTGCGATCTCGGAGTTGGTATATTTAAGTAGCGGGGGGTGCAGGGGGGCTTGCCTCCCCTGCATACACCCTTTACATTTTCTTTTTTTTTTTTTGTAAATATAATTTTTTTTATATGTTCGAACATTTAATTGTTTGATCACTAAAGGTTGAACAATTAAGTGTTTGAACATATAACATAGACCCTCTTTTTTCTCCCCTTCCCTCATTCTGACAACCACCCTAGTGCCTCATGTCCTTGCCAGGTTTACCAGTTAGCCAATCTACCACTGGTCCAAGGCCCGAAATTAAATTAGGGCCAGTGAAGATCTTAAGGATGTCCTGGGTCAGTTGGTCAGCCCTACCTTGTTTCATCCCCCACTCCTTTGTGCAAGACCTGTGGTATGCCAAAGAGGCTGGTGTGCAGTGAAGCAGTGTGGCATATTGCCCCACCTCTGGAGCAGCTCATCCATGTCTGCAACCTTTTTTCCCTTTTAGATCACACCTTCCATCGAATCATCCCTAGCCTGCATCAATGAGAATTGCAGGAGATGCCCACAGGGTCGCCCTTCCTTCTAGGGATAGTAACACCCATCCCTCCTTGCTTCTCTGTGAATCACCTGAGCCACTAATTGATCCCAGGAAGGCAGAGCCACAATCAAGGTTTTATCCCTCTATGCCATATAACTTGGGCATCTTTACTTGAAATATGTATGTTACTCAATTTCAGATCCTAATCATCAACATATTTGGTTTTCCAGAGCATGTTTTCACTGTCTGTCTAAGAAAAATAATCCCAAAATGAGTGTCCAAGTATTCCCAGTAGAGATCTCTGTGGAACATTAGTAGTACCCCCACCACACTCACACACACACACACACACACACACACACACACACACACACACACACACACACACACACACACACACACACACATACACTAGCTGGACAGGCCACCATGCACACTGACTTTTTTAATTCTTTTACGCAGCTAGTATTTTACCCAGTGAGCTACATTTAAATACTCAGTTTTCTCCCTGTGCAGAAGAGTGTCACAAGGCAAACACAGCCAGGATAAGCAGTATGCACTCTCACTTCTTCATTAAGTGCTGCTGATACCTCTTTAAAGAGTACTGTGAAACTGAGGAGGGAAAATCTCTTGGTAACAACCCCCTGCTGTACCATGTCTTACAGAATTCGGCCCCATATGTTATTTTGGATAAGCTGTATTATGAATTTGCCCATGATTTCACATAGAATTCTACTGAAACTGATGTATTTAAAATTGAAATGATCTGATGTTGCTCTCCTCCTTTGAGAACAGGTCCTACATTCTGCACCACAGATCAAGTATATATCTACGTGCTAACATTTCAATATAGCCGATATAGAAGGACACGTTTTTCCTGAAAAAATAGTACAGTTCTAGAATTTGGATTGTCTGGGTACTGACAAAAATAAAAAGGTTTTCATGGAATTTGGCATCTGAGGCCAAAACAGTCATTCACCATAACTTGTATTTCTCCTTACGTTTACTAGTTGTAAAACTGTAATTTTACTTTATTCCATGTTCAATATTTAGAAACTGTTAAATGTTGCTTTCAAACAGATAAATTAGAAAAAAAGTTACTATGGAATCATGCCAATGACCAAAAATTGCACTTAATTAAATATGTAATTTCTCGAATTTCAGCTTGTGACAGTAGAAATTTATTATTATTGCAGTAAACATACATCTTTATCCCTTCCCTTATGTTTTCCTTGATTCTGGTCCCATGGGACTTTTGTTCTAAATGTTATCTCTGGCAAAGTTATCATATCTACAGTTATATAAAGAATGACTCCAACTGTGTCTGATGCACTCCAGCATATGTTTTTCTTTATTGTGAAGACTGCACAAAAAAATCTGCAAGTACAGTCATTTTCTAGGGTCTATGTTAAATATTCGAACATCCAAAATGTCGAACATTACATGGTTGAGACCAAATGTTCAACATTTGGATGTTCGAATATCAAAAAAAAAAAAAATAAAAAAAATAAAAGCACACCTTAACAGTATGAGCAGGGGGGGGCAAGCCCCACTGCACCCCCCTACACCCCCCTACTTATATATACCAACTCCGAGACCGCACCTCAGTGCAGAAAAGGGAAATACTCCCTATCTGCACCGTACAGCACCGTTGAAAGTCAGTCTTCCAACACTTGCAATTTCGAACGTTTGGTCTCGACCATGTAATGTTCAAAATTGTGAGCGTTTGAAGAATTGACATAAACTCATTTTCTATGTCTGTGTGATGAATTGTTAGAGTCAAACTTTTTCATTTCACTTTCCAAATGTAATTAAATAATGCTTTATTATTGTTTTTGGCCTTTCAGATTAAACTTAGTTCAAAGAGCTGGAAAATTTGGTAAGACATGTAAGCAGGTTCTGTACTTTATATAACCTAGACTTGTTATATAATCCAGGATTGTTTTTATGAGTGGTGTAATTTTTTGAAAGTTAGTACCCATTTTTCTTACTTATACGTTCATAATTTTGTTAGTCCACCAAAAGTGTTTTATTGACTGTATCCATTTTATCTATTTCTTACCCATTTGTTTTCATTAATGTGGAAATTAAGTCTTATAGGGCTCTTTGATTGCAATAGTATCCTGAGCAGATTTATTTGTGTCTTTGAGGTCAGTATACCAGTCTGTATTAATTGGTATGTATATTATTGCTCATAGCTTTTATTTGTAAAGTTTAAGAGGGTGAAGTATGATTTATTTACAACAGAGCTTTTGTTTATTCTTTGGTTAAAGATAAGAATTTATATTAGTTAATAAAGGAATATATAATCATGGTAAGGAGCAGGAAGGTCCTAGGTTTGTCAATATAACAGCTAAGATATTATTATTCCTACTTGGATGTTGTACTACTTGTTCCAGGTTGTTTTGATTAACATATTCAATTAATATTTGTACATACTTAGTCGATGTTCATTACCTTACCCCGTCAAAGTATGGGTAGTTAAAATAAGGACTGTGTTTTCATTCATTTTATATCCTAGAGTTCTATCAGGAAAACCTCATGTTCTGTACATTCTACAGTAGGGTTCTTAAAATATTATATTCAGCATTGCTGATTTTAATGGTGTATGAGCAGTTTCCATTCTGAAATCATTGTACTTCTAAGTCTATGTCTGTTTTATGCATATCAGAATCCCCCAATGACTAGGATGTTATGGAGGTTACTGGGTCAAATTGTTTACATATAGACTATTGAGTCTGGCTTGGTTAAGATTTAACCCCAGTTATTTTGTTATTAAGGACTTTCCATGCTGCCTTGTTGTGGTGATCATCTATATAATTAAAGTATTCTGCTCAGGGAGAGATCCATTAATGTGTAATTTGTATGCAGTTCTGATTTTGTGGAATGCATGGATTACCGAAGTGTAGCAGGATTTTTATGTTTGTCCATTAAAACCTTTGCTCATGTAAGAACATAGGAAAGTATAATGAGGCCCTGGTTAAATGGTCTGCAGAACACATTCCTCCCAAGGTGTAGGAAAAAGCACGAGAAGACAGTGCAAAACTTGTTCTGGTAACCCCAGGGTGGTTGAGCTAGACCATGTTCTCTATTGCAGTACAGCATGCGGAGAAGTTGCTTCTGTTACCCTTCAAGGAAGAGCTGTTATTGTAGAGTTATGGCAGGGTCTTGTATCTAGATGTTTGGGGTTTTACTTACCCACAAATAAATTAGTTCCTGTAAGGTGCTTCTTTTTTTATATGTACTTAGGATTTTGAATGTAAGGTTAACAACCCGCTGGAAATCTTGTTTGCCCAACTGGAGAAAAGCTTTACAGTGGTATCAAAAAGAAAGCATCTCCAGAGGACAGGACAGGTGGGAGGATGACATAATGGTTAAGGTGCTTACCTTAAAGACACAAGATGCAGGGTTTGATACTCACATGGGGGTAACTGGCTAGGCTTCAAATGGCCCAAAAGGGCAGTTAGCCTGGTACTAATCTATGAAACTAGTTGTATTGAAGTATCTGGAACATCTGACCCAACTGTAGAATAAGAACTGGTCCTTCATTAACATATTGTATACCATTTAGAACTGTGAGTGTGTCAGCTATGTGAAGCTTCCTTAGGTTTTCTCCCTTCTTTTAAGCTCATTCAGAAGTGATATTCCATTTTAAACCAAGGTGAGTGGTGGTTGAAGAGTGGAATGCAAAGTTTATTTTCAAAAGTCTCTCCTTGAACTGACTGCTGCAGCTCCTTAAAAATTCTTATCTTGACCCAAGTCTCTTCTCACCTCTATAATCATAATGTATCTTTTCTATTTCAAAGGACGCTCTTCCTTACTCCTAGTAAATCACTTCCCATACCTACCAAGCTAACCTCATTAGGTTCCAATACCCAAATCTATGACCCCTTAGAAGATAGATACCTATCCTTACTCTATTCTAAATTAGTCACCCTCCTCCTCCGCTCTGGTGATATACACACTAACCCAGGGCCTTCACATAACTCCACTTCCAAACCAAACTCACATAGTTCTCCCCTCCCCCACAAATCTCTTCTCCTTGCTACACTTAATGCCAGGAGCCTTTGTAATAAAATACCTGCCTTTCATGCCTGGATCTCCCACAATAAATCTTACTCTTCTCCTCCTCCTTAACAGTGACACCATATACTAAGCCCATACCCTCATTTGACACTGCCGAACTAACCCTCACCCATCTCAAAGTAAACAATAATAAATGTTTATGCATTGCCACCCTGTACATACCACCTGGTAACAATATCCCTATTCTGGAAGATATTCTTACCTGGTTTACTTCCAACATAAACAATGAGACAATAATCTTAGGCAATGTCAACATTAACTGGTCTTCCATTGACTCATCTACCCCTTCTCAAAGCATCAACCTATGTCATTTCACTCAGCTAATCAAAACTAATACTAGACCAAATAAAGATTACACCACAGGTAGCGTCCTTGATTGGATACTAGTCTCCCACCCAAACCGAATTTCTGATAGTGGTACTCTCCCTGACTCCCTTAGTGACCATCTCCCTGCCTACATACACCATTCCCCTTCCCCCCCTCCTCCTTCAGCACAAACACATTACTACCCGCAACATGCAAAACTTCAACCCCCTACTCTTCTCTAATGCCTTAAAACAGATAGACTGGAACCCTTTAAGGTCCCTTCGTTTAGACACTGGTGTCTCACACTTCAATACAATTTTTACTGATCTTCTTAACCACTTTGCCCCATGCAGAGCCAAAAGACTCAGATCCAAAACAGCCCCCTGGCTAACCAAAGACACAAAAGTCCTTATGCACCTCCGAGACAAAACCTGGAAATACCATCAAAAATGCATAACTCCCAATCCTCTTGCCGAATACAAGCAACTGCAAAATCAAGTAAAAAAACAAATAGCCATTGACCATAAATCCTACTGTCTTAAACTTCAAAATAATCATAAAACCAACCCCAAAAAGTTTTGGAGTAGCATTGCATCAATACTATCTCCAGGCAAAAAAGAGAACCATTGCCCTGACCCAGACTAACCTGACCTCCACCTAGCTACCCAGTTCAACTCCTTTTTCATTGACTCCATAGGCAAACTCACCTCCTCTTTCTCTAATGATATCCCCAATAACTCTCAGTCCTCCCCTTTCACTCTCAAATCCATTCCTACCCACACTATAAAAAAGCTCCTACTAAAGTTAAAACCTTATTCTAATGCCCCAGATGACATTCCATCCAACTTTCTCAAACTAGCCACTGATGGCTTAGCCCTTCCCATCAGCATCCTAATCAATCACTCCATCCAGGAGTCCTACGTACCACACCTCTGGAAAAAAGTCTTCATCATCCCCCTCCACAAAGGAGGTAACAACTTTTCAATCCCTAACTTTTGCCCTATTGCTATCCCATCCCCTGTCTCTAAGATACTCGAAAAATGTATTCATCTGCAACTTTTACCTTACCTACTGGACAAGCAACTACTGACTCCTACACAGCATGGGTTTAGACCAGGACATAGCACCACCACTGCCCTCCTTTCCTTCCTCAAAATCATCAACTCTGCTCACGACTCCAGTAACATAGTTTCTACCTTCCTCCACGACTTATCCACGGCTTTCGATACTGTCTCCCATGATCTTCTGCTTTCTAAACTCTCTCATCTTAATCTCTCCTCCTCTTTTATCAAATGGTTCACCAGCTATTTTTCAGCTAGGAAACAAGCTGTAAAATGGAACTACTGTACTTCCTCTTTCCTTCACACCCAACAGTTGTACCTCAAGGCTCTATATTGGGTCCCTTACTATTTAACATTTTTATCAATGATTTCCACCAAAAGATCCCCAATGCTAAACTCGTACAATACGCAGATGACTCCACTATTATCTGCTCTGCCAAAACTCTACCCATATTAATAAACCTTACTCAAGAGGCCTTTTCCTCCACTGAGTCCTGGATGCTTGACAACCATCTAGCCCTTAATGCCTCCAAATCCAAAATAATGATCTTTACCCCTTCTAGACATACTGCTGTTGACAATGCATCCTTCTCTATACTCAGTCTAAACAAAACATCTATTGAAATAGTTCCCCATGCAAAACGTCTGGGCATCCTTATCGATGACCAGCTAAAGTCTGACATCCACCTACAATCCAATATAAAAAAAAAACATAAAAAACTCAGAATGCTTTATCGTCACAGACACTACCTTTCTCTTTCTTCTAGACAACTCCTATCTACCACCTACCTCCTCCCTTTATGGAGCCCCACTACTCAGTAATCTCCAATCAACCCTGAAATCTAAACTATTCTCATGCTATAATAAAATTTCCAAGTTTGCCACAGGATCCAAATCCTCTACTCATCATTGTAACTCCCTCCATGCGCTAAACTGGTTGGAACTCCCAAGCTACCTAAATTTCATTCAACTAACAACAGCACACAAGCTCATTTTTAAACCCTCTAGCTGTATATCACTCTCATCTTCCTTAAAACTTCACCAGCCACACAGAACACTTACATCCACAAATCAGAACCTCTTGGAACTTTACAAGCCTTTAATTCACAAGGGCAACTATTACTATCATTCTTTCTTGCTAGATTATGGAACTCTCTTCCCCCCTCACATTAGAACTACCCAGAATCTCCCTTCCTTTAAAATATTACTCCACTCTCACCTCTCCTCTCTCTGGGAGTGCTCCTGTACCCATCCTAACTGAATCCTGAGACCTGTCTCTACCTTATCCTACTCAAAACTCTGCCACTGCTTACATTTTTTTGTCTACAATTATGATGTACTAAATGAACATAAATTTGTTATTTCTTGTAAATATCTTATAAGTGGTAGACTTAGCTCATATATTTCAATGTTTTGACAATATTCTCTTTCTGTTTATAGAAGTTAAATTGTTGCTCTTATATGCTGTACTAATATCTTTTAATATTGTCTTTCTGCCTGGAGCTTTTTATCCTCGGGCCTCCATTGAAAATGGGCTACCTTGGCCCAATGGAGTTTCCCAGTTAACAAACTGAAATAAATAAATACATACATACAATATTTTTGACAGGAGTAATTTGATCTGCTAATTCTATCTTACCATCTGGCACCTAGGTTTTGCGTTACTATTTTGGTGTTATGTTGAATTGCCTTTTATTAAATTCACATGCTGACAGCCCTGGCTAAAAGAAATCCTTACACAGTCATTTGGATTCTGCTAGGTGCAGATATTATTGGATTGCGGTATCTGTTTCATCATCTCAGGGGCCCTGGTTAATTCATGTACCCTAAAGATCAATCCCAATCTTCTACATTCAACAGATATCTTTTTGCATCTGCTTTCCATCTAACGGGTCCTATTTACCATTAGTTCCTCAAAACATACTTATTATTCTCCACATTGTAATATATTTTACTGCTTCTATATTTGAAACCTGATGTAGTTTTTGGACTTACCATCCTTGCCAAGCTGTAATTTTAGTTTCGGGCACTAATTCTTATTTAGTTTGGGCAAATCATTTATATATTTTCTGTCCAAAGTGTATTAAGGTATCTCTATCCATTAAATGTATGGTTTGGCGCCAACATGACATATGTAGTTTATAGTATGACTGGCTAGGTAAATAATTGTTTACAGCGTAAAAGTGATCTAACAGCATGCAAATTTTTTTTGTGCTCTTCAGCCCCTTCAGGTGAATTTTCAGGCATCTTACCTGGGCAGGAGATTTGGTATCCTGAGGCAGATATGATTGGATATGGTTCACTATGAATAATCCTGTCATTTTGTTGATAAATATAAATATAATCTAAACTAAATCTAAATAAAACATCTAAATACCGGAAAGGTCACAGTCTCAATCATGTAACACTCTTGAGATTAAATCTAAAATAAAACATCTAAATACCTGAAAGGTCACAGTCTCAATCATGTAACACTCTTGAGATTAAATCTAAAATAAAACATCTAAGTACCCGAAAGGTCACAGTCTCAATCCTGCAACACTCTTGAGGTTACAAACACATACAATCAATTCATATCACCCCTGATTTGGGGACAAGCACTAACACAAGTGACCAGAGCCAGATCATGGCCAAATATAGCCCTAGGCAAGGTCAATGCCCAGAGCCTCTCAACCATACCAATATCCCACTAATGGGCTGTCTTTCCAAAATGACCATAAAACACCATTCAAACCTATCAGTGTGTGTACTGTTTTCTTCTTTACTTATAAAATTATCACAGTGATTAGGATTTAATATAAAATTTTTATTTCAAATTTTGCAGCAAAAGCATTGACAGCAATTTACTAAACAAAACAAAAACTGCCCCATTGAAACCAGACTTATCATGAACTACACTAAAACTTCTCCTCCACTGAAACTCTCATTGTTTGAAAGTGCATCTGGCAAGTCATTAAACTACAAGAAACTGTAGGGGTTCACAATCAAATATACTGAAGCAATATTTAGTGACTTTGTGAAGGGTCCAGGCATTCAAAGACAATGTGTAATGCATTTTGTTAATGGCCTGGCACTGTCCACTTGGTACAAATGTCCCTTTTCAGAGGCAGACCAGGAACACTGTCTAATGAAGTGACTTTGTCAGAGTCACACAGACAATTGAAAGCTAAGGGACTCTAACCCAGTACTACAGGAAGCAGCTCATTAACCTTATAGCCTTACTCATCTTGACTATGTGCCAGACACTCTTGTAGCTAAACACAGTGCAATTCACACACAGATGCCTGTAAAACAAGCTAAATTAAGGATGCACTCAGAGTTAAAACATTAACACTAAACTAAAAGACTTCATTTTGTCCAGTTTATTCATAACTATATAATAGACACAAAGTCAACAGCCAACAAAACAAGGAAAACAAGGTCTGTACCTAAAGAATGTGGCTAATACGATGACATTCCTCTTTAGAACAATCATTTCCTTCCTTTACACCATAACTACTTTAGGGTGTAGGAACCAAGTATTACTACACACACACACACACACACACACACACACACACACACACACACACACACACACACACACACACACACACACACATGCACACACAGACACATACACACACACACACACACACACACACACACACACACACACACACACACACACACACACACACACACACACACACACACGCATGCACACACAGACACATACACACACACTCACACACACACACACACACACACACACACACACACACACACACACACACACACACAACTATCAGCTACAGCCTTTGTATGATTGTGTACACTGCAGATGTTCACTTGTGATCAAATGAATGAACAGATACATAAATAATGACTCAGGAATGTATTTTAGCTTACTGTTGTGAGAACAACACAGTGAAACCAAATGCACCCCCCTATAACCTCCCAGCCTCTTAGCTCAAAGACCCAAGTTTAAAGGTCACACAAGCTATTCAATAAATACTCCAAGGAAAACTTAGCAAAGCTAAAGTTTTCATTGTGTAATACCTTAAACCTCCTGTAATGGAGGCCCATGGGATATAAGCAAATGACCCTTTAATATCATCATTTGCATATACCCCATAAGTATCCATTACAGGAGGTTTAAGTTATTACACAGTGAAAAACTCTAGCTTGGCTGGGTTTTTCTTGCACACACACACACACACACACACACACACACACACACACACACACACACACACACACACACACATGGATGGCTTACCATACTATTGTTGAATGCCTGTTTGTCAATTTGAAATAACCTTCTGAAGATAACAGAATATCAAGGGTAAGGGGATTTGTCCTTTACCCTTGCATTGTGCAATCTTGCAGTCAGCATGTTCATCAATATATCTATATTATCTATATGTCTATATAATCTGTAGGTATTTATCTATGTGTGTATTACACAGGTACACACACACACACACACACACACACACACACATATATATATATATATATATATATATATATATATATATATATATATATATGGGTTCACTTTACATGCTCAAAATGCTAAAATATCGAATTTTAGAATTTCGAGCTTGTAAAGTCAAACGGACGGAAACCGCGAAACCTAGAACTGTCAAATGGATTATGTTGAACCCACGGTAGGGATAGAGCGTTAGGTAAGTGTACTGTTTTTAGGGTTTTGGGGAGAGTTTGTGCGTGTTTGAGTGTGTTGGGATGTTTGAAGTGTGGGTTAGGATAGGTGTGCAGTGTGAATGTGTTAGTGTTGGGAGTGCTGGTGTTTGTGTGTATGTAATGTTTGTTTGTGCAGGGGGCTGTGGAATGTGTGATGCTGGGTTGTGTGTGTTTTGGAGTGTTGTGCGACCTCAACGTTAGTATATATAAGTAGGGGGTGTGTGGGGTGCAGGGGGGCTTTCCCCCTGCATATACTAAGGGTAGGTGCAGTGGTGGCTGGTGACTTCAAATTAAAGGAGGGCTGCAGGAGACAGCTGAATGGGTGGGGCCAATGGGAAAAGGGTGTGGCCAACTAGAAAGGGGTTGGAGCTATGCTCAAAACCACAACAACTGGAACTTTAATTAAATACGCTGCCCTGGGTGCCAAACAGTCATTACGAGAGTCCAATCAAGACAAAATGAAGTGTAGAAAAAAAAAATATTTCAATGCATTGGCTACATGACAACTTACTTAATATCCAGACGGAAACAGGTTGTGAGGCATGAAAAAATAAATTACTTTTTAAATACATTACTGGAATGCCAGTCAAAATCAAGTATAAAAAAACAAGCAGCACTCAACTCAAACCACTACTCCTTGCACTGCAGTTCTAATTATAATTTATACTCAGCTTTATAAAATTACCAAGTAACATGCTGAAAGTAGCAATCTCTGTGATACCCCCACTTGTAAAAATGTTCCTTATCCAAAAAAGACCTGCTGCCTGACACAACTATCTACTTGTTTCATGGGAAGACATGATCAAAGTAAAAAATGAACAGCAAACAAGAAACAAGCTCAAGATAAATTGCTTAAAGGATTCCTGCACAAGTTATGGACCACACATGATAGATTGGCATTCTGTTTAGTTTACGGGTAAGCCTGCAAAGATGACTGCAAGTCTCCAACAAAAGATGACTGCAAGTCTCCAACAAATGTAATGAGCTTCTGAAAATACTGTAATCCTGTCCTTTTATTACAAATACTGTCATATGCATTTCAATACCCAAGGCTTATACATTATCTAGTTATGTAAATATTCTCGGCATGGAGACAACGAAAAGGCTTTCAATGCTGGTAATTCTTTAACAGTATGCTTATTAAAGCTTACTTGCATTTTACAATCTCCGACAAGCTTACCTGATGGTCATTAAATCATTGCTGCTTAAATAGAGCAACAGGGCACTGTGACAGCATGCATTTCCTGAATAATAAGAAGCATAAATCAACAGTATAAAAATCTGACAGAAAACCAGAACATTCTGCAAAATCAAGGACAGATGAAAAGCCACGGTCGTACTTGTGGTCTACCTTGGATGGTGGAATACTCTGCACACTTACACTGCATAACAGCTCCTTGCCTTCGTTGGACACATCCAGAGCCACTACAATGGGGAGTGGGGTGCAACAAGTATGTCACAATTTAAAATGTCTCTGGCTGACAGTGATGGCTCTGACACTCATACCTCTGAACTTCAGAGCAAGAAATCTGGAAAAAGCCATATACAGAACTAGAAGTGGGACACAGGCCCAAAAATAAGGACAATTTTTAAATATTGCTCTTATTACCTTAGATAATAGAACAGTAGTAGGTCTTGCATTAGTACGAATTTTCTGAAGGGTATGAAATCTGAAACTCAAATGTCTGTCATTATTTTCTAACTTCAATCTTTAATGACTTGCCACTAATTTGCCAGAAAACCACAATTTTACAGACCAAAATGTGATGCAAAAATATAAAGTTGCCACACAATACAGCTGGGAACCTGTCAAAAAAGGGACACCTTTTTAATATTAACACTGTTAACTTGAGCAGCTAACAAAATAAGAGCATCTACATGCATTTCTGAAATAAAAGTAATCTATAACTCTGATCATTACAGTTATATATAATTGTAAATCCTCCACATTTTTTCCAAAATTGCCAATTTGAGGAGGGATTATTAGGGGAGAACAACATTTTGAGCCAAAACTGGGGACAATGGAGAGGTTTGGATATTCCTAATTCTATAAAGCGATTTGCACATACCTCTCAACCTCTTAATGCAGGAAATCTGGACAAGGCCAAATATATTGGGGGAACATACAAACACTACTAAAAATTGCTCTTGTATAAACTTAAGACAGTTGATAGAATAACAGGTCTTATATTAGCATGCATTTTTCTGAAGGTTATGACATCTGAAACTCAATGTATGTCATTTAGTGACTTCATTCCTAAATGATTTGCTAGAAAACCACAAATTTTATGAGGAACAAACCAAAAATAAGAAGCAAATATCTATTCATTCTGCAAGCATATGGACAGCTGAGAGGTATAGTTCAACCGGGGCTGTCTGAGTTTGCTACCCCCCCTCACAAAATCATGGTCGAATGGAGCCTCCCCCCTGCAGCCATTCCAATGTCCCATTCCTTGGTTATTTTACCCCATTTACAATAAACACTGTAGTGTGCATACTGCTTTACTTCTGCAATGATTTAGATTTCATTTGAAAGTTTTATTTTGCATTTTACAGCACAAACCCTAATAGATATCTGTTAAACAAAGCAATGCAGTCTCACAATGAAAATAAACTTAGCATTAAAACGTCTCTGCCCTTGAAACTCACATGCATTGAAACCCACATTCAAAGAAAATACATTTTGCCAGTGGCAGATAAAGATTAACTCTGGGCTGTTTTCAAAATCATAGGCCCCTTGAACATGAAACATACACATGCTCTTTGATACACCTTCCTGACTGTATTACATTATATTCCTTGTACAATACAGTACAGATGTTAAAGGGCATTTTAAATTTATTGTTTTGAACATTTTTCCAGTAAACAATGAAACAAAATGCATACACCAATGACAAAACTGCCAAATTCAGAACATTTCCATCATAAAAAGTCTACTCAACCTTCTATAGTCCACTAGTATCAGTAAATATGCACAATCTCTGAAGTAGTAAAATCCACATTAAAGAAATCTATAACTAATAAAGAGGTTGCTGCTAGCAAACAACTTTATATGTCATTGTTTCAGCTACAAATAAAGTGCCTGTTGCCATTGAAGAATAAATTGCCTATGTTGCATGCATTAAAAAAATGATAAGCTAGTAATACCGCGATAGGGAATGGATAGCAAACTGATAACAGGTTCATAGTTACTAGGTATCTTTGCCAAAAAGGACTGCAGCATCCACCCCCTTTACAACACAGTACAGTATCAACAATGCATCTACCTACTGTAGGAGTAGAACCCACAGCCTTCTGCATCAAAAGCAAGTACACTACCTGTTGTGCTATTAACAATGCAATCAGACTTAGCATAAGCAGCACTAAACTTTTGTTCCCCTGCAGCTCTCAGCTCCTTGCAAAATCTACTCGACACTCAGCTGTATCTCTGAACTTTGCAGCACAAGAAATCAGGAAAAATCCAAAATGTATTGGGGGGGGGGGCAAAAGGTCAAAAACCAGGAACACATTTTAAACATTGCTTGTATAATGTTGGAGAGTTGCTAGAATAAAATGCTGTGTTACCACCATACATTTCACTGCCAAGTCTTGAACCGAGAGGACCCTGTGCAAAACAGTCAGAGCAACATACCACTATGCCATATCAGCTGTTTTGTGAAAGAGGAAGACAGAAACTTAAATGGCTACCATTTAGTGAATTCAGTTCTCACCATAGCACAGCTGTCAACCTCTTAGCACAAACCACCTGAACAAAGCCAATAATGGGTGAATACAGCCCCCAAACATATTCAGTGAATTCAGTTCTCACCATAGCTCTCAACCTATTAGCAAAAAACTAGTAAAAAATAAAAAAAACACTGGTAATACCAAGGTAAAAATCACCAATACTTTTATTTGAAGTATTAAATATAACTGACTAAGCGCTTTCACCCTTGTAGGGCATCTTCAGAGTCAGTTTTCCACATTTAATCACAGCCATTAAATACACATTTCAATTAACAATACAATCAGGATATAATTAATTACAATAAGTCTATCTTCCAAATCATCAGGTTTTAACCCTTACACTATCATTAAGCTGGTTTTGTATATTTGTGTATCTATCAACACCAAACTTTTCTTGTAGTGGTAACCTATACAAATTTCTTTCAATGCCAAAACTGAAAAAAAATGTACCGGTGTGAAAATAACAATACTAGTGTATCTTTAGCAAAAACAATATATATATATATATATATATATATATATATATATATATATATATATATATATATAAAATGTTAAAAGTAAGTAAATACAATGTGTGAAATACCCTTATACAGCTACCCAGAAAAATCAACATATACTATGTTGTTTCTGTGTGTTAAATACAAGCAGCCTTATGTTTTAATATGCATGCTAAAGATAGAGTGTCATTGATGCCAGGTGCACTGCTAGCGTCCAGTCGCACTTGCCACAGGCATTCTCTGACCTCCAAGATGGTTTTATAATCACCCCCAAAATCCTTTGTGTAATCTGTCTATAACAAAAAATAAAAATTTCTTGAAATTAGTACAATCTTTTGTGTGGTTGTATAATGAATTAGTTGATTTCTTGTTTTTGATATCCCTGTTGTGTTCTAAGATTCTTTGTCTCAATTTTCTTGTGGTCATGCCTATATAGAAGGCTGGCAGGATAAGCAGGTAGCCACATAAATGACCATATTGGTGTTACAATTACAATAACCAGGACTCCTCAACGTCCTCTTAAAATTCCCCACCGAAACGTATGGGCCATTACTAATGTATTTGCATGCTTTGCAATTACCACATTTGGCCATCTTAGCAGGCCTTTGACCAGTGAACAAGGGTGTTCTCTCTAAATGTTCTTTAATGTTTAAACCCCTACTGTTTATAAAAAGGGGGAACTTCCCTAGTGTGTCTTGCATATATGTGGGGAGTATACTTTTCCATGTCCATTAGATAATGTTTTTAACTTCAATGGCCATGGAATTGTGTTGTAAGACTATACCAGTTGGAATAGTCTTCACTTTTTGTTTGTTGATGTTGTTGTTGTCAACATCCCTTTGACTATCTGTCTGAATAGGCCTGAAATCTGTGGCCCTTCTTCTAATAATATCTTGTTGAACTGTAGTAAGTACATCCATGGGGTAACCTCTTTGGACAAACAAGTCAATTAATGCCTCCAGTTCTTCCAGAAATCTAATATCATCACTTACAATACGTGACACCCTAATCATCTGGCCTTTGGCCACATTCTTCTTAACATAATAAGGGTGGCAACTATCATAGTGTAAAAATGAGTTGCTATACGTTTTCTTCCTAAATAAATTGGATTCTACCTTCCCATCTTTGATATATAATCGTAGATCTAGGTAGTCAATGGTATTTCTGTCCGCCTTGTTGGTGAATTTCAAGAATGTTGTTGTGTTGTTCAAATAACCTATAAACTCATCCAACTCATCTCGAGTACCTTTCCAAAGGAACAAGATGTCATCCAAAAATCCCAGATAAATAATCATCCTTGATCTATAATCAGATGTCAGTACATACTGTTCCTCCCACTCAACTAGTACTAAGTTGGCATAAATGGGTGCACATTTTGCGCCCATAGCCACCCCAGTGGATTGTCTATAGAATTCATCTTCAAACCCAATATAGTTGTTTTCCAACACAATCCGCATCAAGTCAACCAGTAAACCTCTCTTCACCTGATGCATGTAGCTATGTTTATCTAAGCTCCTGGCAAGCCAGTCTAATCCAATATCATGGGGAATCACCGAGAACAAATTTATTATGTCAATGATTACAAACCAAAATTTCCCTAAATGTGTATCAAACAAAGTCCTATGGCAATCCAAACAATACCATGAGTCTTTTGGTATGTGTGGTATATTGTCAAGAATTTTCTTGTTCATGATATCTATAAACGCTGCTAATGGTTCCATTTTTGATCCCCTAGCCGCCACTATCGGTCTAAAAGGTGGATTGATAGTGTCTTTGTGGATTTTGTGAATTCCAAATAAACTGGGCATGACTGGATGTTCCACTAGCATGTAATTATACTCATCATAGTTGATTATTCCTTCACAAAGGAACTCATAAAGTTGCCAGTCAATCTTTGTATATGCCTTCTGGATTTCAAATTTGGAAACTAATTTGTAAGTGTTGGAATCACATATAATACTCTGCATATTCCAGGAATAATCAGTATTCGTCATGATGACTACCCCTCCCCCTTTGTCTGGTTTCATAACCCTGTAGTCACTACTAGACGAAAGTTCTTTTAAGGAAAATACTTCAGCAGATGTTAAATTTCTGTTGCCCGTAGGTGACTTTTTGTCATTCAGTCTCCTAATCTGAGTGGTACACAGACGTTCAAAAGCTAGTATCAAAGGGTTACATGGTGGTGTGAACACACTACTTCTTTTAAGTGTAAATGTTTGTGTCTCTATCAATGTGATGTTTGTTGCCAAAAAACAACCTTAAATTTAACTGCCTAGTTAGTATACAACTTCAAATTGATAAGTAATTTACTAATATCATATTTGAAGTTTGGAACAAACGAAAAACCCTTTTTCATTAAACTTAAATGACTTTCAGATATCTCCAAATCTGAATAGTTGTAGACATGAAAAGATTTGTCTCCAGTTATGATGGGGCTCACATTAATGTTAGTCTCCAAAAATTGAGTCAAGGTGGTACAAAATAAATCAGAAGAGGTGCCTGCTGGTACGTCATTATCGACCGATAGGCCATCCTTGGTGTTGGGGGTAGGGTCAAAAACCTTCATCAGTTGTGTTTCTTTCATCTGTGGTGCCAATTGTTACTGTTGAAATTGTTCCTACTCTGTCCCCCACCCCTCCAATTGTTTCTTGATTGGAACCCCTGTTTTTGGGGCATTCTCTGATCCAAATGTTCTGGTGGGTGAGCAAAAAACACCCGGACAAAGCCAGTAATAGGGGAATATAGCCCCCAAACATATTCAGTGAATTCAGTGAATTCAGTTCTTACCATAGCTCTCAACCTTAGCACAAAACCTGGATGAAGCCAATAATGAGGGAATACAGTCCCAAAAATAGGGACAAATTTCAAATATCCATCTTATACACTTAGAAAATTGCTAGAATAAAAGCTTTTGTGTTACCATGCACTTTCTGAAGAATATGAAGTCTGATATTCAAATGTGTGTCATTTTTAACATTTGTTAACCAGGAAAGTCTGACTTGGAACAAACGCTAATTTTTAGCAGAGGCCCAGGGAGAAACACTCCAGACCGACACATGTCTTTGTAAGATGGGAGGACACTACAGGAAACAAAAATAGGGAGGGCATACAGACTCCACACAGAAGGTAAGGTATCCCAGCCAAGAATCAAACCAGAGAACATGTAGCTGTCAGGCAACAATGCTACCACTGCACCAATGCACTACTGGCTTTGCAAGGACACAAAAATACAGAAACCACAGATTTTATGAGGAACAGAACAAGTATGAGGGAAAAATCTGCAACATTTTTACAAATGGTGGTGGGTAGGGAATTCAGGCTCTTGCCACCTAGGCCCAAGGTGCAGGGTTCAAGCCTTATTCTCTACCCACCACCATGTAGCACCTGGGGCATTTCACACACACACACACACACACACACACACACACACACACACACACACACACACACACACACACACACACTACCTGGATAGATGTAGACCCCTTCGTTGCAGCATTAAATCCACAGCCGTTGGAGCACTACAAGCCTGCCTGGGCACTACATCCTTCCCTATGTCTGTTAGAGCATTAAATCCACCACAGCCCGCGAGATGTTCTTCCCCCGACGAGACTCCCAGCCTGCCGACGTTGCAGTCAGAGTCTGATCTCTTTCCAATGACAGTCTATGCAGTTACAACTGCATAGACTTCTGGGATCTCTACTCTTGAATGTTTCCTAATCCGGACTGCTGCTGAGACAGTCTGCGCATGCTCCAGACTGTCTCAGCAGCAGTCTAGATATTGGAAATGCTGCTAGTGTGCATGCGCGAAGGTCTGCTATTTGCGATCGTTTTTTTATTTTTATTTCTTCTTTTCTATTTTATTTTCTTTCTTTTATTACAGCTGGGGGGACTGCAGTCTGGCAGTCCAATAGCACGGGCTGCCCCTGGGTAGGTGTGTATATGTGTTTGGTTGTGTGCGTGTGTGTTATATTTATTGTACAGGCATGCTGGGAGGTATGTCCGCTGGTATATGTGTGTGTGTTTTGTAGTGTGTGATGTGTGTTTGATGGGAATTTGTAGAGTTGCGATTTTGTGTTTCATGTTTGTATATGTTCGGTGTTTAGGGGATTTGACCTTATAGTTTCATGATACTGAATTTCGATAATTCAGTATTTCGATACTATGAAGTGAATCCATATATATATATATATATATATATATATATATATATATATATATATATATATATATATATACACGTATGCATGTGTGTATATACTTGTGAGGGTATGAGGGACATAGCCCCCTATATGGGGTGGACATCCCCCTGGAATAAAAGACTGTTTTGATGCTTGTTTTGGAAACTCAATAATGTCATTGTTGATATATTTACTCAACTATGCTTTTCTTTTCATAAATGTTCATAAATTTAGACTTTTCATAAATTCATAACAATGTGTGTGTACATTTCTGTCTATATGCATGTGTATTTGGTTAAAACATTGATCCTAAATACACTCAGTATAAAAGGCAAAAGAAAAGACCTACAGCGTATCATACAATATCTGTTTAACCTCATTTTTTCCTGCTGTCTGTGTAGTACATGCACAAAAAATACAATATTTCTGCACTATGTTTTTTCTTTCAATAAATCTTTCATTAAAACATCTGTAATTGATATTGTGTAATTACATGACAGCTTCCTTATGTCAGTATTAAGTCGTATTTAACAATGGAAAGCTTCAGGCAATTTTACATACAAAATATAGCAAATTGAAACATGGAAACGTAATGCTAGGTAGACACAATTCAACCAATTTCTCATTGACAGTAATCTTTGGTGGTATTATATTTCAGCTGGTTGATAACATTGCTGAACTGAAATTTATATTATCCTACATATAAGCAGGATTTTAAAACAAATTTATGGCAAAAACAACCAACGTGCTTCTGCTGATTTATGTAAGTACCATTTATGAGCTTGTGAAGTCTTATCACCATTGGGTCACAACCTTTATTATGTACATGAGAAGGTTTGCATGTCACAGTGGAGTAAATCACAAAAATTCCATTTAACAATAGATTTAACTTAAGATAAAAATGAAGACTATAAAGCAATACTTAGTGTTTATAGCGGTGTTGAAGCAAAGGAATGTATGTACTTTACTATAAAATAGCAAAAGATGCGCTGACATTATTGTGCACTCTGAAGATCTTTGGAACCTGTTTGTAAACATTTATACGGCCTTATTTAGAGCTCATCTACACCTTGGATTTCAGCTGTATTTTTTCCTTCATTAATCATGCATTAAATGCATGCGCAGTCACGGCTATTCTTCTTTTCCTGTATCCCTGTTGTGAAACTGTAAAAAAACATGTAATTGTTTTTCTCAGAAAAGGTGCAGCACAGATGTAAAAAGTGAAGATCTGTACCAACTCCAGCTATTTTGTCAGTAAAGATGCAACAAAGACCTGAAATTAGCAAGCTATTCAGAACAAATACTTTTTCTATAGAAATGCAACAGAACTTTAAACGTGAAACTTTCACACACATGCATACATGCATGCACGCCCACACATGCACGTGTGCATGCACACACACACACACACACACACACACACACACACACACACACACACACACACACACACAGACACACACAAACACACACACGCAGATTAACATGGATTAGCATGATGACTGCCTATACTTTGCATACATGCTAAACTATGGAACTGTCTCCCGACCAACATCAGAAATATCTCATTTGCTATCTAAAACTACTACAAGTACTATTTTAAAAACATCCTTGAAACCATCTCTGTCAACAAAATGGTGCTGTAATTTTAACACACTATTTCTAAGACCCCTTCATATTTTAATAATTTCCGCTGTTTATTTTAAAATGACAATGAAATCATACCTATAAAAAAAAACTGCTCTTGTCACATCACCATTATTATGTCTCCTACTTCAGCAGCAAAATCAAATTATAAGATCCTCACACACTGTCACCTGCTTACATGTCTCAAGTGAATATCTGGATAACATATGCATAGGCCTCATCTGCTGCCTGCTGGCTGTGTGCTATTGTTTCAGGACTTTATGCATAAACTATAACATAATGCTGAATATTCTTTACATGTATGTGACCTTAGCATGGTACAAATACTGTAAAGTGTACTTAACTATTAAACTATATATGTAGACCAATGTTATGTAATATATTTTTATTGTTAGCTTATGCTAATTGCCTGTGAAGAAGTATGTAATATGGAGCATTTCTTCCCAGGCACATGATGAAGAGTTTTTTTTTTCTCAGTCAGACTTTCCTGGAAATTAATTAAAGGCAAATAAATAAATATGTACATGCATTTATTTTGGCTCCTTAGACTGTTGTTTCCTTTCAAAATCTGTTACCTTTTTTGAATTTAGCATTTTCTGTTTTTCAATAAACTTTGCTTTTAGGAAGTTATTTGTATTTAAAATGTTAACCTAATATGACTTCTTTAATAATTGCATAAAGGTGTTTTTTTTTTTTTTTTTTTTACTAAAAGAACTGCCTAACTGAATGTTTCCAGTATTAACTAATTTCAGGTCAACAGCTCCAGAGTTTCTTCATGTAAAGTGACTATATCTTTCAGACTCATCTTAGCAGTTGATCTTGTCAGTCTGAGTGTTACTTTTCAAGTATTTTGTGGACTTTAAGCAAGCCTGAGAGCTGTGAAGGCAATATTTTCATGGACTGCAAATGAAAAGAGGAAAGCATACTGCCTAGAATTAGTGAACGCTTAACTACAAAGCTTGCCTGTTTATTTTTGCAACTGCTAAATAGTCATACAATTCAAAGGAGATTAGATTGCCTTTATGTTCTTGGACTATGTCAGTGACAGAACCAGATATCTGTTAGTGTTTTTCTTAGGTCACCTACTTGTTCATACCTTTTAGTTTACATTTCTCTCTGTAAGAGGTGTTTTTTTGTATATTTGATTTTGAAATGGTGCTTGTTAATTTATTTGAATATAGAATTTCATTATTCTATTTCAATTATTTTGGTTGGCTGATATTTGACTTATATAAGGACAGTCACACAAACTGCGTAATTATGACTATTGGCACTTGCCTTTTTTTAAGAGAGAGAGATAGTTAACAGCTGCCATATGTTAACTGCATAGTTGGTTCATTTAGAAAAATATAGCAATTGTGGCCTTGAAGTGGCAGGCTGGTATGACTAATTGCAGAGTGTTGCTGTACAAGCAAGAAAGTGTAGTAACACTGAAAAGGCATGCATGTATTTGTGTGTGTGTGTGTGTGTGTGTGTGTGTGTGTGTGTGTGTGTGTGTGTGTGTGTGTGTGTGTGTACAGTAAACTCTTAGTTAACTGGAACCCAATAAACCAGCACTCGCAAGCAACTGGCAAAAAAAAAATTTGAAGAACTACAATACAATTTTCATGTGTTGCACTTTCTGCCCCCCCCCCGGAGAAAAATACCTTATGTTTTTATAGTTTTAAAAAAGAAGATAGGAATAAATTCCCTCTCTCCCCAACCTGAGAACAAGTCAAACCAAACAAATAGTATAGGGTACAATATTAGTCAGGCATATTTTTAATAGTAACTGTCAAGCAACCAGAAACTACAGTTATCCGGCATCTACCAATTCCCATGTGTGCTGGTTAACTGAGAGTTTACTGTATAAGTCACTGTGAATGTAAAGTAGTTTTAGTCATGATAACGGTACTGGTTGTATGACAACACGGAAATGCACTGGGCTGATAGTGAGATGGCTGAATTCCCAGGAAGCCAGTGTTAATAACTCTGCTCTTCTTCTGTACAGCGTGAAGTTAATTCATTTGTGGCCAGTGTTAGTCATAGCCCAAAGAAGCAATGCTCATTTGTTATATAATCTTAAGGTGGAACACCTAAAAGTGTGCATACCATTACAGCCACAAGGTAGATATATATAGCCCGTAGCACCAAAAAAAAACAGGATCAAAGGAATATGGTAAACAGAGTCAATGGCACAGGTCAGCTATAATCAAAACAAAATGCCGAACTCAGAAACGCCAAAGAATTTATTCCCAAAGCAAAGCTTTTGGGACAATTCCCTTCATCAGTGTTAGATCATAACACTGTCATGTCTAACACTAATGAAGAGAATTGTCTCAAAAACTTTGTTTTGGGAATAAATTCTTTGGCATTTCTGAGTCTGGCGTTTTGTTTAGATATATAGACTGACACAGCAGAAATTTTATTTTTTAGACATAGTAGATTAGGAAATGGACAGAATAAGCTCTGAAGAGTATGAGAAAATGTTAGAGGTCAAATTGTGTATTTTAAATTGACTCCCATATACTGGTATGACAAAAGAGGAGTTGAGAACCATCTTGTGTCTAACTGAAGTTCAGTCCACTGAATTTTCAGGCAGCCTAGCAGGGGCTGAATATATGTAGCATGCAGCAAAAGGTCAATAATAGTATGTCCTGTGATGATCTCAAAATAATTCTTGAACTGTAGAAACTGGAGCTGTAGCTGGATATGAGAAGTCTAGATACATGTGAAAGAATAAAAGGCCTTGAGGTGCAAAAGCAGTAAAACCACAGAGAGGCTGATATTGCAAGATAAAGAATGCCAGCACAGGAAAGAAATGCTCAAAATTCACCATGTGGTTATGCACAGCAGCAGTGAAAACCCACCCCTGGGTGGTAAGGCCTGCACTAAATATTTCCTGGTTTAATTTCTCCAATTCTTTTGGGTTTCTAGTATCAAGATAGAAATGGACCCCGTTCCTAAGTTAAATTATGATTAAAGTTTGTGAAAATAGTATTGTTTCATCTTTGATGTTTGAATCTATGATGTTAGCCAGAAGGGCTCTTCCCAGCACTCACAATGTTCCCAGAACTGTCTTCTTCTGCAATTTCCTGTTTAATTCCTCCAAGTCTCTTGGGTTTCGAGTACCATGATAGAAATGGACCCCATTCCTAAGTTAAAGTATGATTAAAGTTCATGAAAATAGTATTGGTTCAATTTTTGATGGTAGCCAAAAAGTGTCTTCACACTACCTACACAGTAGGTGACCAGGTGTATACCTATACCTATACCAGGCCGGTATGACCCTGACCGTGAGCAGTATCCTACCCTCACCAAGAATGATGCCACAATACAGAGACAAAATGATCAGCTTTAATAATTGGCTTAATTACTGGTGTCATTCTAAGGGGATCCAATGTCTGTCTGCCTGGGATGACATGCTTGACAAGCCACGCTGCTTCGCAAGGGACGGTTTGCACCTGTCACCCCTGGGCTTCCGGATATTGGCAAAGGCTCTTGCCACCCCCATAGTGCCTTTTTTAGGCAAGGCTCAAATGATAAACCTACCACCCTAGAAAACAAAAATGGAGAAAAACTAAGGGTAATACTGCTCAATGCCAGAAATCTAAACCTCAAGATGCACGCCCTCGAAGCCCTCCTCAGTATGGAGAACATCGATGTCTGTGCTGTGACTGAAACCTGGTTCAAGGCTCCTGAGAGCACCCCAGCACTATCAGGTTATACCTCATATCATGCGTTCCGGCCTCAAAATCTGGACCGAACCACAAAAGGAGGGGGAGTATCCATATTCATAAAGGATACCCACACCTCCAGGTTAGTGGCAATGCACGAAGCATCGGAGACCATTCAGGTGCAATTAACCATAGGTAAAACTGCCCTACAGTTTGTAGCATGCTACAGACCACCCTCTCAAACTCAGGAAACCCACACAGCCTTCCTGAAGACACTGGAGAGTATGAATGTCTCTCCAAACACCATCATATTGGGTGACTTCAACTACCCAAACATAGACTGGGAACATTACTCAAGCCCCAACACCCTAGCCCAAAGGTTCCTGGAGTTCATAAACTCAAATGCTATGGAACAGCTAGTCACCATTTCCACAAGAGGAGAAAATATACTAGACCTGATCATCACAAACATGGGGACAAAATGCTCCACACCGGAAGTATATCCCTCATTGGTGAGATCAGACCATAAATTAATCTCACTGGAGATCCACATCCCGCCCCCAACCCCAGCAAAAATGACCACACTGCAGAACTTCTCTAATGCAATCTTCACACTTCATAACACTGAAGTCGTTTCCTTCAAGGCCCCGAGCCAGTGGAAACCACAACCCACGCTGCTGAAACCCTTACAAATGCCTTCTACGAGCACCTCCAGGAATGTATGGATCAAGCAATCCCTAATAAAATCAAGACCCTTTCCACCAAAGGCAGGCGCCCAGTCTGGTGGACCCCAGCCATAAACAAACTCTTCAACAAGAGGAGAAAGCTACTACATGACAGAGCAAAATCCCTAAAAGGGAAGGCATCTCTGATCACTACTAGCAAAAAACTACGATCACTCATAAAATCATCCAAGGCCAACTTTGAGAGAAAAATCGCTAATGACACAAAGGACAATCATAAGGCCTTCTTTAGCTATGTTAGAAACCTGGGTGGAAACTCCCAGATATGCTCAGAATTAGTCCAAAATGATACAAAAATCACTGAACCCACAGACATTGCCAACATACTGGCAGACAGGTTCAGTGGAAATTTCTCCCTGCCCTCCCCCCCAAAAGGAGAAATATCTATCCCACTAGAGTCTAGCCTCCCAAACATCTCAGATGCCCAGGTGAGAGCTGCTCTTTCTAAAGCAAAAAACACAGCATCAATGGGACCAGACGGTGTCCCCGGCTGTGTGCTACACGAACTCAACGAGGAACTAAACCCACACATAAGGCTGCTGTTTAATCTTAGCCTTACTACAGGATACGTACCCAAAGAATGGCGTACGGCAACTGTGGTCCCACTCCACAAAGGCGGTGCTTCTATGGACCCTGGAAATTACCACCCCATAAGCTTGACGAGCCTTGTCTGCAAAGCTATGGAGAGGATCATAATGGAACTCATAAATAAAGACATTGGGGACCTACAGACACTGGATCCTACCCAATTTGGCTTTGTCAAGGGCAGATCCTGCCTCTTGAACTTGGTCGACTTTTTCAAAACAGTCACTAAGGCCATTGATGAGGGTAAGGCAGTTCACACAGCCTACCTTGACCTAGCAAAAGAGTTCGACACAATACCCCACTTGGGCATCATAGAAAAGCTCACCAGCTTAGATGTAAACCCATATGTCACAAGATAGGTTGCAAACTGGCTCAAGGACAGAACCCACAGGGTTAGAGTTGCTGGTGCCATGTCAGACTCTAAGCCAGTCACGAGCGATGTCCCACAGGGCTCAGTCCTGGGCCCCCTCTTGTTCGGCATTTATTTTTCTGAAGTGCAGGCAAACATAGGGGGATTGTGGCTGACAAAATTTGCAGATGACTGCAAACTGGGCACCATAATTGACACTCCATCAGACACAGACATCCTCCAGAGAGGTCTCATAGAAATGGATAACTGGTGCCAGAGCCATGGCCTTAAGCTAAATGCCAAAAAATGTATAGTCATACCCTTTGGGAAAAACAAAGTAACCCCTAATTACCACATAGGTGGTAATCCATTAAACACGGAAGACGTTATCAGGGACCTGGGGACCCAAGTTGACAGCAGCCTCTCTTTTGACACTCACATTGCCAAAGTGGTTAGGAAGACCTTCTACATTGCCCACCTGATCATGAAGGGATTCACATCCAGATCAGGAGAGGTCATTGTACCCCTGTACTCTTCACTTATCAGACCAATGATTGAGTACAACGCCCCATTCGGAATGTACCTTACCCGACACCTGCAGCAGTTGGAAAGACCCCAAAAGTTCCTCACCAAAAGGATAAAGGGGCTCAAACATATGTCATATGCTGCCCGACTGAAGAAACTCCAGCTCTATTCAGTCACATACCGTCTGCTCAGAGGTGATCTGTGCCTGACATACAAGGCCATGTCCAACCCGGAATTAATGGACATGCTCCACCTCAATAAATCCAAATCCACCAGAGCCACGAGAGCAAGAGACTTAAACCTCAACACGGATATAAATAGGACGTGCTGGAGGGACAGATTCATCACCCAGAGACTCCCTACACTATGGAACAGAATCCCAGTCCATGTGAGGCAGAGCCCCTCACTGACTCTGTTCAAGAGAAATCTTGACGAGTGGATGGGAGATCGTAGGTTTACTCCAGGAATCATCTCTGTGTCACTGCTGGACAGAGGCACAGCAAACTAATGGGTATAGTATTCTCATCCTAAGGGGTGGTGAAAGCCACACACACTCTGGCTAGGCTTATAAATGCCCTAGGGTAGATAGTGTAGTATGAACCTATGAACCTACAGTGTGCCCAGTAATGACTGCTTCTGCAATTCATATGGAGTTACATGCATTGGTAACATATCTGAATATAACTGTAAATTATTTTTTTATGTGACTCATTGCTGCTACTTCTATTGGAACTGTCTGGGCATCCTTCTTCACATTTCTCTCATTTTTGTCTGCAAATCATGGTATTTTATGACTTTATGTCTCTCTGTACATAAGATACTGTAATCACTGGGTGGAGCAATTTCAATGAGCTATGCAACGTTTGTCTTTATGGATTACTATATCTGCTTTTCTCACATCTGTTTTTGAACTGTTGGTAATGCGTAATCCCATGTGATATAAACTTCATCATTCTCTATAACGCGTTGTGTCTCATGTTTCCAATGCTTCTCAGCTACTTCAGTATTGCAGTGCTTGCATAATCCCCAGTGCAACAGTTTTGCCACATTATTATGCCTTTCAGTATATAGGCCCTCTGCCAGTAGTGTATCACACCCAGCAACAAGATGTGCAATTGTTTCCAGTTCTGTTTTACAGACCCAGCATTTGTCTGTTTCTCCCATATGTTTGATGGACTTTGTAAACCAGTATATACATAGACCACTATCTTGGGCTGCTAATATTAACCTTTCATCTTTTGGTTTAAATTCACCTCTCCTTAACCATGCTTGAGTCAGATCCTGATTGACATGAGTTGTTCCAGGAGTTTTCTGCACTTGCAACTATATTTATGCCTTTTTCACATTTATTGCCATCTCATCTGATCTTTCTCCTTATATTCTTTTATTATTTGTTGTCTCATTCTGTTGCTGTCTGATTTTCTCCTTTGGTTTCCATTCCTGCTTGACACTGATATGCTTCTGCTAAACTAAGCAGGAAAGTAATTTTAGATTTGTTCTCTTCAGGTTTCAAAACCTTTGGATCTGGTCAGGTCATCAGGTATGTATGCAGTAGTATGATTGCAGATCTATACAGGTAATACATTTTGAGAAGGCCCATCTCCTTCAGACCGAGGAATACATAATATTGATATGCACTGATTTTTATATATCATTTGATAAATGTGAAGCATTTTTCTTGTTTTCCTGTCCAAGTGATCCAATATCTTTTGGGGGTCAAGCAGCAAGCAAATAAATCCAAACCAGCCCAGAAGTTGAAAATGTTGAAACACAGGTGCCCAGTAGGAAGGTAGCTGGAATAAAGAAGCTGAACTATGACAAAGTAAAATCTTTTTTAATACAAAATGGTGAGCGCTTTCACAATGGTAATCATTGCTTCATCAGACAGTTCATTCAAACAGCAACAGCACTTAAATACTTTACTAGAAAAACCAATCCTACCACTCAAAATTAATTCAGCACTCAGCAATCAGTAATTACTATGGTTACGTCTTGTATTGTTGTATTAAAAAAGAAGATTTTACTTTGTCGTGGTTCAACTTCTTTATTCCAGCTACCTTCCTACTGGGCACCTGTGTTTCAATCTTTTGGGGTTAGTCAATCACCCCAAAACTGTAAGAACAGGAAGAACAAATTGCTTTATAGCTTGGACTTTGTTCCTAGATGTCAAGGCTGTTTTCAGTATTAATTTTAGTTTTGTACAATATTCCTTATTGAGATTTGTTCGTATTTGTTCATGTTTTATCAATGATCCTTCATCAAGTCCCAAATATTTATACACTCACTCCTTGCTCAAGTTCTTTTATATCACATTCCTGTCCTAGGCTGATATTTTCTTGGTGCTGAAGCTTTCCTTCTTTAAATGTTGCTTTTGCACATTTATCAAGACCTAATTACATTCTAATATCATCTGAGAAAGTTTGGACCACTTCTAGTTGTGCTTTCAGTTACTCATCTGATGAACTATATGGTTTTAAATCATCCACAAAAAGAAGATGAGAAGTTTTTACATTTTGTTGTTGTCTGGGAACCAAACTGTAACCATGACCTATTCTGTTAAGCAGACAGTTTAATGAGTTAAGAGCAAGACAAAACAGCAGCTGTGACTAAGAGTTACCCTGGAATATCCCCCTTTGAATTTTTATCCCTGGGATAATAATTTGTCTTTTATCATTGCTTAGCTGCAAAGTGGTTTGTCACTGTTTCATGGTCAGTATAATGTAACTGATCAATGTAGGGTGTTATTTTATACATCTATAAACATTCCTTTATCCATAAAAGTGGGATACTGTCAAATGCTTTTTTGTAATCTATCCATGCCATACATAGATTCTTCCCCTTTTTATAATTTTCTGTTATGACTTTATTTAACAACAAATGAGCTTTTGTTCCATATGACTTTCTTTTGCTACCCTTTTGTTCTATTGCTATGATTGAGTTTTCTTCTAAATGACTATAAACTCTGTCAGCATCAGTTCCAGTTTATAGTTTATTCATCGTTTGAAGACAAGTTATTGTTCTATAGTTTTTAGGATAGCTTGCAGGTTCACTCTTAAGGAGTATTGCTTTTCCTGTTAACTAGGTTGATGTCTGTTTGGGTGAGCATATAAGTAATTCTTACTCAGGGGTTAAATCTTCATGTAAAAATGTTAATACTTTTAGCCAGAAGTTAATTACTATATCTGGGCCTGGAGTTTTCCATTTAGGAGCTTTTCTTAAATTTGTTTCAATTTCTCTGGCCGTGACTTCATCCTATTTCATATCCTGTACATTTGAACGTCTTACTGTTTCTTTTAATTCTTCCATACATTCAGCATCTTTGTTACATTCCACAGGGTCTTCATAGATGCTTCTCCAAAATGTCATCTTTTTTGGTGGTGTTTCTATTCCTTTTGCTTTGTTTCCCAATTCTCCATAAAACTTCTTTGGGTCATCAATAACTTGCTTATTTTGCACTTTTCCTTTATATTTATCTTCATATATTCTAAGTTTTTCTGCCTGCACTGATATCTTTAGTTTATTATTTGCAATAGTGTATAATGGATCATGGTCTATTGTAATAGTGCTCATTGCTTTTATCACGCCATCTTTCTAAGTATTTATGTTGATCTGTTCCCTCATCTATACTCCTCTAACAGTGATGCTTCTTGTCTTAATTGCTTTACAGTTTTCACTATTTGATACTTCCATGATGACATTTGATTTCTTCTCTTCCTTTCCCTTATTGCCATGTATTTTGTGGTAAGACCTTATCTGTTATTAAATTAGATGCACAGCAATATTCCTCTGTGCATTAGTAGTACAGGGAGATGTCCTGGGGTAACTTTTCTATTTCCCATCCATAGAGCTAAACTGGGTTTGAATACAGACAGGGATGAGCTTTGCTTTATGTGGATGGGGAGTCTGTTCCACAATAGCAGTACCTCCTGTGAGATATACCTGTCCCTTCAAAACATTCTGTTGATGTTGCAAAAGAGGTTTAGATCTCTAAAGCAAGTATTTATGATGCCATTTGACTAGCTGATGTGTAGTAAATCCATCAGTAATGGATCAGAGGATGCCTTGTATGCCAGACAAAGGCCACCTCTTAGCAGTTTGTAGATACAGAGTATAGTGACAGGGCTTTGAGTTGGACCATGTAGGACATATTGTTTAAGCCTTGTATCTTTTTAGTAAGTTATCTCTGTGGGTGTTCTAGTTGTTACATATGTCTGGACAGATACATCCCAAAAGTGGGATTATAGTCAATGACTGGCCTAATGAGGGCTGAGAAAAGGGGGGCAATGACATCCCTAGATCTAGACACAATCCCATTTTTATAAGCTGAGCAATACAGAAGAAATTTCTTACAACAATGGGCACATGTTGGTCATTGTCCACATAAGTTACCAAATCATGAACAACTAGGTCAACTCTTAGGGGCTTATTGTGAATGTGGTAGTTCCCTTGGGTAGATGACTTCTCAAAGGATACAAAAATGCATTTCTGGCATTTAGTTTCATTCTCTGATTTTGCCACCAGTTATTTATTTGGGACAAACCTTCTTGCAGGATGGCTAAGTCATTTGGGAATTCAATGACTGCTTCTAGCTTGCAGTCATCTGCAACTTAATTAGCTAGAACCTATTTGGTATTGGCTTTTACTTCAGAAAAGTAGATGCCAAACAGGAAATGCCCAGCACAGAGCCTGGGGAACTTAGGAAATATTTTTTTTTTCTGAAGTGGCTGTGATGTGTAAAAAAACAGTGAAAATATTAGAAGGATGGGAAGGTTAACCATTGTGGAGATGAGGTGGACAGAACATGTTTATAGAATTATAGCATTACGTTCATATATAACTAGCAAGTGAAGATACAATCTGCTTCATCAAATATCAGACTACATGGTGGTTAACATGAAAATTATAATTGCAGGGACTTAAATTGTAATTCACAGGGAAGTTGTAAAAAGAAAGGAAATATGTAAGAAATACCGGAAGTGATACAATGTGGTAAATTAGCTGTGTGGAACAAAATTCAATGGACTTATAGAAGAGGGGGACTTTGTTCTGAAATTGATTTTTTTGTATTATGAGAAGGCTTGTGGATAGCAGATGGTGATACAGTCATGATGGGTTTTTCAGATCATTTAACAATAAGGATGGAGGTGATGGAAGGAAGGAAAATAGGAAAGCTAATAAAAAGAATAAATGAGAAATTATGAGATGAAACTGGAGAGTAGAAAGTATTGCCATTATGGAAGGATCATATAACCATGAACAACTTCTACAAAACTGGTCTGAGTGGTAGATTGAACTTAAAAAAATGTAAAAAACATATTTTTTTCAGTGGCGGTATGATGTAAGAAAGAAAGGGAAAGTGAAGTATGGGAAAATGTATAGAAATTTATTTAGAGAATTTAGAGAGTAATACAAAAGAGTATTATGATATGGAGTAAGAAATATATAAAAGAAATCACAAAAAATAAGGAATTACTGTATACCTAGATATATTACTCAGAAGGGAGGAGGTATCAATATATTTGAGTGAAAGAGTAAAGGAGGATATCAGCATAATTTGAGAAATGAACAATTTAAAAGGAGGGGTAAAAAGAACACAAGAGCAAAAAATGAGTTTTATGGAACAGCATGTAGAAATTATAAATAAAAGTATAATGATGAAAAAATGAATGAGTATGGAAAATAAAGACATTTCCAGAATGAGTTTAGGAAGAATTTGAAAAATAAAGTATTATTAATGAACTGGATAAAGTAATTAAGAAAGTAAATATTAATTCAGTATCAAACCCAATATTGTATTGAGTGTAGAATTTACAAGAAATTAATGGACTGGCAAAAAGAGTATTTTGTCAACGGTGGTGGTGCTGCGGTAGCATTGTCGCCTCACAGTAAGACGTTGTCCTGTTTGATTCTCAGCTAGAGCGTCTTCTGTGTGGAGACATGCGTGAATGGGCGTACCTTCGTTGAAGGTTGTGCATCAGAGCTGGCAACTCAGCATGTAAAAATCTACTTCCAGTCATTAGCGGACCGGAGTTCCGCTGTGGCGACCCCTAACCGGGAATAGCTGAAAGACACAACAACTGAATTACTGATTGAAGGAAGTGTTTGTTTATGAAGAATTATGCAGTAGGATATGAAATGTATATGGAAGAAAGATGAGAAGAGTGAAACAACTAGTGTGACATATCACACTAAATAACACGGCTTATACAATTTTATAGGAATAATACAGAGAAATTTTAAAGGCAGGAGGAGAAATATTATAAAAGAAAGTATACTGGGTATAAAAGGGAAAGGATTTCAAGAATTGTTTTTGGCTGTGAGAGAAATTGTGGATGATGTTATAAGTAAAAGTGAGGATATGAAACTTTCGGTAGGTGATATTAGCAAGGCATTTGATTCAGTAGGACATGATGCATTGTGGGGTGTTATGGAGAAATATGGAATAAGTAATAAATTTAAATGACAAAGTGTGTGTGTGTGCGTGTGTGTGTGTGTGTGTGTGTGTGTGTGTGTGTGTGTGTGTGTGTGTGCATGTCTGCATGTGTGCGCGCTTGTGTGTGTGTGTGTGTGTGTGTGTGTGTGTGTGTGTGTGTGTGTGTCAACACATCAAAGTAATAGACTGAGACTATTAGTGAATGGGTGGCTGAATAAATAAATATGCATGAAATGTGGTTTAAGACAAGGATATCCCATGAGTGGAATATTGTATGCATTGGTAATTAATGAGATGGTGAGTGAAGTAGCTTATAAAATGAAAGCTGCTAGATATATGATACAGAAGGAGGTGAGGACATTTGCAGTTTTGGCATGCAAAGATGATATGGTTGTAGTTACTAAGAACAAAATATAGATAAGGGAAGTATTGATTTGTCTGAATGGATATTTAAAGGAAACAGGAATGACCTTGAATAAAGATAAAAGTAAGGATGGAGGAATATAGTAAAAAGCGCAGGAGTGTGCACATTTTTAATGAAGGAATTGACTTTGCTAAGAGTAAAATTTGTGAAAAATGATGTAGTTATGATGCTTTGATCTAAGGATGGAAAACAGCAAATGTACTCCAGGACTGCCCCCTGTACTACTAACAGACAGAAGCAGCTTCTAAATGCTTTATCCTATGCATAGTTTCCCTCAAATTACCAGTGGTATAATCCCAGTTATTCTCACTGGGGGTAATATTTAACTATCAACCATGGGATGGGTAAGACCAATTCCTATCCAAATGGGTTATATTAATTTGAGCGTAAAAAGAGAAATTCGCTAAGCTTGAAATGGCCTGAAAGGACAGCTACCCTAGTAATTACATATGAACATATATAATATGAATGGTTGATAAAAGAATTGAAAGAAACATGTATTCTGTGAAGGATGTATATATTGGCATTCAGGATAAAGGTTTATTGTATTTGTTATCAATGTTTTTCACTGTTTGTAGGTAGGAAGGGACTGCTTGTTAACAATATTTGCTTTGATTCATATTTTGTTTTTTACCTTTAATTTCACTGTTGGTTGTTAGAAAGGGATAGGTTTTAGACAGGCAAGCTCTGGGCACCCCCCAAGGGGCATAGACAGCTATAAATTTACTCATACTGCAGAGAGGAAATTCCTGAGCATATCTGAACAATCCCATCTTGGTTTGTAATTTATTTCTTTATTGTCAAAAAGAAGTGCTACCAATAGCAATAGTGAGCGACGTAAAGGAATTACGACTTTTGTCTGGCTTGTAGAACTTGTATGGTCAGAACAACTTACTGTACTTTATTTAGTTGTATATTGCTGGTGTGATTTCTCATAGAAGCTGATTTTAAGTTCTTTTTGAATTCTCTAGTTACTGATTTTGATCTTTTCTTTTGTAATATTGTATTAATTTGAAGCTGAATATGGATTCCTTAAATAAGTATGCAATTAACGATTTGTTAATGCACAAATATCCTGACAGTGTAATAAATGCTATGCATATTTAAAGGTAACAGCTGGTTACACTGATCTGTGTTCCTCGTATCAAAAGTTGGATGATTTGCTTACCATTGTTAGAAGTAAATCTAGACTTAATAATGATGATTGCACTTGTGCAACTGGCATAGCTTGGTGAACTGTTGTTTTATATATTAATGACTGGACTGATGAACTAAATAATGTTAGACATAGAGCAAATAGGAAATCCTGCATCTATTTTCTACAAAGATCATTCGACCCCTATGAAATAAGATGATGCCGCTGACAACTCTGGGATTCTGGATGCAAGTATTCAGCAATCTGAGGATCCAGTTTGTTTAGAAGGAAACAAAAAAAAGAAAGAAAGGAAGAAGTTCACAACAAATAACAAGGAAGAAAAAGAAACTGATTAATGACTGTAAAGGAAAGAGAATACGTAGTAAAAAGGACACTGCGTTGTTATGTAACACACAGGTTACAGGGAATGATGATATTTTTCTGTCAGAAAACCTTCAGTCTACTGAAAAAGTCATCATCTTTCCAACAGTGAAGGTAGAAAAAAGAGGCAAGGGGCAGGTGAAAAGGAAGAAATCAAAACTGAACATAGAAGGACTGAAGAACATTGCTGTAAGAAAAAAGAGGAGAAAGACAGATGTTGACTACATGGCTCAAGCTGTGGATTTACAATACTAGCTGGATGAGAATTTAATACACAATGAAAACAGTGGAATTAATAAGACTAATAGTGATGAAGATATATCCTTTGTAACAACTGATAGAGCAGATATCACTGTATTAGAAGCTGAAGATTCTTCAGAGCTGGCTAGCAAAGATATTCTTGTAATTGGAGATTCAATTATTAGAGGAACTGATACTTACATTTGCAGAGATGTTAATGAACATCGAATAGTGTTATGCTTGTCAGGAGTGAAAATAGAAGATGTGAGACAAGCCTTAGAACACCTTAATGTAAGGAAGTATGGCTCTGTTTTTATTCATGTTAGTACAGATGATATCACCCACAAGGATTCTCTGACCGTTAGTAGGGAACTGATAGCCCTCTTAGATACTATTTCTTGTACTGGTGTTTGGACATATTTTTCACAAATCACCTATAGAAAGGATAAGTCAGGTCACTGTGAATGAAAACATTTTTGGGGTAAATACCTACATGAAAAAAATGTCCTGTTTTAAAAAATGGAAATGTATAGAGCGTCCAAGCCTTCTTTTGGGCACACGTGTTCAGACAGGATGGTGTGCATTTGTCTAGATCAGGGAAGGGAATTTTTGCAGCAGATATTTTGCAATATTTGACAAATACTAGGCAGGACTTTTGCAATGTTAAAAATTTAACAGCCCACAGATAGCAACATTTGATGTCTCTCTGATGGTTGTTAATGCTAGGAGCATTAATAATAAAGTTTTTTACTGGAAAATTTGCTACGTCCCCACAAGATTGATGTTACTGTTTGTGAAATATGCTTAAAGAACAATGACTGGAAATCACTTCTGTCAGGGTATAGATGTTTTTACTGTAACAGACATTCTAATAAGAAATCAGGTGGAGCTGTTATAATAGGGATTAAAGATAACTATGAGACCTGTGTTTATTACATGTTCAGTGATAACCCCAGCACTATAGACTGTGTAATTGTGACAATAAAGACAACACTGGAACATATAACAATTGTTGGATTGGATAGACCACCAAAGTCAAATGCAGATGACCTAGAAGAATCATACATTTCTTGCATGAAACACAGGAGGGAAGAATAATATTATCTGGGGACTAAAATTTATAAGAAATAGACTGGAATAATATTGATTCTACAACGTTAGTAAGGAAATTATTCACAGCATATATTCAGGAGCAACAATTGCTTCAGATTGTAAAAAAGCCTGCCAGGGAACTGAACATACTAGACAAGAAATTACTGTAACTTCAGGTCAGGTTTTACCACTATTGATGTGCAGTGATCATGAGGTTATAAAAGTTAATTTGCTGCTAGATAATTCTGCCAAACTGAAATCTAAACCAATGCACAGAAAGTTAATTACAGATTATATGGAAGCAAAACAGTCACTATGTAAAACTAACTGGGGTGAGGTGTTCAGTGGTAAAACTACAGCTGGAATGTGAACATTTTTGAAAGAGAAATTGTTTGAGTGCAAAAAATGAAAAAACAAATGTTTAACATCAGGATCTAGGCATACAACATCAGGGGGATATATTTCCATAAGAACAAGATATCTGATTAAGGTGAGAGACAAAAAATATAAGAAATGGAAGAGATGTCGAACTACAACTTTGAAAACTGAAATAAACAAGCTGGACAAACAAATTAAGTATAGTGTACAAGATGAAGAAAAAATTGAAGAAAATGTATATAAAGATATTGAGCATAATAGGAAACCTTTTTATAGATACAGAAGCTGTGGAAGCAGTAAAGACACACAAATTGATAAACTGTATGCAGATTCTAAAATTTATTCTCAGACACAACAGATTATAGATATATTTACAAAATCTTATGCAAAACAGTTTGGCTCCACAAAAGGAGTGGTAAGTTGCCCTAGTTTGGCTCCACAAAAGGGGTGGTAAGTTGCCCTAGTGACATCCAGGTAACCCCAGATACTGGAATCAAATTAGATTCTATTGAAAAAAAAACCCTGCACAAACTGGATCCAAACAAAGCACAGGGAGGAGACGGAATTAGTAACAATGACCTGAGAACACTTCAGCAAGAACTTACCGTGACATTCATTATTCACTAGGTCATATAAATATGAGGAGACTCCTCAAGACTGGAGACATGCACTTATTAAACCTGTTTTTAAGGGAAAGGGGAATGGGACAAAACCAGAGTCATAAAGACCCTTAAGTTTACTTTCATGTTGTGGAAAAATAATGGAGAAGGTAATATTGGATAAGTTATTGTCAGAACTGGATACGTTGGGACTTGAAACCATATAGCAACATACATATGTTGAAAACAGATCTATTACCACCTGTGACATGATGTCCTATAACAATATAATAACAGCTATGAATGAAAAATTGTGCTGTGATGTAATTTATATAGATTTAACCTCAGCATTTGACAGGATCGTACATATAACTGATCAATAAATTAGTACAACTAGCTATCGATGTACTCTTGATAAGATGGATAGCTGCATGACTTACAAATAGGATATGGCAAGTATCATATAGGAACTGGACAGGCAAAATCCTTGGCTACAGTCAGGGTGTCCCACAGGGCTCTGTCCTAGGCCCTTACTTGTTTAGAGTGTAACTTTCAGACCTAACTTTTTCATCTGAGCTGTTCTACAGTCTATATGCAGACAACCTGAAATTGGGTAAACTGATCACATGTGTTACAGATAAGACATGTCTGCAAAATAACTTGACTAAATTGACCATTTGGGCACAGGAGAATAATATGCTGATAAATACATCAAAAATAAGCATATGAGATTTGGTAGGCATAAATTGAAAGGTGAATATTTAATACAGCACACAGTGATTGAAACTGTAGACTCGTTTAAGGACCTGGGCATATGGGTAGATTCAGGTATGAGTTTTTCTAATCATATCAATCAATTGGTTAATGATAGTTATAGAACTATAGGTTGTATAAAAAGATTTATAAAGTCTGGAAAATCAAAAATAATTGTTTTTTTGTTACATTAGACCCAAACTTGAGTATGGAATAACAATATGGAAACCTTGTAAGAAAACAAGCCTAAGTAAACTGGAAACAGTACAATGGAATTATACCAAGGGTATCCATGGATGTGAAAATTTAAGTTATTATTAAAGACTAAAATATCTGAACTTGTACAGTGTCTGTTACAGATATCTAAGAGGAGATCATATTCAGGTAAATAGGGCATTCAGTGACAACTACCTCTGGGAATGTTTGGGGTTAACAAAAAGTACTAGCGAATCATCAGACAGCTTATGTAGGAGATTCTATAGGAATGAGAAGTGTACTAATTGGTTCTCTGACAGAGTAGCTGATGCATGGAACAGACTATCAAATTACATTAAAGAAAGTACTAGTTTAGATATTTTTAAGAACAGCCTGGATACTTATTATGGGAACAAGTGTTTTAGTATATTGGCAAGCTAGAAGGGCATTAATGTAAAAATAAGCTCACAATCAATCTTAGCATAGCTATACTTCAAGTCTTGTAGCTCACCCTGTTATAATATAGCTATAGAGAACCCACTCTAACAATATTTTATTAGATCTATCTGTATAGCTATAATATTTCAAATGTTTATACCTACAAAGTATTGCTTGTACCACAACACATTGTATGTATATGTCTGCAAACAACTGACTGTATTAGATAAGTGATGCCTGTAAATGATATAAATTACTAAGTGCTTGTACTATGAGCTGTCTGATATTTTCTAATGTTTTTCTGCCTTATTTCTATGTAAATACCATTGTTCTTATCTGCTTGATGATGTATGTTTTACTGGAACTTTTCTCCCCTGGGCCTCCACTGAAAATGGATATGTGTCCAGTCAGACTTTCCTAGTCAACAAATGTAAAATAAAATAAATAAACAATTATATATATGTGTATGTATGTATCAGGTGAATTTGGTGTTAATGGGGAAATAGCATATACATCAAATATCTATATAATGCCAGTAAAACACAAGAAGGAAATTGTGCAATTGGTGTTTTCTTTCATATGGGGTTCAAGATTAAATCCAGTTAAAAGACATGTTTTGCATATAAGTGAGGGTGAAGGAAGAGTGGGGTTACAAACTCCAGGTGTTTATTATGCTTCTTTAAACTTGTATAGAGTCTTAAAGTGGATAATGGAAAAGAATGAGAATTTAATAATGAAAATGCTTAAATATAAGTACAAAGCATTCTGAGAGATTATGAGAATAAGAAAAAAGAGGAAAAGAATATGAAAATGAAACTAAAAATTATAAAAAATACTAATATGGAAAATAGAAAATATATAATATAGAGAAAGATAGAAGGATGTGTTATAATAATGTGATAAAACAACATTATTATGTAAATCTATGGGAAAATGTACTAGGAGAAATACCAGTTGGCATAATGGTTAAGATCTTCACCTGCCATGCACAAGGTGCAAGGCTTGATCCTGATTGCTGGTAAAAGTCTAATAGTTTGAAGAGATATTTTGCCTACCTTGGCCTGGCCAAGGCATTAAACACAATACTCCACTCGGGCATTGCTGACAAATTCAAGAGGTTAGGTATAACTCGTATGTCACCTGGTGGATAGCCAAACTGGCTTACAGACAGGATCCAGGAAGTTAGAATTGGGAAGTCCACCTCTACAAAGAGGCCAGTCACAAATGTAGTCTCTCAGGGATCAGTCCTTGGACTGTTCCTTTTTGGAATTTACTTCTCTGAAGTCAAGCCCAATGTCAATGGTCTCTGGATGACTAAATTTGCAGATGATTGCAAACTAGGAGCTGTCATTGAATCCCACACTGACACAAATGTTCTCCAGGAGGAATTGACACAAATAACTGATGTCAGAGCCATGGACTAAAACTAAATGCCAAGAAATGACTAATATATCCTTTGGGAAGTCATCTACCTAACTATCATATTGACAACACATCCCTTAGAGATGACCTAGTAGTCAGGGACTTAGGGACAAACATATATAGTAATCTAGCCTTTGACCATCATGTGTCTACAGTAGTGAGGAAATCATTCTATTTTGAACAACTGATAAACAAAGGTATGTCCAAGGAATTCATTGTTCCACTGTATTCAGCATTTATTAGATCTGTTATTGAGTACAGTGCCCCCTTCGGTATGTACCTAACCAGGCATATCTAACAATTGGAATGCCCACAGAGGTTCCTCACTAAAAGAATACAGGAGTAAGTAAAATGTCCTATGCAGACCACCTCAAGGCCCTATCCTTGTATTCTGTCTCTTACAGGCTTTTGGGGGATATCTATGTCTGGAATACGGGGCATTGTCAGACCCCACTCTGATTGACCTCCTGTATATCCCAAAAACAAACAACACCAGAATTACCCATTCTAAAGACTTAAACCTTGCCTGTGATATAGACCTACTGGAGAGACAGATATGTATCCCAGAGACTACCCAGTCTATGGAACAGGCTCCCCATCCATGTGAAGCAGAGTTCCTCTCTAACCTAATTCAAGTGCAACTTGGACAATTGGATGGGGAACAGGAAATTCATCCCTGGTTTGGCACCAATGTCTCTACTGGACAGAGGCAGTCTGTAAATGGTTCGTCTCCCAGGCATCTGCTTGTAAGTGTTTCATCTCCCAAACCCCTGCTTACACTTATTAAGGGTATCAGAACTTGTCAGAGATTTGGGATGTATGGCTAGGCTTAAAAAGGGCTTTGTGGTCATTAGCCTAGTAAACATCTATAAACCTATGAACCTAAGAGAAGTGATTAAAACCATTAAAGTAAGGAAAATAGTGTGTGTGTGGTTACTGTGTTTTTGTGTGTGTGTGTGTGTGTGTGTGTGTAAATATGTACAGTTTGTAAATAATGTTTTTTATGTTGGTTTCCATATAAAGGGCCCCTACTCTTTTCAATAGGTGTCATGGGATCTTTTGCATCCACTTGAGCTACCATCAACTCAAGCAGATGGGCCTCAGCTCACCATCTCATCCAAAGGACAACACATCAGGAGCACAACTCTCCCCTTCTACTACACTAAAGTGTGAAAAATTAATCTACTGGGTGGGAATAGAACCCATCACCTTCTGCACCAAAGGATAGTGTGTGACCACTGACAGTGCTAAGGTGTGTTGTGAAGGTATTTCAAGTTGAGCACAAATAGACCGGTGGATGGGGAATAGGAAATTTACACCAGTCCTGGCACCCATGTTCCTTATGGACAGAGATAGCTTATAAATGTTTGGCCCTCAATGTCCTGTTGGGATACAAGACATCATTATTCTTTTGGGAAAACTTGGATAGGCTTAGAAAGGCCCAGTGGGCCATTAGCCTAGTAAAAATCTATGCATCTAGTAATTTGCCAGAATATTAAAAATGTTTGAAGCAAAATCAGGGATATTCTGCAAAAATAGGGACTCAAAAGGGAATGTCTGGTCAAAATAACACATTTCAGGATTTATTTTTTGGATCTGTGTTTTTTTTTCTGAATGTTATAATTTTCCATGAAAAAGTCTCAGCAGAAGACTTTAAGAATTTCCAGTTTTAATGAGTAAGACAATTAAAACTACATATCCTTAAATTCTAATGCATCTTTATTTTCAGGCTGTTTATTATGATTTGACATTACCATAACATCCATACCATCAACAAACAAAATAGAAACTGCAGCCGTAGCCAACTTCCCATCTTCAAAATATGGAACACAGTACTACCTCTCATAAGATAGAATAAATGGGCAAAATATGGAACATCTACTAACAGCTAGGTAGGGAGCTCACAGAATGGTTAAAATGTTATTATACAGTGATAGCTCATTAGTATTCAAAAATGTGCATGCTGATTTGTCAACACAACCAGTGTGCCCATTATAAACTGAGCATATACCAATAGAAAAAAGTCAGGCTGATGAAGTAGCAGACTTTCTTCTATTAGTATGTGCTACAGAGGCATACATCTCAACTGTCCAGATTTTTGCCTCATATTTTTGGTCTGTTCCTCATAAAGTGTGTGGTTTTCTGATAAATCACTGAGGACTGAAGTTACTAAATAATGATATGCATTTGAGTTTCAGACTTCATATGTATGTATTTCAGCTTGCTGATGTCAGATCCACACAGTGCAGCACTTCTCTGCTCTCTCAACTTCTTAGTTCAAGAAGCAGAAACATGGAAAACAACCAGAATCAGCTTTTAAATATTTCTCTTATATGCATAGAATGTTAATAGAAAAAAAGAGCTTCACATTATCAAACATTTTCTGAAGGATACAAAATTGGAAAATCACGTCACCATTATTTAGTGACCGCAATCTACAAAACTTTGCCAGAAAGCCACAAATTTTACAAGGAACAGAACAAAATAATTCTCAACTTCTATGCTCAATAGTTCTTGACAAAACATTTTTTTTGGTTGGGATCAAATACCCCCATAATGGACCCATTTTCAATTCTTTTTTTTGTCTGTTTGTTAACCAGGTAAACTCATCGGAGAAAATATCTCTTTTCAGGGATACTCCAGAAGTATGGGCATTCTGAGGAACATGGAGATGGGAGGATTTAAACCCTCTACTTTTAACCATAGGAAGAAGTCCATTAACAGCTAAACAAGTGCCAGATATAATGAGCTTAAAAGGTTAACAGAAAAAAACAGGTATTGCATGGACATGTATTTTATGAAAAATTTAATTCAGTGATTTAACCCCCCCAAAAAAGATAGAGTTCTTACAGCTGGTGTGGACAATTAAGGCTTCCAGGTCTTAATGAACATGTACAAGGTTAGATTCTACCTTCACATTTGCCTGCTGCATGACTCTGAGCAAGTTTCTTAACCAGACAACTCTGACGGACAAGAGCATTTTTACAAACACACACACACACACACACACACACACACACACACACACACACACACACACACACACCTTACCATGATTCTGAAGTCCTGTCCTTTCTCCATTTCAGACTCCTGCTGCGCTACTCCAGTATCAAACTCCCTGCACTTTTCAAAATGACTACTGCTGTTCCACATGTAATGTAAGCTGCTGCTGTCCTGTTCCATTCAGACTTAAGCAAAATCTGCTGTCTTTGTACTGAAATGTCCCTATACATGCCTGGTTTTTGATTCTGGTTACTGGGACACTCAAGGGGGTACACAGGTTCACAGGAGGGTGGAAACATGTGCCCCCTACAGCACCAGTACTATCGACTAATAAGTTTAGAGTAAGAGTTTTTTTATGGCAATATTCAAACTATAAGTTTAATGTTAGGAAGTCACTATTTCATAGAATTCTTGGAAGAATATATAAACAAGTGATTCTTGAGAGATTGTTAGAATGGGCTCATCAGGTAATTAAATATTTGGCTAAGTTGCTCTTAAGGGCACCTATGTATTTAAATACATGAGTCTGTGAATCTTAAAACACTTGGGTATTTACCGAGAATAATTAAAATAAAGCCAGGGATAAGATGCACTTAGATTTAAGAAGGAGAAGCCTGGTGGTTTTGTCTTTTTGAGGAACAGTCATTTTTCCTATCCTATTGGAACCTAAATATGTATGTCATTAGCAGTGTCTGTAATGCATCTTGTATGGGTAGGGGTTACCTGACAGAATACTGTATGATAACCTTAACTTTACACTAGAGAAAGGAGGCACAGGGTTGCCAGGTCTGTGGATTCATTATGCTCAGGCCTGATTCACCCCAGTTTTAACAACATATGTAGAGATGCTGGATAAGGACTATATTCCCTCATGAATTTGAACCATGCAGACTGTTGCCTAATCTCTGTATGTCAAGGCTAGTGCTTCTTTTCTTGAGCACTAAATATATTTTGCATACAAATATGACCCATTCTTAACATAACTGCTAAGCAATGTATTGTAACTGAATATCTGCGCATGTCATATATCATGTAGTACCTTTTAAGGAAATGGGTATGACATTGACAAGATAAAGTGTCCAGCATGTCTCAGATAGTATATCAGCTATGGTTTAACTGATGCAGTAAAGCTTATATAAAGAAATACTCAGATGGAATGTGGGATGCGATGAGGTAAACTTGTACCAGAATAGAATCTAAGCTATACTTTTTGGTCTTGAGCTATTCATGTTTGCTTTCTTAGTTACTATTCTGTGATTTAGACAATAGATGCTTGGGTTCGGATACTGGAATATCTACATTTCCATACTGCAGAATACAGTACATGATGTGGAATGATAACCACATAGAGGATTATGATACTTTTTATGTGTTTGAGACATGGATTTTAAGATTTTAAGAAATTCACCTTAAGGTCAGAATGAAACAAAGCTCAAAAGATAAATCCTGACATCCAGGTCAGTGGCTCATAACTAGTGATTTAGGACTGGAGAGACCCAATTGTAACTATTGTAGTGCATGGATTATTATCTGCTCCAATGTACTACTAGCTACAGAAGAAATAGGAGCACAAAGTGTTTTATTTATTTATTTATTTATTTTATTTTACATTTGTTAACCGGGATGGTCCGACTGGATACATGTCCTTTTTCAGTGGAGGCCCGGGGAGAAAAGCTCCAACAGAGTTACATTGATAATTAGGTACAGTAAATGAGCTGAAAGAACTTAACACAAACATAGGCTATTTACATACAAGTACAAGACTGCCATTACTATTTCTGAGATTCCTACAAATGTAACATTAATAACATAACCCCCCAGGAGTGCCCACTTCCCTGCTAAGCCCACTACTTTTCTGTCTCATACCAACTCATAATTCTTTCTAGCATGTCGAAGGGTCAGATGCTGGCATCCTCTCCTGCCCAGTTGGTGAATCTGGGAATTCTGAGACAATGTTACAATTGCCTCATGTACACGGACAACCCTCTCCTCCTTCCACGTAACACTAACACTTGTGAGAGATGCAGCTATTTAGCCAGACTGGAGGCTGAGCTCTCTCAACTCAGGACTGGCAAGACCAGGCAGGAGGAGAAGGCAACTACACACACCACAATACCAGTCTCACATAACTCAACCACACCACTGAATCAAACACATAAGCACACTAAGACATACTCGGAGGCTCTGAGTAAAAATTTACCTAAACAGCAGAGGCCTCCAAAGCAGACACCCAAGCAACTGCAAACTCAATACACCACACAAACAACACATAAACAACAAAATCAGTGTGCAAAGCAGTCACTGCCCTTAAGGCCAAATACAACACCAAACATACTTGTCATAGGTGACTCCATAGTCAGACACACTGACGTCCCACTCACCAGGCTGAACAAGGAGAGGGTCATGGTAAGCTGTCTATCGGGCGCTAGAATCCGCCACATAACACAAGCACTCAGGTCACTCCACGGCAAGTACAAGTATGACACAGTCATTGTCCATGCTGGTGTGAATGACCTGAGACGTACCTCCCTGGACTACATGAAAAGAGACATAGAGGAGCTCTCTGATTATGTAGCCCAGGCAGGTATGACCCTGACCCTGAGCAGTATCCTTCCTTCACCAAGAATGATGCCACAATATAGTGACAAGATGATCAGCTTTAACAATTGGCTTAATTTCTGGTGTCATTCAAAGGGGATCCAGTGCCTGTCTGCCTGGGATGACATGCTCGACAAGCCATGCTGCTTCGCAAGGGACAGCTTGCACCTGTCACCCCTGGGATTCCGGATATTGGCTAAGGCTCTTGCCACCCTCATAGTGCCTTTTTTAGGCAAGGCTCAAATTCTAAACCTACCACCCTAGAAAACAAAAACGTGAAGAAACTAAGGGTAATGCTGCTCAATGCCAGAAGTCTAAATCTCAAAATGCACGCACTCGAGGCCCTTCTCAGTATGGAGAACATTGATGTCTGTGCTGTGACTGAAACCTGGTTCAAGGCTCCTGAGAGCACCCAGCACTATCAGGTTTCATCTCATATCATGCGTTCCAGCCCCAAAACCCGGACCACACCACAAAAGGAGGGGGTGTATCCATATTCATCAAGGATACCCACACCTCCAGGTTGGTGGCTACGCACGAAGCATCGGAAACCATCCAGGTGCAATTAACCATAGGCAAAACTGCTCTACAATTTGTAGCATGCTACAGGCCACCCTCTCAAACTCAGGAAACCCACACAGCCTTCCTGAAGACACTGGAGGGTATAAATGTATCACCAAACACCATCATATTGGGTGACTTCAACTACCCGAATATAGACTGGGAACATTACTCAAGCCCAAACTTTCTAGACCAAAGGTTCCTGGAGTTCATAAATTCAAATGCCATGGAACAACTAGTCACCATCCCCACAAGAGGAGAAAATATACTAGATCTCATCATCACGAACATGGGGACAAAATGCTCCACACCGGAAGTATATCCCTCATTGGTGAGATCAGATCATAAACTAATCTCACTAGAAATCCACATCCTGCCCCCACCTCAAACAAAAAAGACCACAGTGAAGAACTTCTCTAAAGCAAACTTCACACTACTCAAGACAGGTGTGGTATCCTTCAAGGCCCCGAGCCAATGGAAACCACAACCCAAGCTGCGGAAGCCCTTACAAATGCCTTCTATGAACACCTTCAGGACTGCATGGATCAGGCAATCCCAAATAAAACCAAGACTCTTTCCACCAAGGGCAAACGTCCAGTCTGGTGGACCCCAGCCATAAACAAACTTTACAATAAGAGGAGAAAGCTATTACATGATAGAGCAAAATCCCAAAAAGGGAAGGCATCTTTGATCAGCACTAGCAAGAAACTACGATCCCTCATAAAATCATCCAAGGCCAACTTTGAGAGAAAAATTGCCATAGATTCAAAAGACAATCATAAGGCCTTCTTCAGCTATGTCAGAAACCTGTGTGGAAACTCCCAGCTATGCTCAGAATTAGTCCAAAATGATACAAAAATCACTGAACCCACAGACATTGCCAACATACTGGCAGACAGGTTCAGCGCAAACTTCACCCCCTCTCCCCCCCAAAAGGAGAGATAACTATCCCAACTGAGTGTAGCCTCCCAGACATCTCAAATGCGCAGGTGAAAGCTACTCTCTCTAAAGCTAAAAACACAGCATCAATGGGACCGGGTGGGGTCCCCGGCTGTGTGCTACATGAACTTAATGAAGAACTAAACCTGCACATAAGGCAGCTGTTTAATCTTAGCCTCACCACAGGATATGTGCCCAAGGAGTGGCGTACGGCAACTGTGGTCCCACTCCACAAAGGCGGTGCCTCTACGGACCCTGGTAATTACCGCCCCATAAGCTTAACAAGCCTGGTCTGCAAAGCTATGGAGAGGATCATAATGGAACTTATAAACAAGGACATAGGGGACTTGCAGACCTTGGACCCAACCCAGTTTGGCTTTGTCAAGGGCAGATCTTGCCTTTTGAACTTGGTCAACTTCTTCGAAACAGTCACCAAGGCCATTGATGAGGGAAAGGCAGTCCATACAGCCTACCTTGACCTTGCAAAAGCTTTCGACACAATACCCCACTCGGGTATTATAGAGAAACTTACCAGCTTAAATGTAAACCCATATGTCACAAGATGGGTTGCAAACTGGCTAAAGGACAGAACCCACAGGGTTAGAGTTGCTGGAGCCATGTCAGACTCCAAGCCGGTTACAAGTGGAGTCCTACAGGGCTCAGTCCTTGGCCCCCTATTGTTCGGCATCTACTTCTCAGAAGTACAGGCAAACATAGGAGGACTATGGCTGACAAAGTTTGCGGATGACTGCAAACTGGGTGCCATAGTGGATAGTACATCGGACGCAGACATCCTTCAGAGGGGTCTCACGGAAACTGATAGCTGGTGCCAGAGCCATGGCCTGAAGTTAAACGCAAAAAAGTGTATAGTCATACCCTTCATGAAAAACAAGGTAACCCCAAGCTACCATATAGGTGGCAACCCACTAAGCACAGAAGAGGTTATCAGGGACCTGGGGACCCAGGTTGACAGTGGCCTCTCGTTTGACACTCACGTTGCTAAAGTGGTTCAAAAGACCTTCTACATTGCCCACCTGATCATGAAGGGATTCACATCCAGATCAAGTGAGGTCATTGTTCCCCTGTACTCTTCACTTATCAGACCAATGATCGAGTACAATGCCCCATTCGGGATGTATCTCACCCGACACCTGCAGCAATTGGAGAGACCCCAAAAGTTCCTCACCAAAAGGATAAAGGGACTCCAAAACCTGTCATATGCTGCCAGACTGAAGAAACTCCAACTCTATTCAGTTGCATACCATCTGCTCAGAGGTGACCTGTGCCTGACATACAAGGCCATGACCAACCCGGAATTAATGGACATGCTCCACCTCAAAAAAACTAAATCCACCAAAACCACTAGAGCAAGAGACTTAAACCTTAGCATGGATATAAATAGGATGTGCTGGAGGGATAGATTTATCACCCAAAGACTCCCCATGCTGTGGAATAAAATCCCGGTCCATGTGAGGCAGAGCACCTCGCTGGCTCTGTTCAAGAGAAATCTTGACCGGTGGATGGGAGATCGTAGGTTTACCCCGGGAATCATCTCTGTGTCACTACTGGACAGAGGCAAAACAAACTAATGGGCACAGTATTTCTAACATAAGGGGCGGCGTAAGCCACATAACTTTGGGCTAGGCTTATAAATGCCCTAGGGCAGTTAGCCTAGTATAAACCTATGAACCTATGAACCTATATTAGCAAGGACGGTAGGCAGTATAATGACATAGAGTTAGACAAGATACATATTTCTTTATCACAGTATACAAAGTACTTATCATCTTAGCTAGTTGTTTATGTTTTAGTTAATGGCACAGGGCTAGTCTGGGTTTGAGCAAGGACATAGCCAGTGTGACTTGAAGTGGAGTTTTAGACTATTTTTGAATTGACTTAGAGAAGTTGCAAGCGTGATGTTATTTGGGAGAGAGTTCCATATTTTACCAGTGGTGTTGGCAAATAGCGCGTCACCACCTAGGTTGGGAGATTTAGTTGTTTGGACAAGGAGTCTGTTTGCTGAGCGAAGGCAGCTTAGATTGGAGTAGGGAGTCATTAAGTTTTTTAGTGCTGGGGTATTCTCAGGTTGTTTAAGGATTTTGAAGGCCTCTATGAGTTGGGACTGGTGAAGAAGGTGTGGGAATTCTATCCATCCAAGCTTTTTCAGGTTAGTACAGTGGTGTGTTCTGTAGGGTAGGCCTGTAATTAACCTGGCAATGTGATTATAGCAGGATGAGAGCTTGGCTAGATCAGATTTGTTAAGGTGAGTGAGGACAGGAGAGGCATATAGTAGGGTAGAGAGAAGGTGTGAACGGGCTGTGGCTGCCCTGGCATTCTGGGTAAGGAAGGCTTTAATTCTATATAGGGTCCCAAGTTTCTTGTTGACTGACTTAATGGCTTGGTTGATATGTATATCAAATCTGAGTTTATTGTCAATGTTTACTCCTAATAGCTTTGTATAGGTGTCTGGGGAGATGATGGTCCCATTATTGGATTTTATAGTGAAGTTTTCAGTCGGAGATCTATTAGTTGGGTAGAAGAGAAGTAACTTGGTTTTGTTTGGATTTAAGATCAGGAGATGGTTGACAAGCCAGTTTTCGACTTTGGTGAAGCTATGTTGGGTGGTAGTTAGTAGATTTGCAAGAGAGGCATTGGAACATATTATAGTCGAGTCATCTGCATATTGAATGCAGGTGGCTTCAGGGATGACTGTTTGGATGTCGTTTATGAAGACTGAAAAGAGGAGAGGTCCTAATATGGAACCTTGAGGAACTCCTATGGTATTTGGTAGTAGGCAGGAGAGCTTGTTTTGCCACATTACTGCTTGTTGTCTCCCAGTGAGGTAAGCTTGAAACCAGTCAAGGGCTGGAGTATCTAGATACAGGGTTTTTAAAGTATATAGAAGTAAATGATGGTTTACCATATCGAAGGCTTTCGATAGGTCCAGGAAAAGAGCGGAGGATATTTTTTTATTATTCCGGTTAAGATTAATGTTTTCAGTAAAAGAGAGGAGGGCAGTGGTTGTACTATGATGGGGTCTGAATCCATGTTGAGAGTCTGTGAGTAGCTTATTTTGGGTTAGATAGAGCATTAGTTGGTTGTGCATGCACTTTTCCATAATTTTGGCAAGTGGTGATAGTATGGCTATAGGTCTATAGTTGGATAGTTCTGTGGATGAACCTCCTTTGTGGAGTGGAATAACATAGGATATTTTCCAAATTGAGGGGATTGTGGCCTCGGTTATGGTTCTGTTAATTAGGATTGAGATAGGGTAGGCTACGACATCTGCAGCAATTTGCAGGTATTCAGCCGGCAGAAGATCGGTTGAAAGGGTGGTTGGCTTCAGTTTTTTCAAAAGGGATCTGATAAAGGATGTGGACACTGGCTGGAAGTTAAAAGAGAGTGGTGAGTCAGGTATAGTGTTTATAGAAGTGTGGGGAGGAGAAAGTTGGTTAGCTAATGACTGGATGGTTTCTGTGAAGAAAGTATTGAATGAATTGGCTATATCTTCTTGGCTCTTGTCAGATAATGTTCCTGGGGTCGGAGTAGTGGATTTGCCTGGTTGGAGAAGTTTATTTATGCCTGCCCAGTACTTTTGAGGTTTATTCTGATGTTTATGTTGCAGATTGTAGAAGTAATTTTTCTTATCTAGTATAATGGCTTTTTTAGTCTCATTTCTAAGTTGTTGGAATTTGATACGATCTAGGGGTAGTTTGGTAGTGCGCCATTTCTCCCACGCTTTGTCTCTAGTTGTTATTTTGGTTTTGGTGTCTGTTGTTAGCCAGGGTGCTAGTTGAGTTTTAATTCTTATTGAGCGTTTAGGGGCATGCAAGTCAAGTATAGTAAGGAATGAATTGTTAAATGATGACACTGCCTCATCAAGGGGAAGGAACTTTAGTTTTGTCCAGTTACATGATTTGAGTTCAAGTTGAAATTTAGTTGGGTCAAAGTTTTTCTTGGATCTGATAGACCTATAAATAGGTAAGCTTGTACAATTAACTTTGTCTTTCATGATGTATGTGAGCAGGTGATCACTAAGATCATTAGGGAGAGTTCCAGACATATAGTTCTGGGGATGACTGTTGGTGAGTATCCAGTCTAGTATACTCTCTTTTTGGTTATTGTTACCTGTACATGTGGTAGATGATATTATCTGAGAGAATCCATGTAGGTTAACAGGGATGGGGTTGGACTGTGCTGTGCATTGGTTCCAGTCAATATTAACATCGCCCAGGACAATGGTTTCTTGAGGGTAGTTGTTGGCTATCCAATGTAGAATGACCTCTAGTGTTTCTACATTGTTCCCAGGGGGAATATAGGTGACAATTAGGTTAATGCTCTTATGATTATTTAGTAGAATGTTTAGAGCTAGTATTTCAGCGTTAGAGACCTGGGGTGGTTGTATAGGGTTAGTTGTGATGTTAAGTGTGCTATTATATAAGACGGCTATTCCACCTCCTCTTTTCTTTACTCTATCTACCCTAAGTATATTGTAACCAGGAGGCAGGATCTCATTGTCTTTGGTTGATGGCCGGAGCCATGTTTCAGATAGACACATTATGTTGGGGAGGTATGTGGCTAGTACAGCATGCAGGCTATGTATCTTATTGTTTAGGCTTCTAATGTTTAAGTGGCATATTAGGAGGGAGTTGACCAGTTGGTGGGAGAGTGGTGGGCTGGTAGGATTTTGAGTTAAGGTTGGGCCTGGATTAGGATGGATGTCCCCATCTTTGGTTATGTTTTTCTTAGATACACTAGTAGTCTAATAACTTTGAATAGTAGTTTTAGTTCATATTTGGATTTTGGTGTTGATTGGAGTGGTTTTTAGAAGCAAGTGGTTGGAATTTATAATTTTGGGGTAGTGTAGTAGTGGGCAAGTTCATGAGTCAGTGGAGGTAGGGGGGTCTTGGTTTGGCATTTTGGATAAGAGAAACCTACGAATGTGAGATTTTCATAGCTAGTAAGAAAGTATGGCAGAATTAAGAGTGGTAAGATAAGAGGAAGGAGTTTATAATTATTTATAGACATGTTATATGTCATCAATGGGTGGGGTCAATGTGCTTCAGAGGAATAGTAGTGGTTAAACAGTAAAGTGGTGGGGGGAGGAAATTGGAGAGGAAGTTGTGTAGGTTGGAGAGGAAGTAGGGGTGTGGCCTAGTGGCTATAAATGTAGACACAGTGGGGGTGGGTGGGATAAGGGGGCAGGGAGGGGAGCAAAGCTCCCAGGAGAGAAGGTTCTCAGGAGAGAAGCTACAGTTTTACAGCTGTGAAAGCTATAAGTCACGTAATGCTGTCTCACAGACAATGTAGGTAGTAACTTAACTAGTTTAAAAAATTGTTAGGCAGCTCATTGTTAACACTGTTTTTGTGTGACAGCGAACAGTATAACCGTTTTTAAAGCTGAGAAAAAGTTCTGGATGGAGGACTAAGGTGACCAGTGTTATAATCTAGCATGAGACTAGAGCTTAACATCACTAAGTGGATGCTTACAAAAACGTAAGTATCTTTCTTATGTGAGAAAGATGCTTAACAAATCTTTTCCCCAGTTCTGAATGGAATTGTAGAGTTTCCTACACACATCACTATTATGCTCATTTCAGCAGTAAATAAAATAATCAAAACTTGCACAGCTTCTTAAACCACATTGATATACACTCATTGTACCATCTAACTGGAATATTAATATTGAAACTCCTTAATATTTTGGCAGGACTCTAAATTACAAAGGCATCAGCACTAATTCAATGCAGTGACATGAAAGAGTTTGATAGGTACTGATATATTTTACTTATCTATTTATTTGTCTTTGTTTACTGGCAAAGTCCAACTGGGTTTAATACTCATTTTCAGTGGAGCCCCGGGGAGAGAAGCTCCATTTACTTACATTGCATTATACTAAGTTCCAGTCAAACAGAGTAGTTACCTTTCTATTTACATTTATACACAAACAGTAGTTAAATTTCTATTTGCACATATACCAACAGTAGTTACATTTATACATACATTCTAAGATTCTACAGAGGTGGACATTACTAAAGAAAAAGCACACATGCAACTTATTGGATTGTACAGGCAGCAGTTATAGGTTCATAGGTTCATACTAGGCTATTTGCCCTAGGGCATTTATAAGCCTAGCCAGAGTATGTTTGGCTTTCGCCACCCATTTTAAATTAATTTTGCTATGCCCTTTTTCGTGGTTAGTATACTGTGCCTCTGTCTAACAGTGACACAGAAGTGATACCCGGAGTAAACCTACGATCTCCCATCCACTCATCAAGATTCCTCTTGAAGAGAGTCAATGAGGGACTCTGCCTAACCTGGACTGGGATTTTATTCCAGAGTGAAGGGAGCTTCTGGGTTATGAATCTGTCCCTCCAGCATGTCCTATTTATTTCAGTGCTGAGGTTCAAGTCTCTCGAGCACCGTAGCTCAATGGGATTTGGATTTTCTGAGGTGCAGCATGTCCATTAATTCCAGGTTGGACATGGCTTTATACGTCAGGTGCAGATCGCCTCTGAGCAGGCGGTATGCCACTGAGTAGAGCTGGAGTTTCTTTAACCGGGCAGCATATGGCATCTGTTTGAGCCCTTTGATCCTCGGTGAGGTACTTTTGGGGTCTTTCCAGTTGCTGCAGGTGTCTGGTAAGGTACATCCCAAAAGGGGCATTGTACTCAATTATGGGCCTGATGAGGGATGAGTAAAGAGGCACGATGACCTCCCCTGATCTAGATGTGAATCCCTTCATGATTAGGTGGGCTATATAAAATGTTTTTCTAACCACTTTGGCCACATGGTTGTCAAATGAGAGATTGCTATCAACTTGGGTCCCCAGGTCCCTAATTACTTCTTCTGTACTTAATGGATTACCACCTATGTGGTAATTTGTGGGCACTTTGGTTTTGCCAGTGGGGATGACTATACACTTTTTGGCATTTAGCTTGAGGCCATAGCTCTGGCACCAGTTGTCTGTTTCTATGAGGCCCTTTTGGAGGATGCCTGTATCGGCTGGAGAGTGGATTATGGCGCCCAGTTTGCAGTCATCTGCGAACTTGGTCAGCCACAGTCCTTCTGTGTTGGCCTGTATCTCCGAAAAATATATACCGAACAAGAGTGGTCCCAGGACTGAGCCTTGTGGGACGCCACTTGTAACTGGTTTGGAGTCTGACATGGCTCCAGCAATTCTAACCATGTGGGTTCTGCCCTTGAGCCAGTTTACAACCCATCTAGTGACATAGGGGTTTATATTTAAGCTGGTGAGCTTATCTATAATCCCCGAGTGGGGTATTGTATCGAAGGCTTTTGCAAGGTCCAGGTAGGCTGTGTGGACCACCTTCCCCTCATCAATGGCCTTGGTGACTGTTTCAAAGAAATCAACTAGGTTTAAGAGGCAGGATCTGCCCTTAACAAAGCCGAACTGGGTAGGATCCAGTGTCTGTAGGTCCCCAATATCTTTAGTTATGAGGTCCATGATGATCCTTTCCATAGCTTTGCAGACCAAGCTAGTCAGGCTTATGGGGCGATAGTTTCCAGGATCCGCTATGCACCACCTTTGTGGAGAGGGACCACTGTTGCTGTACGCCACTCTTTGGGTACATATCCTGTAGTAAGGCTGAGATTGAACAGTAGTTTTATGTTTGGGTTTAGCTTTTCTTGGAGTTCATGTAGAAAGTGTTTTGTCAGATTAGTAAGAGGTTGAGAATATTATGTTTAAGGAGAGTATTGGGATTGTGTTGTACAGTGAAGCATTTTCAACCATGTGATGAGCATGTACAAACTTCTGAGTTTGTCAGGGATACTTTTCCAGAGTTTAGCAATGCACTGGGAGTAAACAGAGTCCCCTGCAACATTATTTGACTTATTTGTAAGTAAGAATTTGTTACTAGAAAGGAGCCCTCTTGCTGGACAGTAGGGTAGCAATAAGTTTTGTAGTCCGGGTCATTTTTCTGGATGATGAATGAGTATGTGTTCTGTAGTCAGTTGTGAATATGTTAAGACAGTTATGCAGTTCAAGCATGTTGAATTGTTTTAAGCTAATACAGTGATGTATCCTGTGAGGGAGACTGGTGGAAAATTTAGCGATCTCTTTGAAGCACAAGGCAAGTTTCTTTCTTTGTGTATTGTTTGTATTTGTTAGGATAGAAGTGGCCTGTAAGAGAGTTGGCAGTAAGAAGGTGGTGGCTAGAGTTTTTCTTGCAAAGAAATATACTGTGCTTCATTGCTTAAAAGGAATTTTTGCAAGGATAAGTCACAGTTTCTATACTGCAATGGATCATAACTAAATAAAACAAAAATAATAAACAGCTTACAAGATCTACTATTACACATTATAGTTTAGCTTTCAATGGCAGTAACAGCGATATGCCATTATTTTGTACTTAAATAGTACAGTATAATACAGGCAAATAGGTACCATCTTGCCTCGCTGCCAATATATCACCCAGTACTGTGCATGTTCTTGTTGGAAGCAGTGATGGTGCAGCGGTTAGCGTTGCCACCTCACAGCAAGAAGTTCTCTGGTTTTATCCTTGGCTGGGGTACCTTCTGTGCAGAGTCTGCATGTCCTTCCTGTGGTCACATGGGTTTCCTCTGGGTGCTCCGGTTTCCTCCCAAAGACATGCTGTAGGTGTATTGGACACTCTAAATTGGCCCTAGGCATGAGTGTGTACATGTGTGTGTGCTGTCTGTGGAAGGTTGGGTGCTGGGCTGGCAACTTGACACCGTAAAACTCCACTGCCAGTCATGAGCAGACAGGTGATCGGCTGTGGTGACCCCTAACTGGGAAAAGTTGAAAGAAGAAGACTGTGTATGTTCTTGTTACTGGGGAAATATATCATATGAGGTGCGATAAAAATGAACAAAAATTACTGGGTAATTTAAATGTAAGTTACAGATGCATTCATTTAGTGATATTCTTGAATTCATGGCTTTTGGCTAATCTGCCCACACTCTTGGATAAAGGGGGTCAGTGTGATCCCTGTGATGATGTGAATGCCTGTTCAGCCCCCAGGGTACAGCATGGTGTGTAATATCACAAAAAATGTCCAGCACATTTCTGGGAGTAAAGTAATAAATGGAGCTCCATTTTGGATCCTTATTACCAGATGATCCTGAATATTTCCATGATGCTGGCAACCATATGTCCTTTGAATCTTAGGAAGTCACTTAATCTGAGTATGCTTCTAAATCTCTCCTTACAAGAGGCACTTTTACCTAATGACTTTACCAGTTTAACTAAAAAGCCTTCCAAAAATGATAACTTGTTTTTGGAATTCAAGGTAGGCAGGAGAGGCAAATGAAAAGTGTGAATAATAAAATTTACATCTGTAAAATTTGGAAGTGGCCTTGTGAGGAACAGTGCATATTCAATATTTGCACAATGATATCACAGAAAAACATAAAAGGGAAAGAAATATGCAAATGTTTGCTTTCTCATCATGTTAGTGTACACGCGTTTTAAAATTTAGCTTAAAGACTAATACTTATGCTTACTTGTTTTCCAAAGATTGATGAATTTATCTATGATTTATTTCCAGTCAAATGGAAAACGCAGGGTGATTCATTCACTGATGTTTATTGGCCTGCATCTACTTTTACATCCCCAACTATCTCAATAGACAGTGCATTCAGGAAGAAAATGTTAAAAAAATCAGGGAACTAACTATCTTAATATGGTTTGTTCTGAACAAAATAATCACATTGCACGCCAAGAGAGACATCACTTGAAACAAAGCAAGTGTAATAAAGCTGACTGATAGGGAAGGAAGCACAGTTATTTCAGATATGAAGAGGATAGATAACAGCAGGACTCATAAAGTGGATTACTGTGAATTTTATTTTAAATGTGAGATGAATCATATGCCAGCCTTAAGATAACGAATAATTATCTCCTTTAGTGAACTTCTGTTAGATAGATGGGATGCAAAATATGTTTTTGTTCTCTTGAGAAGGACTGGGCTGAGGTTTACAACCTGATAACCTTTCATAATGAGCTCACTTAGGCTGTTTGTTTTACAGAAGAGGAGAAATAGGGGTTTATGCTGTGAAGTTAAAAACAAATTCAGTAATAAAGCTGAGAGACAGGAAAGGTGTGAAGGGTCACAGTAATCATCTTATGGGACATCATTAATAGTTTGTAGTTCTAGGAAATATTTTTATGATAAATATGGTGGATACTGAAATGCCTCGTCACTGTGACTCATGGACCATGAGACAGTGGACAGTTTTAAGACAGCATGAACTACATCTGCTGCACAGGAATGAGAGGTGGTTGTTGGTGTGGAAAAGCCATGTAAAACTAGACACAGAAGTGTGATGCAAAAATTAAGTTCTCTAGAGAAAGTCCTGAGTTTAAATAACAGCTTGGGACAGTACATGGGAAACACAACACATAACAGATGCAATGAGATGCTTTCACTGTAAATTGAAGACCCAGCCTTAACCATATGACCTACACCACAGACATATCAGCTTTACTTGGGAGAGCACACGCTTGCCTTTGATGCTGGCTAGAAGATCACACAATTCTTGGTTCTATTCCCACAGCAGGTGCTTGGATTCATTTTCCATTATTGATACTGCAGTATAAAATAAGGGGCATGCTGCACTTGTGAGTGTATTGTCTTTAGTATGAGAAATTAAATGATGATTCAAACTTCCTGAGCGAGTAGTATTTTAGGTGAGGAAATGTAGCTGCCTCAACCTGCACCCTGTGCCAGTCCCATGAAATAGCACCAGAACCCCTCAGCCCCTTAACTCTTCAAGTGCTGAGCAAAAAAAAAAAAAGGACTTACTGCGCAGTTTGCAGGATGCTCCTTGCATTACCCAGCCTATGAACCCTATTAGCTTTCCTCAGCTCTTCAGGTGAAGAGAAAAAAAGCAAGTCTACTGGAACACCAGCCAGGTGGCCAGATGCAGGATATGAACTTCTCTTCTTCCTACGCCAGCCATTCAGGTCCCATTTTTGTTCCCTACACCTAGACCCTCGTTCCTCACATGTTAGTGAAAAAAACGAATCTCTTCTTTTAAACTGTAGCAGACAGTTGCTACAGTTTATATGTTGTCTACAGAGAGCTCTACAGTGCTCAGGTTTTAATTAAAAAAATATTTTCACCTTTAAACTTTAACAAAATGCTTTCTATAAATGTATGAAACAGTTGCTACACTTTATAGCCAGCCTGACTGGAGTTTTACAGTGCTCAGGTTTTAGTTAAAAACAAACAAAAAGCACATACCTTTTCACAGAACAAAATAATCACATTGCAGGCCAACAGAGACATTGCTTAAAACTGCTTGCTACAAATGTAGCAAACAATTACTTCAGTTTTTACCCAGCATGGACCACTACAGGGCTCAGGTTATAGTTAAAAGGAAACTTTTAAACTGTATCAAACTGCTTGCTATGATGTGGTGAGCAGTTGCTACAGTTTAGACCACACACAGAGTGCTATAACACACAGGCATGACCATAAATGCAATACTGACTTATAAAAAGCACACAGTGCCCCCAACACTTTGCACCGGGGACAGTTGCCCTTCTGTCCCTATCCTGGCTACACTACTGCTCAGGGGATGTAAAAGATCCCATAGCACTTATCAAAAAGAGTAGGATGCTTGTTTTATTACTATTCAGCTGTTGACATTACACTGCACTTTTACATAAATATATCAATTATCATTTTTGCACCCTGTCAGCAACCTCACGTGTCCTGTCACAACCATCTTTTATGTCATCCATTATGTCTTCAGTTTCTAGAACTTTATTATACGATAGTTGATATCTGATTTTCCACAAAACTCATGGAGGAATTCATGAAGGTACCAAATTTCTGGTATTCTGCAACTGCCCTATAATGGTACTGCATGGTGCTTTAGCATGAAGACGTGCTCTAGCATGATCTGTGTTTGTGCTGAATGCTAATGAGGCATTCTTAGGAGAGGCATATATTAGTTAGTCATGTGTTCTCTCTCTCCTGGAACCACCTCCAGGAAGGCATCTATATGATGAGTGATTCAAGAAATTACTCAGGGGAGTAGATCAGTACAAGTGTCTCCACTACATTGTTCAACTACCTACCATAACCATGGTATAGGGCTCAAGGGATGGGGGAGCAACTATACTCCAGAGATACTTCATTGGTGAAGTGCCTTGACAGCACCAGCATCAGTATAGTGATTGGGGGTGATGGAGTCAGTAGACACCAGGGATAACTCATCGGTGAAGTGCCTTAATGACACCAGCATAAGTTTGGGAGATCAAACGGTTGAGGAATCCACTAGACAACAGGGATATATTCAACTTAAGTGTTTTCTCTGCACTAGTATCAATATGGAGATCAGGGAGGAAATAATTGGACACTAGGGATACATTCAACTTAAGTGTTTCCTGTGCACTAGTATCAATATGGAGATCAGGGAGGAAATAACTAGACACTAGGGATTCATTCAACTTAAGTGTTTTCTGTGCACTAGTATCAATATGAAGATCAGGGAGGAAATAACTGGACACTAGGGATACATTCAACTTAAGTGCCTAGAAAACACTGGCATCAGTACAGAAATCAGAAGTACAGGGGGTCACTAGACACCAGTTACTACTCTACCATTAAGTGCTATAACAGCACTGGCATTGCTATGTGCTTGGTGGTGGCGGGAAAACACCACACACCAGGGACATCATTAGAAAGTGGTAATAACTTCAGAGATATGCAAATTAGCTGATAATGAGGTCTTATGTCTTTGTGTGTAACATGTCTCTGAATTGCAAATGACCTCATCATTGGAACAGGGCCTTCTTAACATGAGTTGTATGACTCAAGCTAGGCTTTTTAATAAATCCCTTTTATATTGTTGAAAACAACTTTAATAAATCCTTTTATATTGCTGAAAACAATAGTTTACACCATTTCTACACCTCATTCTAGATTTTTTTTGTATCTTCCATATAATATCATATTCAAATCAATTTCACTAAAACTTCATATCTAATCTGATCCCTAAATAATTTTCAAAACCGCTTAGAATTCTTACCTATCAAAACTATATATTCTCTCATTTCTTTGAGTTTGCATATGCCCTTCTTCTTGTACTTTATAGTACATATTTTGACCTTCCTGCCCACCCTTACTCATGTGTGTTAACCCTGACCCTAGCAACTCTACACCTACATACCCTTTCCTTGACCATACCATTATGCAGACTGTGTCTGCAAGTCAGTAGTCTTTTTTTTGACAAATTGCAAAAGGAGTCTATTTGTTTTCCTGTTGCGAACGGTCTGCTTTTGACTGTGTTGGAGTTCGAGTATGTATGTTTTCTACACGCTGGCATCTATATAATCTGTATCAATAATGACAGAGATTTGACTTTCATACTTCATAACTTTCAGAAAATGCTTTATAATGCAAATCCTGTCATCCTAGCAACTTTCTAAGTTTATAAGAGCGATATTTAAATGATGTCCTTGATTTTGGCCCTTTGGCCACTCCCCCCCAGTTACTGTTGACTTTGTTTAGCATCCTTGAGCTAAGAACTTTGGTCTGGAACCGTTTATATCAAGTTTGATAATGGTGTGCAGTTTCACCTCTAGAGTTGCATGTCATCACCTCTTACTATGTATAGAAGGAGCAACTACATTAACTTCAAATGACATTTTGTGACAAAGTTTGAACTAAAACCATTTTTCAGTCTTGTTCCTTTCTTTAAAACAGTAGTATTTTTGGATGCCTTGTCATAAACAGTTTCTGTTTCAGCTGCCTTCTCTACAGCAGTTCCAATGCTGGCTATCTTTAATGGTACAAGTAAGGAAAATGGAGTGTTTCTCCACGGGCCTTCGCTGAAAGTCGTCTTCGTTCCAAGTCGGACTTTCCCGTTTAACAAATGTTAAATATAAATAAATAAATAAATAAATAAATAAATAAAATGAAGCAGGTAGCTTGGACCACTGTTTCCTGTTAAAAAAAGGTGAATAGCAAATAGCACATGACTCTTCCTGTTTCCAGTAGAAGTGTGGCATACTAGTCAGAAACATGTTTAAAAAAACAGAGTGATTAAAATGATGGAAAAATAAATGGACATTACCAAAGAGATCCTGTAAAATCTGGAGACTTTAATGAATTATATTGCAAAATTCTAACACACATGGTAATTTATTTTTGGTTCTGAAAATAAGATGCGTGTTCTCTTTCTTTAACTGATTGCTACCACTACCATGCTGGTTATATAGTGTCTTTTTCCTGTGTTGCAGACAGCTTCAGAAATCACATGCGATAAGGGGATTCAGAAAATCGCGTGACGTGGTAAATCACACCAGCAAGTACAGATATACCTCCAAAACCAGGAACTTCATGTGCAGGGGTAAATCAGGTCTGAAAACAGAAACATTTATTCAAAACAGAGACAGCAGAGAGGTCTTTTGTAGATAATTGGGACTTGAAGTTATGTGCAAGAATTTTCATTTTTTGGGCAAAAAGATTCCTGTATGGAAATATTGTGTACCATTATCAGGCACTACTTGTTCAGGCACACCAGGTCTGCAAGTATGGATTTCATTATTGTTATTACTGATTGCTCTATAGTACCTCTTAAATGAACAATATCAGAATAACTGAAATAGTAATAACCTGAGATTGTTGTAGTGGAATAGATCAGCAGTTACTGTTAATTATGGAAGTGATGGAATTATGTCAAGAAGCCCACAGACTTGAATCATCTGCACAGTGTGTAAAGACATATCTTTCGCCAGTACGTTATGTCATATGTTCTCTCTTTGCACTTTGTTATTACTAGATGTGACTCATCATGCGACTTCAGCAACATATGGTTACACAGTCAGTGATGTAGGCAGACATTTTGCAATTTTACGCCAATTACCAAACTGTAGCTCCCCTACCCCATACATCTAGTCCCCTCCAACCACAAGAATCCATCCTTCAGCAAAAATCTCATTAGGAATGCAGCATTCTCAAGAAAAGGCCTTGATACATAAATATATATATATATATAACAATCATAAAGCATGGCAATTATGCTTCATAAAATATACAGTTTAAAACAACTCATTGCACAATACACCTAATTTTTAAAAAGTGTATGCAGTGGTGTACATGAGTTATATCTGTCTCCATCTGTGGGCAAAGTTGAGCAGGGAAACCCACCTTAAGTTGCATCAGTCCTTGCATGCATTATGGCTCATCCCACAGGAAATTACAGCTTGAATAAAGGAATGCCATTTCTACATTCCATCTCGTCACCCTGTCGAAAGGAAGTCACACGGAAGTTGTTATTCTAATTCATCTCTCAAACAGCTTTCAGTTCTTGAAACCTCCCAGTAGTCAATGGTAGCTATGTTACCATTCACAGTACCTCTCCATAACCAGTCTTCCTTGCATTCCTTGAGGCATACCCTGCCCAGAGTATCTGCAATGTGTGTAAACTACCTGGCTTATATTCTTGCAGCTTGTACTTCTGTGCCACTAATAACAATCTTTGTAATCTTATATGTGCTTTGTGCAAGGATTTTTTAAATATTCTTTTAAATGCCTTGTGGTCAGGCTTTGCTAGGGCTGCTACCTGACATGATTTTTTTCTGACATTCAGGAAATTGGGAAACCAGGGTCAATGTCAGGAAATCCAGTTATGGTAAATACTTGAAACACATTTTGAATTGTTCTGAGTGCCAACATGCTCCTGAAGTATGTTTCCTAGGATGTTTACTGTTTGACTTAGATTTGCTATGTGCATTCATATGCACTGTAAAAATACTGTGGCTTATAGCTGTATATATATATATATATATATATATATATATATATATATATATATATATATATATATAAAATTATATATATATGTTTGCATGTGTGTGTCGGGGGGGGTGTTGAAGTGTATATAAAATCAGCAAATTGGCCATCATTTTTTCACTTTCCATCCCAGTCAGACATCAGCATTGCACAAAATAGGTGGCTATCTTTGGTGGTCTGTGTCACGAAAGGAGATACTGCCATCCCAGCTATCTGGAATTTTGCAAATAATTATATGTCGACAGTATAATGTTGACCAAGGGCTCTGGGTATGGTTCCTGACCCTCTTACTTTCCATAGTAAAGCTGTAACTGCTATTTCTAAATCGTCTGATACTGATTGCTTAAATTATAATACAGTCAAAAATTGTTTGTTAGAGTGTTTTAAATTAACACCTGAAGCTTATAGAAAAAGTTTCATGAGCATAGATGCAAGGCAGATGAAAGTGTGTCAATATAATGCTGAGTTAAGCACTTATTTTCATATATGGATGAGGGGTGCCATGTCACCACTTTTGAAGAGCTGGCAGACCTTTTGGTAAGGGAACAAGCCCTTTACACTTTGCCTGAGGACATGAGAATCTGTTTAGTAGATAGGCAATGTAACACAGCAAATGATTTGGGGAAAACAGGAGACCCATAACTAGCATGCATGGAATCACTGCACAGGAAAGGGATACCCAGTGCTGCTCATGGGTCTAAGGGAACCTATAGTGGGCAGCCTAAACCACCCCAACAGAGTCTACCAGTAGCAGGGAAAGCCACTACTCCAGTTATACATCTAGGACCAAGGCTTAAATGTTTTAAATGCAACCAGTGGGGCTATGTAGCATATAGATGTCCACAGAGATAAGGTGGGGAACAAAAGATAGGAGAGCCAGTAAGTGGGAATGACAAAATGCCAGCAGTAAGTTGTCTGGAGACAACAAGGGTACCAGACTACCACAAGAGGTTATATCCTATCTTAGTAGATGGGAAACAGGCCACTGATAAGAGAGACACAGCCTCTGACCTAATCTCGGTGAAGCCTGCAATGGTTACAGAGGAACACTACTTGCCTGGGCGGTCTACTCAAGTCAGAGCTTTAGGAGGGGCCACATTATAAATACCTTTGGCTAGGGCTCACCTTGACTGAGAGGGTAGAAAGGGAAGCAAGCAAGTAGGTATGTTTAAAGATATTAAAAAAACACCACAGAAACAGAAGATTGAGGCTGTAAAAAACCTTTTACTTCACAGTTGCTAACTGGTACCCCGGCTTTTCGCCTTCAACGGTCACATTACATCAAAATACAGACACTTTTTTAAATACGTCAAAACCCCAACACTTGATTCATCAATTAATTAAATACATTAATTTAAAGTGACAGAGACCCCATTTATCAAATGAGTTTAAGCTTAAATTATACTACTACAATTTATATAAAGGCATTTAAATATGTCAGGAAATTACTTGAACTAGAAAGTAAGTTTATTTTAAATTATAAGACATTGTCACCAAGAGGTCTTAATTTGGAGGTTAATGTAGTATATTATGTAAGTCTGCATATCATGTAAAGTTGTTTGGATAAATAAATCTGTGAGGTAACAAATTAATATTTAGCTTAGAAAATATTCTAAAAAGTTATTTAAAATGTTTAAAGTTGATTTTTTTAATGCTTTTATATAAATTGCAGTAGTATATTTAATCTTAAACTCATTTGATAAATGGGGTTTCAGTCACTTTAAATTAATGTATTTAATTAATTGATTAAGTGTTGGGGTTTTGACGTATTTAAAAAAGTGGCCGTGTTTGATGTAATGTGACAGTTGAAGCCGAAAAGCCGAGGCACCAGTTATCAACTGAAGTAAAAGGTTTTTACAGCCTCGATCTTCTGTTCCAGTGGTGTTTTTTTAGTATCTTTGTTGCTGAGTGCATTTCTATTGTGTTTGAAGATAGCCCTGCAGATGTCCTGATAGGGAATGATTTTGATAATGCAATACCTTGTGTGCATGCAGTTACATGCAGTCAGGCTTGGAGACAAGCATGTGGATCTGGTAGCCTGTGGGAGATCCAGACAGACCATAGACTTGAAGCCAGGACTGATGTGGTGTTTACTTCAGAGAGGGCGCTACCCTGTAACAGTGAGACTGAAGGTGAGCCACAGCTGCTTGTGGCTACTGATATTCTCTTGGACAGAGTGACTGCAAGGGCAGAGGTGAGTAGTAGCACCCAGGCTAACAGTGAGGAACCGCTGTCAGAGAATACCAGACTTCCTGTGGAAGGGGAGCTGGGAAGAGTTTCAAAGACAGAGATGAGACAGGCTCAGCTCTCAGACCCTACATTACATGGCCTGAGAGAGGTAGCCAGGGAGGCACCTGATTCTCAAGGGAAGGGGGAATCTGTATACTAAGGCAAAGGGTTACTGTGTAGCGAGTGGAACCCTGAGGGAGTGCTAGAGGGTAAGAGAATACAACAGTTGGTAGTTCCCAGAGCCTACTGTCTGGCCCTTCTAGCCTTAACCCATGACATTCCCTTTGTAGGTCATACGGGCGTAAAGCTTACAAAGAGATGTAGTATGCAGAACTTTTATTTGCCTGGGATTTCCAGAGATGTAACAGGGTACTGCAGGACCTGTGAGCAGTGCCAAAAGGTAGGCAAGGCAGGAGACAAAGTGAAAGCTCCTTTGATGTCTTTGCCTCTGATTGAAGAGCCATTTCAGAGGGTAGCTATGGTTATTGTGGGGCCTCTGAGTACCCTAAGTTCCACATGGAAGGCGTATTTCCTAGTGGTAGTAGATTATGCTACCAGATACCCTGAAGTGGTGGCTGTGTCCTCCACTGAGGCAGAAAAGGTGGCAAATGCTTTGTTTGAGATTTTCAGCAGGGTAGGTTTCCCAAAACAAATACTGACTGACAGAGATTCTAATTTCATGTCAGACCTGCTGGCTTGTCTGTGGAAGCACTGTAGGATGAAGCACCTCAAGACCACCCCCACCATCCCCAGACTAATGGTCTGGTTGAGAGGTTAAAACCCCAGACTAAAGACCATGCTACAGGCAATTGCAGACCAGTTTAACAGGGAGTGGGACAAATATTTGCCTGACCTGTTTGCTTACAAGGAGGTGCCCCAGGAATCCACATGTTTTTCACCCTTTGAGTTGCTGTATGAACATAGGGTGAGGGGACCTCTAGAACTGGTTTGTGATGAGTGGGAGGGTGAGTGTGAATCCCACAAGGAGTCTGTTGTGGTATATGTCCTAAATCTCAGGACAAGGCTCAATGAACTCATGGGGTTGGCCCTGGAGAACCTGGTGAAGCCCAGCAGTAGAAAAATGTCTGGTATGACAGGAATGCTTGAGCTAGAGAGTATGCTATAAGGCAGCAGGTTATGGTTCTTATTCCTGTTAGACACAACAAGCTGCAGGCAGCTTGTGAGGGACCCTTCAAGGTGGTAAGGAAGGTCAGCGCTGTTAGCTACATGGTAGAACTGCTAGGCAGGAGGCAGGGGCACAAATTGTACCATGTTAACACCATGAAACCATACCATAATAGGGAGGCCCTGGTGCTAAGTATTTGCACTACAAGGCAGGAGATGTCTGAGGGGGATCTATGGCTACAGGAAGCCAGCCAGCAAACTCCCAAATTGCTATGGTGGACCTAGGGTTGCAGGCAAATGACAGGACAGTACAGCACTGTACTGGGGTCAGCAATGCCAAGGCAGCTGGAATCTCAAGACAGGGAATGGGTGAATGTATTCCTAGATAGCCTCAACCCTCTCAAGTAGCATTTCACAAAGGTCACTTGAAAATCTAGCTTGGGTCTTCGAGGAGGGTAGAAATATCATGATAGGAGATACTGCTAGCCCAGCTATCTGGAATTTTGTAAATAATTATATGTCATTTCTGAATATTAACATGATTCATATGCTTGTGTTACGAATGTATTAGAACTGCACGTTATGTGTATATCAAACTGCTTGTACAGAAGAGTGTGCTGAAAAGGGTTGTAAAATACTAAACTTTAAAAATGTATCCACAGTGTACCCTATTGGAACAGAACAGAAATGTACATACACTATTCTAACTGTTTAGATGTATACATTTTAACAACGGAAACTGGAACACAGGACGTTAATTTCAGAAAGATAGTTAAAAATTAAATTACTTTATGACCACATAATAAAAGGATGTTATCTTTCAGTTTCAGTGCAGTAATAGACACAATGTCTAGAACTAGAGGTTCTCAGCATTGTCTTGCAAGTATTTTATTGTTTTATGACTTCCAACAAGTACCAAGATTTGAGGAAAAGCCCTTGTTTATGTATTTTTACAGATAGATGCTAAAAGCTACCAGCTGCATCAATGGGGGTTTTACCTGGGATAGTCAGATGACAAGAAATGATTTCATTCTGCAAGCTATCCTAGCAGTAATATTTGGGATACTAATTTAAGAACTCTCTGAGAGAGATTGAGTATTCTGTATTTTTCTTTGACCTGACAACATCAGCTGGAAGACCCACTCACCACATCTGCCTTGCTTGTTCTGTAAGTAAGATAACTAGGGTGTAGTAATTCTCTTAGATTCAGTCAGGAATATAGTTAAGTATAGTTTAGATATTTTCTTTGTTCATTTGAGACAGTCTTGCAATGTTGTTTTAGATATTTCCTGTGATTTTGAACTCTCTTGATGTTACTGTGATTATATAGTGAGTATTTTCTTGTTCTTTTATTATTTATTATTAAATATATTTAAACCTTTAATTGTGGCTGATATTTGTGAGACATATTTAAGTTTTGGAAGTGCTTGCATATTTATTTGGTGACACTTTGGGCCACTCTTAATAGCCTTGCTCTTGGTCAAACTACCATTTGTATTGACAGTAACATTACACAGTAAGATTTGACACCCTTTGTTAAGGGCCTTAAAGTAACTGATAACAACGTGGCTGGTGGCAGTGATAACTACCTTATAGTTTCGACAGAAGAAGGCATAGCTAGTAAATGTGTGCTAGCCTTTCCCAGGGGTGTGTGTGTGTGTGTGTGTGTGTGTGTGTGTGTGTGTGTATAAATCAACCCTCAAAGTGTGTGGGTATCAGCTACTTGGGCAGGGACATGAAGTACTGGTGGGATAGAGAGGGTGCTGGAGGTCTTGACTTGGCCACTCAGCTGAGATCTCAACCCTATAGCTTTGCCAGTGGGGAGTCATATTGGGGATCAGGTGAAAGTGGAAGAAAGCAGCCCTGGACTGACTGTGGTCTCTGTGTGCTCTTACGGGAAATTGCACTTAATGCAGAGAGCTGAATCTGGAAATTCTGTGTGCGTACCTGTCATCCTCAAAATGTATATCCCCCATTGCTGCCGGTGGTGAGGATTGAGGCTCCTTGATTACTGGGCCAGTGTTGGGGCATCACAGTCTGGACAGGATGCATTTGAAAGGAAAGCATAATTGGTACAGTAACACAGTCAATACACTCTTGTTTCCTTCTCTGAGTTTTTGGTTGTGGCTCCATATGTATGGAGTTACTATGGTCTCCTACAGCACCATAAAGACAGTTCTTCCAATTTACCTGTAGAAAGCATGCTCTGTGTGTGTGTGTGTGTGTGTGTGTGTGTGTGTGTGTGTGTGTGTGTGTGTGTGTGTGTGTGTGTAAAAATATTGGAGGATGCATAAATAATTCTCCTGGGTAGTTAAAAAATAAGGCATACAATGCATCTTCAGAGCTTATGGATGTCATCATTCCTGGCTGAATAAGTGGCTTAGTAGAGTCCTGTACTGTACTGTACTGTGGGCCTTACCTACCTGACAATTATCCCTGCTCAGAGGTGGGCACAGAGATTCCTATAGTTTGTATAGAGGCTAAGGATATTGTGTTCATTATTTCTTTAATTTTCCACACAGTAAAATTTCAGAGGTATGCATACAAAGTCACAATAATTTGATTATTTGCTGGGGACAGTGTGGTCATTATTTTTTTAACTTTTCTCAAAAGCACACATTAGAGGTTTGAGCAGAAGGTTGCTATAGCTTGTCTAGGACCAGTATACTGTGTAGGAACAAGAAGCTGGAATAACTACTGTAAGTGGTATTTTAATTTTCACTTTTTTTACAGCTGAAATCAGATTTATATACATGGCGCTATCTTCTGGGGGCAGGGGCATTAAAGCATACTGCATATGTACAACGGACAGCAGTAGGCTGAAATATGTTGTACTCTGTTTTTTTTCACTTTTGTCATAGTGTGACTTCAAAGGGGTACACAGAAGATGCCTGTTATGAGGTTGGGGTTGAGGAGGCATGCTGTGTAGGGGTAAGACAGCAGCAACTTGAAATACATGACTATGGCCACTGGTCCTTTCACATTCATCTTAATTTAGTACTGGGGTACACAAAAAGTAGCTATTTTTTGGCATGGTGTAGTGAGGAAGGCAGTCATCACAGATATGATTTCTGTGCCCTCATTCCCTCATAAGCATTTTTTTCTCAACTTATACCTAACTACTACTGGGTTTATCAGGAAGTACTGTGTCATCAGCCTTTTGCATATTAACTCCCGAACATAACCCATTTCTTCCTTCAAAGAAAAAATTAGTTAGTTTCTTTCCTAGTCACAGTGTTTTATTCAGACCATTAGAGGTTGAATGTTTGTAGAAAAATAAAGCTCTAAAATGCATTTCGGAGCATTTAGAATACCAGAATTTAATTATCTTCTTTTACAGTACAGTCTTTGCCAGTTAGGATGTGTCGACAGACTCTAGGAAAAAGCCGACAAGTAAGATAAAGTGTGAAAACAAAACATAAAAGTATTCTGGGTTTTATGAAGAAGCAAGCATGGTGGAAAATAGGGGAGCAATGGGATGTATGCCTGGGTGACAGTAGACAGAAGGTTGAGAATTGCCATGGAACACATTACTTACGTCCCCTTATTATCTAAGGCTGACCATGTACAGCACATTTAAAAATTATTTTTAAGTATGGATGGTGCAGTGGTGCAGTGGTAAGTGCTGTTGCCTCACAGCAAGAGGTTCTCTGTGGTTTGGTTCTTAGCTGGGGTGCCTTCTCTGTGGAGTCTGCATGTCCTCCCTGTGTTCATGTGGGTTTCTGCTGGGTGCTCTGGTTTCCTTCCACATTCCAAAGACATGCAGTAGGTGGATTGGACACTCTAAATTGGCCCAACGTGTGAGTGTGTGGTGCCCCCTCTGAGGCGGGTTGGGCCTTGGGCTAGCAACCCAACCCTGTAAAACCTGTACCTGCTATGGAAACAACGAGTGCTGAAGGGTGCTTCTTGCCTGATGTGCTAAATGCACGGGAGTGGATCCAGGACTTCTAGGTATGGCTTGTTAAAAGGGGTGTGGCTACCCTCATTCAAGGTGGTGTATTTTCATTATGCAGGGGTGTGCTTTATTTGTCAGGAAATGGAAGGATGAGAAAATGGCAACACTAGGTTCTGTAGTAATTTTTTTCCCAATATATGTAGTCATTAAACTTTTGACAACCAAAGACTATTGCAAAACTACAGTAATATAAGTAGAACTTACCATAACAGTAGATATTTGAATGATCACTACTACAGTAGCCTTAGCTATATGGGATATATCCTGTCAAGGATATAATAGTCAGCCAGCTTTCAAAGCTTCAGGGCACCTTCCACATGTCCAAACTGTCAGGCAGCTCAAGCTGAGCTGGATAAAAGACAAGTTTCAGCACAAAGCCATTCAGAGCTTTCCTGACTGCAGAGTGAGGGAGACTGAGGCTTGAAAGGACAATGCCTAGAACAGCAAAAAAGTAAACGTCCACACCCTGGCATAAAAACACACCAAAAAACAAGGGGGATGAAGTGAGGATGTGGTTACTGCAGCAATGATCATTTAAACATCTAGTTTTATGGCAAGTTTTACTTACATAATGGTACTATTTTCATCATACTGATCACTGCTGTGTTAGCTTTAGCCACATGGGTTGATTACCTTAGCTAACTACATTTGAGAGGTAGAAGGGTACGAGTCCAGGAGCCATGGAGTATAGTCCCATCAAAGCATGATCTGGAATGTAGAGAAGGACTCAAGCTTTTAATGCTTTGTAAAAGTATCTACAGGGGACCAATAAGCAGCTTCCAGAATGGTTCTAGAATCCAAACCTTTCCAAAAAGCCACAGATGAAGCCAAGGCCCTGGTAGAGTGGGCCTTGACCTTATCTGGAATAGTTTTGTTATCATGAATATAACAAAAGGTAAAAACCTTAGACAACAATTTGGAAACAGTTTGCTTTGGCACAGATTGTCCCTTCTTCTTACCTTCAGAAGAAATGAACAACTTATCCAAAGATCAGAAAGATTTAGTTCTTTCAAGACAGTATTTGCATTGTCTGTGACATCCAAGGTATGGTGTATCCTTTCTCCCTGATTTTTAGGTTCAGAAAAGAAAACAGGCAAATGTATAGTTTGGCTTAAAGTAAACTTGGATATCACTTTAGGCAAAAAAGGATTAGTTCTCAAAGAAACTATGTCCCTATGGAAAATGAAATAGAGTTGGCTCACCTTGAGAGCTTGGAACTCTGATGCCCTTCTTATAGAGGTCAAAGGAATGAGTAAACCTATTTCCATGTTAAGAACCTCGAGTCAGCCAAATCAGCCAATGGAGCAAGTGTTAGCTTCTCTAACACAAAATTAAGATCCCAAGGAAGGGCTACCAGTTTCTTGGAGGCCTCTTATGCAAAACCCCTTTCAAGAACATTTTGACAAGAGGCTGCATTGAAAGAGGAGGATCTATGTCCAGACATGATGAAATGAATGATATTTGAACCCTGATAGAGGAATAAGCAAGGGAATAGGATAGTAACTCAACACAAATATTATAGAACTACAGAACTACTAGGCCTGAATTTGTGCTGGTTATGTTGTTGGTACTAATATAACACCCTTATCATTTGCTAATATGTGGTTTTCTAGTAGCAAGCATTCTTGTCTCCATTAATACCTGATGCACAACCTCAGTAAATAGGTGCCTAAAAGAACTAAGGCCATATCATCCAGCCAGTCAATTGAAGTTGATTGATTTTGGGGTTTATCAAGCACAAAAAGAACAAATTCTGGACTTCAGAAACACCACAATATTTTTAATAAAAACAAATAAATGACAAAGCTTTCAGGATAAACTCGCTTCATCAGTGTTCATAAAAGCAAACGATGCATTGTATCTAAATAACACATTCAATAATAACCACAAGACACAACCCCCCCAATCAAACAACACAGATAATTAGTCTTATTAATAATACAAATGATTGATCTTATTAACAATTTAAAGATACATCATCTTTCAATAAACACATGAAAAATCATCTCATATTTTTTTTGTCTTCCTTTAAGAACCAGTTTGATACTAACAGCAGTATTTAAACCAGGTATGCAATCAACTTTCAAATGTAAAATCCAATCATATTCCATTATTTCTAATTTATTATTAATCTCACTTCCTGTAACATTCTTCAGTAGTACTTGAGTAACTCTAAATGTAAAAGTGTGCATTTGACTGCATTTCCTCAGTAAATAGACTCCCTATGCTGTGGAACAAAATCCAAAAACATGAGCAGAGCAGGCTCTCCAGCCTTGTTCAAGAGGAATCTTGAATGGATGATGGGGGGGAGAGATATGAGATATACCCCAATTACTACAGTGTCTTCACTGCTTGACACACAGCAAAGAAATGATATAGTTTTTTTTTTATTCAAACTAAGGGGCGTGAAAACCACATAACTATGGGCTAGGCTTATAAATGCCCTTGGGCAGATTTCATCATATGTTTTGCAAGGGAATTATTATTAACCTGTCGTCTTATCTCAGACTGGTGTTCATTTATTTGATCCCTAAGCCTTCTTGTACATTTTCTTACATAAAAACTATGACAAGTCCGACAGGTAGCCAAATAAACAATATTAGTTGTATTGCAGGTGGCATAAACTCTAAACACGTTTCTTTTATTAGTTACTGGGCGTACAAACTCTTCATTTGTTAAAATCAATCTGCAACATGAACAGTTATAACATGGAGAAGTACCATTCTTTCTAAAGGTGTTAATCTTAGATACACAATTAATTTTCTTGTAGCATTGATGCTGTTTCAAATGTTTACAGTTTCTGAATGCGAAGCTCGGTGTTTCCCCAATAATATATCTAGCTTCTGGTAGAGCAGAAAGTATTTCCCAATTATTATGTATAATATCCATAACATTAGTTTTTCTACCATAATTTATAACATATCATACATATTGCTCATTTTTTTTACTATTTTCCTGTTGATTTACTTCATTTTGCATAGATTATGGCTTGGCCATCCATTGCCTTTCTCCAAAAACCTTTTCTTTTAGTTCTTCTAGCATCTTTTCTTTATATCCTCTCATTCTAAAGTCACTTAATATTTCTTGCATCTGCTCATTACAAGTGTGAGGGTCTGTATTCAGCCTACTAGCTCATAGTAGCTGACTTTTTACTATACCGTTAAATCTGCGGAGGTCTATATCACTTAACCAAACGTTTAATTCATTGAACCTTTATTCATCAATGACTATATGTCAAACATCATTTCAGTGTACGACAAAATATTTCCCAGGGTAATTAATCACTTGGCCAAAGGCACACAGGAACACAAATTGTACAAAATCAAACCTACCCAAATGGGGGGCTTTGCCCCCACACCTGCCCTAACTATATATACCAACTCTGAGATCGCACTGTGGTAGGGAGAAGGACAAAGTTGTGGTGCTGGCCAAGTGCTTTCTTACTCTGGGAAAGAGTTCGTCATTCGTCGAAATGATGTTAAACATTTAGTAGTCAATGAATAAAGGTTCGATTAATTAAACATTTGATTAAGTGATATAGACCTAATGTGCTCTTAGGATATATACTTTTCTGGTGTAGGTATTTATTAGCCTACACTTGTTTCTTAAAGATACTAGTATTAATCTCAGTATTTTTCTTACAGATCTTATCCAAAAATTGGATTTATTCCTTAGAGAAGTTTAACTTAAATTTAAGGAATGCTGTAGTTGTATCTAAATAACTTACAAACTGCATCAGTTCCTCATCATTTTCAACCCACAGTAAAAATATCATCCACAAATTGCTTATAAAGGGAGATCTTTTCAAAATACCAAGTTGTTAGATCAAATATGATTTCAGACTCCCATTTGTTAAGTTCAACATTAGTGTATGAGTTTGCAACGGAAGCCCCCATTGCTACCCCAGAGGTTTGGTGATGTAGCTATTTCTCAAAGATAAAGACATTACTATTTAGAACCACTTCAAGTAAGTCACAAATTGTTTATACCTGTCTGTTAGTAATGGCACTATCTGCACATAGAAATTCACGAGCTGCTTATGTTCCATAGTCACCCCTGTTCTTGTGTGAGTAGATCCAGTCTGTGAGGAAGCTTGTGGTAATTGCCCCTGGCTATTTCCAAAAGAAGGGAGAACCATAGCTGCCTGAGCCAAAAGGAAGTCACTACAATGATTTAGGGGATTTTGAATTTTTAGAAGTACCTTGGATATTAGTGGAGAGGGTGGAAAAGCATACAGGATCATTCCTGTCCAAGGAAAAGAAATGAAAAAGCATCTATCTTTTAGGCCTTCTTGCACTGAGTCCTGGAACATAATCTTGTCAGTTGATTGTTCAGAGAGGAGACAAAGAGGTCTACTTGAAGACTTCCCCACAGATGGAGCAAATCATGGAAGACCCCCGATCCAGTTTCCATTCGTGAGGATTTGCCTTGGTCCTGCTTAGCTTGTCTGCCACACAGTTTTGCTCTGACAGAATGTAGGATACCTGTAGAGTGAGACTGTTGTGAAGCAATACCATGACTAGTCTTCAAATTGGGTGCAACTTAGTTCCACCTTGCTTGTTGATGTACCACATGAGTGAGGTATTGTCTGTAGCCACTTGAGGAGGTCCTGGGAATCAAAGATGGTTCAGAGAGCTGAGTGCCTTGATTGGGCAAGCAAATCCTTGATATCTATGTGCATTCTTCTGTTCTTGGTGTTCCACACCCCCCCTGCACTTTTATTTCTCTTGAGACCGTCTTCATGTAAAGTTTGAGGAGTCTGTGGTGATTGACTGATTTGGAGCAGGGAGATAGAAGGGCAGACATGGATTTAGGGATATCTGTTATCTGTACAAAATATTTCTCTTCTGACAAACCCCAGCACTAGGACTTGAAAAGATAAATGATGTTGATGCTGGGATCAAAGAGATTTCAGATAACATTGTATCATTCTCATGTGGAGTCTTGCCAGGGTTATCATGAGAATCATAGATGCCATGAGAACCAAAATCCTGAAGTTTTCCCTTATACTGACCAAAGCTTGAGAGGAAAGCCACAGGAGTAGATCTAGATAAAGATCTATTTTTTCATGAAGAAGAAATGCTCTTTGAACTGAGGTGTTTAGTTGACATCTCAGGAACAAAATCCCATGTGAAGGAATCAAAATCACTTTTAAATGTTCTCTTGGAATCCCAGCTTGTGTAAGAGATCTCTCACCCAAGAGAGAGACTCCTGAAATTTTGAAACAAGATTACAAAGATAAGCAAGCCAGCTAAATATGGAAAAATGTGGATACCCTGCAGTCTGCAATGAACTATAACTGAACATTTCATAGGTTCATAGATTAGTACTAGGCTAGCTGCTCTTGTGGGCCATTTTAAGCCTAGCCAATTACCCCCATGAGAATCAAATCCTGTACCTTGTGTCTGTAAGGCAAATGCCTTAACCATTATGCCAACCTCCCCCCTGCAGACTTTGTGAACACTCTTGGTGCAGTGGATAGTCCAAAAGATAAGGTAAAGAACTGATAATGTGATCCAGACACAAAGAAACTCAAGAAAATTCTAACATCCTCTGTACCAAAGACATAGTTTAGTTTGCAGTTCAATCATTTGATTGCGTTGCTTTTCATGATTTCTAGAAATTGTTTTAATCAAAACTTTAAGCCCACCCAATGTACACTGAAGGGAAACCTGCCAGGGGATATGTCTCCTTTCTATTATGGGGAGAATATAGTAATTTGTCAACTTGGGTATGATATTCTTGCCTATATATTTTTTGTTAAATGAAATTATGATGTTTGTCTTTATTTTATATTTCAAGGCTGCTCACAGATGAAATATATTTCCCAGTTTTGATACTCAGCCACTCTAGATGTCCATGTGCAAAATTTGATTACATCATCCAAAGTCTTAAGCTGGGGTAATACACAAGGGGAATATTGCCTCCGCATTTTTAAACTTGTGTTGGAACAAAGCAAGTGTGCTTATTTCCTCTGATGCCTTGATATAGAACATTTATGTGCTTTGCCACAGACTGATTGTGGCATATATGCATCTGCAACTGGACTTTTGCTCTTTCATAACCTTGTGTAATTTTTTAGTAATATCACTTCAGCAACATCTGCTATGTGGTATCTGCTAAGTGCACACATTTTACAAAATTATTCCACAATGACAGCCTGTGATGCACTATATATTATTACTGCCAGGAACGGGCCTTGACATTGTCATTTCTTCTTGGTACAAACTTTGTCTCTACATTTTTTTCTCATTAGTTAATTATTAGAGGACCTTGAAGTATCCCTTCAGTTCACTGAACAAACCAGCTATTTCTCAGTAAATACACTGTTTGCAGTAGCTGAGAACAGTCACGCAAATGCACATGTGAAAAAACTCCCTAGGTAAACCTTATCATTTTGCAATATTGTAAACCTTCTGTGGCATCCAAACATAATAAATCAAGATTTAGACTTATTTTCTATGACACAATGGTTGCACACATATAGATACAAGCAAACAGATAACAGAAGAAGACAGCAATATCCATCACATTTGTTTAAATAATGCAAATAGCACCCTATCACTAGTCCCTTCCCTAGAGCCTAACTATGTCACTTCTTCCAAAACACCCATCATCCATTCAGGAAACTTCTCACTTAACTAGCACCTACTCCGTTTAAAAAGTATGTATTTACAAACTAAAATTTGCAGTTTCAAATTGCATATAATTACTCAGTCTCCCGATTATTATCTCTTAGGTTCATTCCCTCACATGCTTCTCTTAACTCCTTGCACACCAAAACCACCTATGGAATTCAGAAAGGCTTAGCATTATGTGGAAGCCTTAACTTGGAAGGTTTCTGTATCATGCTAGGCCTTTCAAATTCAGATACTGTTTTACCACTAAGGGTTTCCTCTTGCAGAGAGCCCCAGCACTAAGAGCTGTCTTGTGGGCAAAGTCATATGCTAATGCCAATTAATCATGTACTGTTCACCAGAAATGTCTTGATTTGCTTGGACACACAGTACTGAGAATAGTGTTGCTGATTAAAATTCTACTTGGGAGGAAAAGGTGGTTGACATAAAAATACAGTGGTCACTCATTCACACCCATCATCCTATGAGAGAACTCATAGTGCTGGTATAAAACAAAAAAGCCAGCGGAGTAAAACACTGCCCAGAAGTTCATAAAATATAATTATTCAATGGTAAGCACTTTCACAACTGCTTCATCAGAGCATAAAATAAGTAAAAGACAATGGTCATATATAAAAAGCATCAATGCATTAATTAACATCTAACCAATC
>NC_056737.1:1948429268-1948531768 GCF_019279795.1 Protopterus annectens
ATGAAACTAACACAATCAGATTTACTTGAGGGAGTCACTTATATCAGATTGTTGATCAAAAATGCCATTTATTTTGTGGACTAATAACTTAAAATTCTAATACTACTTTAATGACTAACAGAAGTTCATCTCCTGGTAAAAAAGTACAGGAGCTGAACTACTACATTCTTCTGGTCACTTTCATCTCTGAGCCATGTCAAAATCTAGTAGAATGAAATAGGAAATAAAGAAAAACAAAGTAAAGTTAATATTCACTACCAGTAAAAAAACAAGTCACCATGGGAAGTCTGCAGTGACAATATACAAATTAGCCCCACTGTAACATTTTACTGTTGGTCTCTTCAGACATTGGACCCAACCCAGTTTGGTTTCGTCAAGGGCAGATCATGCCTACTCAACCTGGTGGACTTCTTTGAGAAGGTCACCAAAGTAATGAATGAATGACCTGGCCAAGGCATTTGACACAATACCCCACTCGGGCTTTGTTGACAAACTCAAGAGGTTAGGTACAAACCTGTATGTCAACCGGTGGATAGCCAACTGGCTCACAGACAGGACCCAGGAAGTTATAATTGAGTCCCCCTCTACAAAGAGGCCAGTCACAAGTAGTGTCCCTCAGGGATCAGTCCCTGGGCCATTCCTTTTTGGCATTTACTTCTCAGAAGTCAAGGCCAATGTCATTGACCTCTGGCTGACTAAATTTGCAGATGATTGCAAATTAGGAGCTGTTATTGAATCTCACAATGACACAAATGTTCTCCAGGAGGGACTGACACAGATAAACAACTGGTTTCAATGCCAAGAAATGCATAACAGTATTCTTTGGGAAGTCATTCATCCCTGGTAACTATCATATTGACAACATACCCCTTAGAGTTGACCCAATAGTCAGGGACTTAGGGACACACGTTGATAATAATCTAGCCTTCAACCATCATGTGTTTACGGTGGCGGGGAAATCATTCTATATTGCACAACTTATAAACAAAGGTATGGCATCTAAGTCTAAGGAAGTTATTGTTCCACTATATTCAAAAATTCATCAGACCTATCATTGAGCACAATGCCCCCTTTGATATGTACCTAACCAGGCATATTCAACAATTGGAATGTCCACAGAGGTTCCTCACTAGAAGAATACAGGATGTAAATAAAATGTCCTTTGCAGACCACCTCAAGGCCCTATCTCTCTATTTTGTCTCCTACAGGCTTTTGAGGGGAGATCTATGCCTGGCATACAGGGCATTGTCAAACCCCACTCTGATGGACCTCCTGCATATCCACAAAACAAACAGCACTAAAATTACCCGTTCTAAAGAATTAAACATTGCCTGTGATATAAATATGTCCTGCTAGAGAGATAGGTATGTATCCCTGAGACTACCATGTCTATGGAACAGGCTCCCCCTCCATGTGAAGCAGAGTTCTTCCCTAACCCACTTCAAGTGCAACTTAGACAATTGGATGGGAAACCGGAAATTCATCCCTGGTTTGGCACCTATGTCTCTAATGGACACAGGCAACCTGTAAATGATTCATCTTCCAAACCCCTGCTTACAAATATCAAGGGTATCAGAACCTGTCAGAGATTTGGGATGCATAGCTAGGCTTAAAAAGGCTGTTGTGGTGTTAGCCTACTAAACAGCTTTGAACCTATGAACCTATAAGGGTATCTATCTTCACATTACTTTTGGTATAGTATAATGTTATTTTCTTTAGAAGTCATTTAATTGCCTGTTGCAAGCTTGACATTCTTTTACTGGTAATTATTAGTGTAATAAATACTGACAGACCAAACCTTGCTGTGTCTTTTAATATAAAAGTAATATTTTTTATGGTCCTATCCACTAAAACAGTGTTTTGTAACTTCGATTTCTTTCTAACTCGACCAAAATTATTGATGTCCTTATATTCACTGCTGCATTCCCTACTGTGGAAGCCTGACATCTGGCCATTCTTCCAAAGACTTCTGAATTTAAAAGGTATGCTGAACGGTTTACTATCATATAGTCGACACTCACAAGAAAGAACCACCTGAAAAGTCAACTAAAAGGTTGAACACGTAATGTTGACACGGTCAGAATGTTGCAAACACACCTCTGTTTGTGAATTTGACCTTTCCCAACATTCATAAAATGCAGTCCTACACTGCACAAGATGTAACGTGATGATTTTGCAGGGGGGCAAGCCCCCCTGCACTCCCCGTGAGGGGCTGCACCCCTCACACCCTGTGCAAAATATATATTCCAACTCTGAGATTGCACTACAGTGGGGAAAAGGGTAAATTTCCCGATCCCCACTGCACCTCAATCTCTAGTTAAAAGACCAAACTCATTTTTGCGAATGCACTGAGCATTTGCTGAAATGGGACTCACACAACTGAAGGATCGGCAACACGGGTTGGCCAACCGTTATTCAACAACCTGTGGTTGCCGAAACTTCCCTTGGTATTTTAAATGTAAACCATGCTGAACATCATCATATGCATCCTGTGTAGAGCATAAATAAGGCTTACCAAAAACAGATCTTCTTTGCTGCCAGTCTGAATGTATCTTTTACACCATCAGTCTGTTTACCTGCATCCATGCCAGCTGAATGCATTTACGTTCTCCAGGGACTTCCTACATTTATTTGTTGTTTTTGTCATCATCATCTCCTCAGCCTCCTCCCCCTCTGAACTGCTACTAAAAACCCAACTTGCCTTTTCCAAAACAGAATCCTGGATGAATGCCAATCACCTTGCCCTAAATGCTACCAAAACAAAACTAATGATCTTTACCCTAACTAGAAACTCCACTTTAGACAGAAACCTGTTCTGCATTACAAGCCAAAATAAAACTCCATTAGAAATAATTCCCTCGACCAAACTGCTAGGCATCATTATTGATGAAAACCTAAAGTTTGACTCCCACATATACTCTGCTATCAAGAAAACCCATCAAAAAATTGGTCTACTACACAGGCACAACAGCTATATCAGCCCCTCCACCTGACAAACACTTGCAACTACCTTCCTCCTCCTATCTCTCATGTACAGCACTCCCCTATTTACCAATCTCCTCATCTTCAAACCAGCTGACTGTTCATCTCTGGCCACAGCCCTAATGCCCTACACTCCCTCCTGCTCCCTAAGATCCGAGAACCAAAATCTTCTTCAAGTACACAAACCCACTCATCCACCAGGCCAACTATTACTAGCCTGCACAATAGCTAAACTTTGGAACTCTCTCCCCTCTCACCTTCGCAACATGCCTAATCATAATAACATCAAAACACACCTCTTCTCACACCTATCCTCCAAATGAGAATGTTCTTCTCATGCTCCTACCTAAAGCACCTCCTTCAGTTTTGTTTTCTATCCTTTTACTCCCTCCTTTTTTTTCTTTTCTTTTACATAAGAATCACTAGATCCATGACTACCTAATGAGCATTTTCTTTGCCAGTCTGGTTTTAATGTGAATATTATGATTTCCTGTTCTACTAATGCTACGTAATACTTCAGACTGAATACTGTCTATTAATAGTAATGTAATGTCATGTAAAATTACATATATGTGAAAGTAATGTAATGCAATGTAATTTTCTTGTGGAGCTTTTCTCCCTGGGCCTCCACTGAAAATGGGCCGATATGGCCCAGTGGACTATCCCAGTCAACAAATGCAAATAAATAAATAAAAAAAAAAAATTTCTTGTTTTTTTTTGTGCTGCTTGAGATTAATGTCATCCAGGAAGAATAAATGCCAGTGTGGGAGACAGATTCCCCCATAGGGACCACCACGATAAGTGTCATTTTTGCTTAGGTGCTTTTCATGACCATACATCTTGATCTGGTTGTCAGGCATTTGTTCCAAAAACCCTTCACAGTAGACTTTCTTCCCTTTCCTTGTATCATGAGAACCAGTGTCTTAAACTACTCGCTAAAGATACTATGGAAGAGATCTCCTGCCCCAAGGGTCAGCTGTTAGGGAAGAAGAAGATGAAAAAGGTATGATCAGAATCTTCTGCTGTCCAGCCTTTGCCAGGTGTTTCTCCTGAGGTCATTATGAACCCGGAGGCTTACCCAGCTGTGTTGTTGGATTTTTCTGCCATGACTGTGTTGGAGGCCAGTGAGGATCCAGTTGGCAGCACGTCCGAAGAGGCTTTGCAGGCATCCATCTCGGACGTTCAGAGGGAACCATGGTTTATTTTTTCTGAGGGGCCTAGGAGAGTTCCTCAGTTTCTAGTTAAGGAAGAAGTTCCTGCTATGGTTCTTGACTGTTGTCCTGAATCTGAGCCTTCTCAGGATGTTCACTTAAAAAAGAAACAAAAATTAAACATGTTTCTTCTGCTTCTAGGGATCTACAAAGTGAGCGGCAGGCTTTTATTCAGGGGTTATTTTATGCCTTAATGTCATTAAAGCCTCCTCATAAAGTTTCAGTTTCTACTCCTCCTTGGTCCTCTACTACTCTTAAAAGGCCTACAGACCAGGATTCTTCTGAGGATGAGTTGGATTCTACTGATGAATCCCTAACTTATTCTACTCAAATTCCTTCTCATTTGGACTATGGGTCAGAAGAGGAGGAATCTATTAGTCCTGATGTCCCTTTGGAGCAAATTTCCTTTGGGGACACACTCTCTAGGATGATGGATTTTTTTAAGTGGGATTGTACTCAGATATCTGATATTCATAAAAGGTACTATGAACTGTTACAGTTGGACTCTCTTAAGCCTGCGGCTATTCCACCTGTCTTAGCTGCTTTCCTGGATGTTTTCACCAGTGCCTCTCAGATGTCTGCTTTTCTCCTCCCTGCTCTCAAGAAGCCTGATTTTTTAGGGTTTCTGAGGATTGTTTTTTTATATAGATGCCCTGCTGCTGACCCTTCGGTAGTGTCCGTAGCCTCTGATAAGCCATATCAGTTGGTTCCTTCTCCCAAGTTATTTCCTTCTGACAAGGACAACAGAACAATGGAAAGGGTGGATAAGAAGGTTTACACTTCTCCTACCCTAGCTTTTAGGGCTATTAATTATTAGACCCATATGTATGTGTTGGCTCTTTTCTCAGGCCTGTCAACTTATTTCTGATTTTCCAGACTCTGAGGGTAAAACTGTTCTTTCCTTGCTAGAGACTTCCTCTCAAGTCGTTCGTCATTCTATTAAATGTAGTTATGGTGCAACAGATGCCTCTTCTAGGACTGCTATTTTTGGTTCAGTTATGAGGAGGTATTCTTGGCTTAGGCTTCAGCCTCTCCCCGATGATATTAAAGCTAAGTTGATGGATGCTCTGATGGATTCTAAACTTTTGGTTGGGGAAGCTGCTGCTGGTTTGTTTAAGTCCTTCAGGATAAGGGTAAGACCTTATGGGACCTTAAACATATGTTTGTTTTTCCTGTGCCTACATTTTTTAGAAACTGCCCTGCTAAGCCTGCCTTTGTTCATAGGCAATCCCGTCCTTCTACTACAGGTAAGAAGAGTGGCAAATGGACTCCTTCTGCTAAGACTACTCAATTTTTGAGGACTGAATCCTTCCTTTCTGGACAAACCAGGCACTGTGCAACTATCCATCCATTCCCAGCCACATTCCTCTTTCTCTTCACCTTTCTCTTTCTCTTCTGGTTTAGCTTCAGATCAGTCAGGATTCTTGGGTTATGTCAATCATTTGTCAAGGGTACTTTATGGTGTGGAAATCATGTCCTCCATTTATGGGCATTCATCAGCCTCCTTGCAAACATCTTTCTTTTATACCAGAGGTTCTTCAAGGTCTCTTGTCTCAAGATACTATTTAAGAGGTGCCTGTGTCCCAAAGGGGGAAAAGGTTCTACTCCCAACCATTTCTAGTGCCCAGAAAAGAGGGCAGTTGGAGACCTATTTTAGACCTCTCACATCTAAACACTTTTCTAAAGGTACCTTCCTTTTGGATGTTATCCCTTCCGCTTCTGTTTCCTCTCTTGCTCCCTCAGGCCTATATGGTGTCTCTGGATCTCAAGGATGCTTATCTCCATATTCCAATCCATCCTCTTTTCAGGAAGTTTTTGCATTTCTCTGTTGCTTCCTGGAATTTTCAGTTCTGTGATTTGCTTTTTGGCCTTTCTACTGACCCAAGGGTGTTCAGCAAATGCCTTGTTCTGGTGATTGCCTTTTGCAGACTTCAAGGAATCCAAATATTTCCTTCCTTGGATGACCTGCTGATTCAGGTGTCCTTTCCGGAGACCCTTTTGCAAAATCTTCATTTTGCCGTATCCCTTCTTCAGAGCCTTGTGTTCACTATAAATTTCTAAAAGCCTTCTCTGACTCCTTCTCAAGATCATGTTTTTCTGGGATGCAGGATTCAGATGGTGCCAGTGCTTGTATCACTGCCTCTGCAAAGGCCTTAACTCTCATTTCTTTCTTTCACTCTTCTTTCTCTGGCTTCCATTACCATCAGGGAGTTTCTGAGAGTTCTGGGTTTCATGGCATCCACCATTCCGATGCTCCCTCTGGCCAAACGTCATATGAGAAAGTTTCAGTGGTTTCTGAAGTCAGTTTGGCTTCAACATGCTTATCGTCTAGAATTTGTAGTTCCTCTTCTTCCTTGCCTCAGACACAGGAACTTCTCTGGTGGATTCAGCAGTTGTCTCTGAAACCAGGGATCCCTTTCATCCCCCTTTTCCCTCTCAGGAATTGTTCACAGATGCCTCAGACATGGGATGGGGGTGCCTTTTGGCTCCCTAAAGTTACAGGTGGTGTGGTGGCCTTGTCAGCAGAAGGAGCACATCACTGTCAAAGAGATGAGAGCTCTTCTGCTGGCTCTTCAGGCCTTTCAGTCTCTTTTTTCTCCAGGGCCTCTCAAGGTATTCACAGACAATACCATAGTAATGGGGTGTATCAACAAACAAGGAGGAACGAGATCTTATCTTTTTTGCTGGTTGGCATTTCTGGTATGGGATCTTGCTGTCAAGTGACTCTTCAGGCAGTTTATATCCCTTCTGGTCAGAACATTTTGGCAGACACTCAGGGCAGGTCCTTAACTCAGTCGCATAAATGGATGCTTCACAAGGATGTGTTACTGGACATTATCCACAAGTGGGGTACTCTCAAGTGGAACTTTTTTCCTCCCCTCTGAACAGATAATGTCCTCTGTTTTGTGTCAGAGTCCCAGGTCCTCTGGTATGGAAGGTGGATGCCCTCTCATTCTCTTGGACGGGAATATTTCTTTATGTATTCCCTCCCCTTCCTCTCATTCCAAAAGTCCTGTTCAAAATTCAACAGGATGCTGCCAAAATTTGTTGTTGACTCCCTTTTGGTCATGATAGCATTGGTTCCCTCTTCTTCTGCATCTAGCCAGGGGTAATCATCACAAGTTTCCTCACAGGGTAGATATACTCACATAAGACAAGGGATCTCTTATCCATCCCCACCTGTCCATGCTTCACCTGACACTGGGTGATAGGATTTTGATTCCTCATAGACACCTTTCTTCTGAGGACATGCTGCAAGTCCTGCAGGAGGCCAGGAAACCTACAACTAGGAAATCCTACTTATCCAAATGGAAGAGGTTTTCTTTTTGGTGTCTCTCTCATAACCTGGACCCCCTTACTATGGATGCGCCTTTGGTTCTCTCTTATTTGTGTGAGTTGCTTAATGCTGGTTTGGCCTAGTCTTCTATTAAGGCCCACCTGTCAGCTATCTCTGCTTGTCTGACTTTTTCTCCTCTTTTAGCTGCTAGGTTTGAGGTGAAACAATTTCTTAAAGGTGTCCTTAATATTAGATCTCCCAGGAAGCCTGCAACTCCTCCCTGAGATCTTAATTTTCTTTTGGAGAAACTGACTCAGGCTCCCTTTGAGCCTACTGCTTCAGCTTCCTTGCAACATTGTTCCTGCAAGACTGTTCTTTTGTTAGAGCTTACTTCTGCTGGATGGGTGTCTGAGTTGCAGGCTGTTATGGCTTGTCCTCCGTTTTTGAATTTTCATGATGACAGAGTGTCCTTGCGCACTAACCCTTCTTTTATGCCAAAGGTGGTTAATGAGCTATCTCTTAATTAGTCTATTAATGTGCCTATGTTTTTCCCCTCTCTGCAAACTGACAGTGAGAGGGTGTTGCATACTTTGGACATACATAGGCAACTTAGAGTTTATTTGGATATGACCAAGGCTATCAGAAAATCTGATCAGTTATTTGTTTCTTTTGATCCTAGATCTCTGGTGCTTGCTGTATCCAAGCAGACTATTTTGTTCTAAGGCTGTTTCCTTTTGTTATACTCTTCATGGCAAGAGTCTTTCTTTTTCAGTTAAGGCTCATTCTACTAAAGATGTGCCTTCTTCTGGTGCCTTTTTCAAAGGCTTAGATACTAATTCTATTATTGAAGCAGCTACCTGGACTTCTGTGCATACCTTTACCAAGCACAACAAGTTGAATTGTATCTCTAGAGCTAGGGATGATTTTTCTAGTTCAGTTCTTCATGTTTTTCAGGAGATTCTTCTGTCCCTTCCTCCTCCCTAGTTTCCTCTTGAGCTTTGGCACTCTCCCATATAGTTAAGAATACTGCAGCAGTGAATGTAAGGACATAGCACAGTTGTGTAATATCTTACCATAACGGTAGATGAACTTGCCTTCACTGCTGCAGTATTCGCTCCCTCCCTCCATCCCCCCAGTTATTTACCTTCCTGGATGTACATGTTACCTCTTGGGTTCCTTGCATGCTGTTCGTCCTGGGGCAATCAGTTCTGTTTTGGTAAGCCTGAACATTACCTTTATGCCCTACGTTATGCAGGGTGCATATGGTGATGTTTGACATACCTTTTAAATTCAGAAGTCTTTGGAAGACTGGCCAAACATCGGGCTTCCATGGCAGAGAATCCCATATAGTTAAGAATAATGCAGAAGTGAAGGCAAGGACATCTACTGTTATGGTAAGATTTTACACAACTGTACTTTACAGCTGATAAAACCACGTCTTTTAAATGTTATATTACATTTTGTAAGCATAATGAGAAAATAACTTGTACAGATCTTAAATCACAGGTAGTAAAAAGATACTTGCTATTTTTAGTTTCTTTGGCAGAGACAGATGGATGTATTTTTCTGCCTCAAAAAAGTTATGTATTGGTATGATTCATTCCTTTGGCACACTGTAACTTTTATCTTGCGTCTATTGCAGCTAATTGTCATAGAAAAGACTTGTTGCAGTTCCACTAGCGACCCTGATGTTTTCATGATTTTATTTTATTTTAAAAATCTATAGTGCTAGATAACTTTAAAATGCTTTTTGTACATAAAGTAATTTATCTCCTGTAACTGTTTGTCACAAAATCTATAATATTGAAATTAAATTAAAAATGGGTTCTGGCTGTGTTTTTTTATTTTCAAAGCATTTATAGCTCAGGGTCTACCCTGTGAGGAGTGAACTTTGAATTCAAAGCTACAGCTTAGCTTGAGAAAGTTATGACATTTTATTTTTTTGAGGTTTGCTTCCTTATGAAAACCTGTTTATCAGTAAAGATTGCACAGGTCATTATCTTGAGTGCTACATTTTCACTGTGAAAAAGTTTATTTGCTGTAGACAAAAGATTTCAATCACCACTGACATTCCTGGAAACAGCTCTGCCTCTGCACAATGCTTCTAGCTAACAGCTGATTTATCACAGTGCAATGTTTATGGTTAATATTGCTCTGTGACTTCACTCTCTCCCTCTTTATTTGTTGACTAATAAAACCCACTAGCCTAAATGTTTCTTTTCAGGAGTTACCAAGGAGCACTGTCCAATTAATTGATCTGTTCAAAATCACATGGTGTGTAATTTCAGAATGAAGCTTCTGTGTGTGTGCGTGTGTGTGTGTGTGTGTGTGTGTGTGTGTGTGTGTGTGCCTGTATGTGTACGCGTGTAAGAGTGAATGCAATGGTGTATGTATGTATGTGCCCATGCAAGTGTGTGTGCTCATTTGTGTGCATACGTGAAACAGTGAATTTGCGTGTGTGGGCATGTGTATGCCTATGTGCAAAAGTGTGTTTGTGTGTGCACACATTGGTATTCTCTGATTCATTGCTAAAAATGCAGTAGTGCACAATTTTGGATACAAGCTACATAAACAAAACATGGAAAACTGATTTTAGCAATACTTTTTTTAGTTTGTTTCTAAATAACTGAAGTGCCTCTTGCTGCCTCACATCTGCAGATAGCTTATTCTAAGCAAATCGGCTTAGCCATGAGAAAGATCTCTGGCCTGTGGAGGTTTTAGAACAAGATCTACTAAGGTTAATACTGTCATCTTGGCTGTCTCCATGTGTGTAGTTACACTGCTTGATTTGTAATTTTTGCTTTTCAGAGGAGAACAGTGACCCAATTTAATAGGTTATAGATTTTACAGCTAATAAGAAATATGGCTCTGTCATTTACCGGTCGCCAGTTACACCTATACCACTGTAGAAGATAGAAGTGATGAGTCTGGAGTTCTGCAAGACCACCACATTTGGAGATTTTGTTTGTAATGGTTTATACTTTATATGTGTTTGAGCTGGAATGTTAAGATTACAAGAGGGAATCCATATTTGATTTTAGGGCTAAGAACATTTTTAGCCAAGGCACTATGAGCTGTAGATGGGAGGAGGTGTGACATTATATAGCATAGTTTTAGTTGGTAGAGTATTTCTTAATACTATTATCAGTATGGCTGGCCAGTGAATGAAAAAGAGTAGTGGCTAAGGTGATGTTTTGCACATAGCAGCTCATGATGTCTAGTAAGCATGGTGACTATACAGGAATGTCTGTGTAAGCTTTAAGAATTGATGTGTGTGTGTGTGTGTGTGTGTGTGTGTGTGTGTGTGTGTGTGTGTCTATATATATATATATATATATATATATATATATATATATATATATATTTATATATATATATATATATATCTATGGGTCTACCTGAAAAGCGTCAAAAGTTCTAAATGCCGATGACGAGAACACTGACACCGGAAGATCCACAACGGAGAAGACCGACAGTTGAGAATCCTGACGCTGAGAACACCGACATGTTAAGGTAAGTGTGCAATAGGGACGGACGTTAGGGTCACGGTGTGGATAAGGTAAGTGTGTGATAGTGATGGATGTATCCCAGTAGTCTTACCTTATGCTATGAATATTAATAAATTACAAGAAACTATAGCCCAGAATTGACATATATTGTTAATAGATGAAATGACAAAAAATATCGTGGGAGATTATCCCACGTATGTATTTAAGAACAAAAAATGTTTGAAACATCAGTTATGTTACCCAGTGTCTAGTAGTGAAGTTATTTTGATAAATAAAGAATGGCTAGGTACTAAAAGATGTGGGAAATGTACTCAATGCCCTCTGATAGATGAGTCCTGATTTTTTAGACATCCTGATACGGGTTATTTATGGGAACTAAGAAATTCTAGTACTTGTACAACAAAGAATTTAGTATATATAGCCCACTGCATAGAATGTTATTCATTCTATGTAGGTAAGACTAATCGTACATTGAGGGAATGAATAAGAGACCATTTATATTGCACCACAAAAGGTTATTCTTATAGTGCTCTAGCTAAACATACAATAAAGACTGGTGATAAACACAAGTTTCTTTTTCAGGTTTTACAAACACAGGCTATAACCATTAGGTTAGGTGATATAGTTAATGCCACGGAAACTTTAGAAACTAAATGGATTCTGAGGTTAGGTGCACACAGGGGTTGGGGTCTAAATGACGCCATTCCCCTGAAACCTATACTTAGGTCTAGAAGTGTTAAATAATACTTCTAGAATTTTATAGAATTCATTCAATGGTATAAATCCATGAAAGTATTTTATATATATATATATATATATATATATTTATTGTTAAAATTAGATAGGAATTTTTTATTTATTTTATATATTGACTTATATTGTTTTACTGTATGAATTTAGGTAGTGCATTAATTGAATGATTGACTCACTCTTTTTATTAGTTGATTGACTTTTGGCAGAATGTATTTAAATGATATTACTTTGTTATAGAGAGTACGTCTGATGAAGCAGGTTTTAACACCATGAAAGTGCTTACGTTTTTTGTTTAATAAAATATTTTTTACAATGCGATTTTGGTCATCCTGCTGCCTTCCTGGAACTTTTACTTTATCTATTGGGTGGATTGTTGCTATTTTCTTCTATGGTGTTTTTTGTGGCAAAATGTTAAACTATGTTGTGACCATAGTCCACTGTACCACCATATGCAATGTATGTCACTAGTTAAAGCCATAGCAATGAAAACCAAATTACTATTATGCCGCAGATTCCCATGAAGTTCATAACTGACCTTAAAATGAAACTGATGTGTATATCTGAAATCTAACATGCATTAATTAACATCCCATCCACTTGTGAGTTCTGCAAATACCAACATGAGACTGAAGGTGTAGTAGCATAAATCAAAGTTCTTATTTAAAACACAGTTAATTTTGAAATGGTGCAAACATTAGCAAGTAGCACGATTATAATCAACACAGTTGCTGCTAGTGAATGTTTCCTAATGCACACAACACCTTCCTTATGTCACTTTATCTATAGTTATGGACAAACCCAGAGCTGTTGGACATGCTCCACTTAAAGAAATCCCAATCCCTACGAGCTACATGCTCTAGAGACCTAAGCCTGGTCAGCACAATAAACAGAACATGCTGGAGGGATAGATTCCTGTCCCAGAGACTCCCCATACTCTGGAACAAACTACCTATCTATATCAAACAAAGTTCCTCATTAGCACTGTTCAAGAAAAATCTTGATAATTGGATAGGAAATAGGAAATTCACCCCAGGGATCACTTCTGTGGCTCTGCTTGACAGTGGCACAGGAAAATAATTTTCTTGGATGGCGAAAGCCAGGGTACCTTTTTGACTAGGCTTATACAGGTCCTAGGACCAATAGCCTAGTACCTACCTATGAACCTATGAACCTATATCCAATAACAGAACATGTCAGGGAGAATGTATCCATCACCAATGTGAGCAGTTCAATCAAGGATGTACAATGACATGCATAACATAGCATACCATTGGAAATCATGACTTCACCAGAACATTTTCTTATTTTGCAGCATGAACATAGCAAGCATATGCAAAATGAGCAGATTTAACATATCCTGACATTTGAATGGAATCATGCCTGACATTGCCTCATACTACATTAACTTGGTGAAATTTAACAAAATAAAAGCTTGTAAATGTCAAGATAACATTATTATTAGAACCTGTACTGTTTAATAATGTTGTCTGCCTCAGCAAAGTGTCCAGCTTGTCAATATTTCCATTCTTTTTCCCTTGCCGGTGTTTCCTGAGCAGTTATGTGTGTGAATATAAATTGTAGTCTCTGCATGTAATGAATCATATGAACAGCCAGCAAGTGACATTGTTAAAATGAAGCCACAGTGAGATAACAATATTGTGGGAACTAGGCAAGCCATATCTGAGCCAGGTAGCATGGTAATTGGCTGAACCCACATCAATATAATGACTACAACAGTAACAAATAGTTAAAATATTCAATTATCACACTCTGAGACACATGGAAATCAAGTATGCATTGTGCTAACAGTACTGTATGTCTATAACTGTATGTATTACCTACCTTCAGTTACTAGCAATCTGTAGCCTGCAAAAATTAAACATCCTGAGGATACTTGCTGATTATGGAATGTTACAAGAAATGCCTATCAGCACAAGTATCCAGAAACATACGATACAAGTATGTTGTAACAAAAACACCTGAGGTGTTGTAGGCAGCTTGCAATATCAATTTTGAACTAAAGAGCATGTCACACAGTCAGCAAATGACTGTGTTAACACTAACACAGTAGACACTCATTCAGTCTGTTAATAGGCAGGCCATGCACAACCGATCAGTCAATGGGAAAGACATCCACATATACAGGTATGACAACCCATGTATTATAAGCAACAGTCAAAGCATTGGAAAATTGTATGTAAAACATCCACCTCAGAATATGTGTGACAGCTAAACAAACCTGACTGTCATTTAGATTATGGCCTACATTTCAAAAAATATTTTCAGAAAGCATGGCTTGATACTACATGATATTTCAACATATAGGTTCATAGGTTCATACTAGGCTATCTGCCCTAGGGCATTTATAAGCCTAGCCAGAGTGTGTTTGGCTTTCGCCACCCATTTTAAATTAATGTTGCTATGCCCTTTTTCGAGGTTAGTATACTGTGCCTCTGTCTAACAGTGACACAGAAGTGATACCCGGGGTAAACCTATGATCTCCCATCCACTCATCAAGATTCCTCTTGAAGAGAGTCAATGAGGGACTCTGCCTAACCTGGACTGGGATTTTATTCCAGAGTGAAGGGAGCCTCTGGGTTATGAATCTGTCCCTCCAGCATGTCCTATTTATTTCAGTGCTGAGGTTCAAGTCTCTCAAGTGCATAGCTCGATGGGATTTGGATTTTCTGAGGTGCAGCATGTCCATTAATTCTGGGTTGGACATGGCTTTATACGTCAGGCACAGATCGCCTCTGAGCAGGTGGTATGCCACTGAGTAGAGCTGGAGTTTCTTTAACTGGGCAGCATATGGCATCTGTTTGAGCCCTTTGATCCTCTTGGTGAGGTACTTTTGGGGTCTTTCCAGTTGCTGCAGGTGTCTGGTAAGGTACATCCCAAAAGGGGCATTGTACTAAATTATGGGCCTGATGAGGGATGAGTAAAGAGGCACGATGACCTCCCCTGATCTAGATGTGAATGCCTTCATGATTAGGTGGGCTATATAAAATGTTTTTCTAACCACTTTGGCCACGTGGTTGTCAAATGAGAGATTGTCAACTTGGGTCCCCAGGTCCCTAATTACTTCTTCTGTACTTAATGGATTACCACCTATGTGGTAATTTGTGGGCACTTTGTTTTTGCCAAAGGGGATGACTATACACTTTTTGGTGTTTAGCTTGAGGCCATGGCTCTGGCACCAGTTGTCTGTTTCTATGAGGCCCTTTTGGAGGATGCTTGTGTCGGCTGGAGAGTCAATTATGGCGCCCAGTTTGCAGTCATCTGCAAACTTGGTCAGCCACAGTCCTTCCGTGTTTGCCTGTACCTCCGAGAAATATATACCGAACAAGAGAGGTCCCAGGACTGAGCCTTGTGGGACGCCACTTCGAACTGGTTTGGAGTCTGACATGGCTCCAGCAATTCTAACCATGTGGGTTCTGTCCTTGAGCCAGTTTGCAACCCATCTAGTGACATATGGGTTTATATTTAAGCTGGTGAGCTTATCTATAATGCCCGAGTGGGGTATTGTATCGAAGGCTTTTGCGAGGTTCAGGTAGGCTGTGTGGACCACCTTCCCATCGTCAATGGCCTTGGTGACTGTTTCAAAGAAATCAACCATTTTAAGAGGCAGGATCTGCCCTTAACAAAGCCGAACTGGGTAGGATCCAGTGTCTATAGGTCCCCAATATCTTTATTTATGAGGTCCATGATGATCCTTTCCATAGTTTTGCAGACCAAGCTAGTCAGGCTTATGGGGCAATAGTTTCCAGGATCCGTTGAGGCACCACCTTTGTGGAGAGGGACCACTGTTGCTGTACGCCACTCTTTGGGTACATATCCTGTAGTAAGGCTGAGATTGAACAGTAGTTTTATGTTTGGGTTTAGCTCTTCTTGGAGTTAATGTAGGATGCAGCCCGGGACACCGTCTGGTCCCATTGATGCTGTGTTTTTTGCTTTGGAGAGGGCAGCTCTTACCTGAGCATCTGAGATGTCAGGGGGACAGCACTCTGCTGGGATAGATATTTCCCCTTTTGGTGGGGGGGGGAGAAGTTTGCGCTGAACCTGTCAAGTAGGATGTTGGCAATGTCTGTGGGTTCAGTGTATTTTTTGTCATTTTGGACTAATTCTGAGCATATCTGGGAATTCCCACCCAGGTTCCTAACATAACTAAAGAAATCCTTGTGATTATCCTTAGTGTCCTGTGCAATTTGTTCTCGAAGCAGGCCTTAGATGATTTTATGAGTACCCGTAGTTTTTTGCTAATACTGATCAGAGATGCCTTCCTTTTTGGGATTTTGCTCTATCATGTAGTAGCTTCCTCCTTCTATTGTATAGTTTGTTTATGGCTGGGGTCCACCAGACAGGACGTCTGCCTTTGGAGGATTGGGTCTTGGTTTTATTTGGGATTGCATGATCCATGCATTCCTGAAGGTGTTCATAGAATGCGTTTATAAAGGATTCTGCAGTCTGGGCCATATTTTCCACAGGCCCGGGGGCTTTGAAGGATTCCACCTCGGTTTTGAGGAGTGTGAGATTTGCTTTAGAGAAGTTTTTCACTGTGGTTTTCTGGGCAGGGGGTGGGATCGGGATGTGAAAATCCAGTGAGATTAGTTTATGGTCTGATCTTACCAATATTTGTATTTCAATCAGACTTTTTAAGCACAGGTATATTATGATTATTGCACTTACTTGCTGATGCATGATGGATATTATGACATCTAAGCAATATACATGGTAATGTAAAAATATGGGCCTGTAACGAGTATCAGATGCATTTCATATAACAAAATAAAAAAATTAAGCATACCTCTCTCCCTGTGCTACTCAAGCCTGTGCATCCGGACAATACACAATACACAAGGCTTGATTTTGGATCCTGACCTCAGCACCTGAAAAGGAAAAGAGCAAGTATGAATGATGTAGTCCTCAAATAACAGGAATATACATTGCTCAGATCAGGTTCTAAAAAAATTACTTCTGAAGAACATCAGATAACCACTATACACATTTTGCAATGTTACACACAGGATTTTTTTAAGGAGAGACCAGTTAGCTTAATGGTTAAGATCTTTGCCTCCCATGCACAAGGTACAAGGTTTGATCCTGACCTCCGACCAATGCCTGTTTGGGGTTTGCACATTCTCTCTTTGTCTCCATCTCTGTGGGGTTTCTCCCACATCTGAAAAACATGCTGAGTGTTTCCATCTCAAACTCACCAGTGAATGCAGCTGTGGGCAACAGCACAGACTCTACATGGTGCCCTAAAGGGGAAGAGCTGTATAGACAAACCACTTTGGGCATCTACTGCGGTGCGCAGTACCCTCAAGATAGGAGAGCATGGATCACAGACTGCACACTGTGGCAGGGCTAGCCACTTGACTGTGTAAAATATGGATCTAGGTGATTCTGTCATGCTGACTAATGTCGCCAAAATGGGTATGGGTAGTTGCCTACTAGATGTAAGACCAACCTGGCAACATGAACTGAGAATTGCTATGCTTAATGTAGGTTCACTGACAGGATGCAGCTTGGAAGCAGATGACATAATGATACGGAGGAGGCTGGACATCCTATGTATTCAAGAAATGAGATGGAAGAGCAGTGCAGCAAAGCCACTTGGCTTAGGATCCAGACTCTACTACTTAGGCAGGGGGCAGGCTAGAAATGGTGTAGGAATAGTGGTGAGAGAGAGGCTTTAAAAGGGAGTGAAGGATATTATCAGAATTAATGACAGACTCATGGCAATCAGACTCCACTGTAATGATAGGGCAGTATTCATAATCTCAGCCTATGCCTCACAGCAAGGTTGTGATATGGAGGAAAGGAGTGCATTCAGACAGCAGTTGCAGGACCTACTAGATAAAGCAGGACAACATGAATTGGTGGTGTTGATAATGGGTGGGTGACTTGAATGCACATATCAGGACAGACAGAACAGGATATGAGGGCTGCCTGGGTCCACATGGGTGGGGCAACAGGAATAAAGATGGAGAAGCCATTCTAGACTTCTGTCTGGCAAATGGCTTGATAGTAGCCAACACATTGTTCAGAAAGAGAGGCAGTCAAAAGATCACATACAAGAGTAGCCAACATGAAACTCAGGTAGACTTCCTCCTAGTAAGGAAAAGGCACTGGGGTAGAATCCATGATCGCAAAGTCATCCACAGTGAAACAGTTGGCCCACCTGGAAGTTGACTGATGAGAAAATGCAACAGTTCAAGGAATTACTCAGGGCTAGCACTCCAGGAAGAGGAGGAAATAGGTGTAGTTGAACAAGAGTGGCAGCACCTAAAAACAGTATGTGTTAGGACTACAGATAAGATATGAAGCTGTGCCAGGTATGGAAATAAGGTACATAAGGAAAGCTGGTGGTGGAATGCAGAAGTCTAGGAAGTCATCAAAAGAAAGGAGTGGAGGAATAAATGAAAAATAGAAAAGACTGACCAGACTTGGAAGGATTACTGGTTGGCTAACAAAGAAGCTAAGAAAGAAGTTGCAATAGCAAAGCAGGCACATTACCAACTTCTAGAAAGTGACCTATATCAGGTTGCAAGGCAAAGACAGAAAGATAAAGAAGATAGTCAGACACCCTTCATAAGGGATGCCAGCAACAACCTGCTCACCAGTCCACAGGACATCAAAGGCAGATGGAAAGAGTATTTCCAGCAGCTTCTGAATGAAGAAAACCCCACAGGAGCTGTATTGTCCCAGAAACAACCTACGATGAGAGAAGAAGAGGAGCCCACCCTAGAAAAGGTAAGAACAACACTAAGAAAAATGAAGTCAGGGAAAGCAGCAGGCACAGATAAGGTCACAGCAGATATGATAAAGCTGCTGGGTGTGGTAGGGGAGAAATGGCTCTTGAGGGTATTAATAGCAGAGTGGAGAGAAAGCCGTGTCCCAGATGATTGGAGATTGAGCATACTCATGCCAGTGTACAAGAACAAAGGGGACATCCACAACTGTGGGCAGTACAGAGGCATCAACCTCCTATCACATTGCATGAAAGCTCTGGAGAGGGTGATTGATAAATGGATAAACAGTGTAGTAGAATGTAAGATGGGGGATGAGCAGTTTGGATTCAGATCAGGATGCAGCACAATTGACCTGATGTTTGTGGTGAGACAGATATTTGAGAAGAAACTAGAGATGAGGAGAGTCCCACTGGCATTTCTAAACTTGGAGAAAGCATATGACAAGATCCCAAGAAACCACCAAGAATTCAAGTGAAATACTGAAGAGTGAAGACACAACCAAATATTTACTTCAGTTGCTGCTCCAGTACATATAAAGGACTTCCAGTCAATCAAATTCAACACTTTAATATCCAATAAAATATACAAGCTTAAATGATTTAGCGCTTTAGTTTCTAACACACCAGAAATTTCTTCAGAATCACCTGACATTGAATGTAAACTAAGCCATTTAAATACACCCAGCACCTCTCTGATTGGCTGTTACATAAAACCCTACTAAATTTTAAAAAGACAACACCAACTTCAAAATATGTTTAAAAATTCAAAATGTTCACGTTATAATATTTTACATATATATATACACATGCAACACATATACATAAGTATAAAAAACTTAGAAAACACTTAAAAAACACTTAAGAAACTGGATGTTATTCTATATTAATGTTAGTATCTGTTTGCTCTTAACTTAAGAGCTGGGGCTAGTGAAAAGTGATCATTCAATCCAGGGGTGACACAGGCATCAAGTTGTAATTGCCAAATAAGTTCTCTAAATTCTAGATTAGATTCCCAGTCACCTCCCTTTTCTTGTTGAATAACTTTTTCTATAACCCAAAACTTATAGTCTGCTGGGGAACACTGCAGACAGTGTCTATAAAGGGCATTGGTGTCCTTTTTCAGTTTTATATCGTATGTGTGCTTGTACACCCTCTGTCTCAATGTATGTTTGGTCTTCCCCATGTAGTAGGAACCACATATCTTACAATGGGCTAAATAAATCGCCCCTTTGATATGATGCTTAAAATGCCCCCTGTGGGTAAAAAGTGTGTTTTGGTTATACATAAATGAGCATTGACCACACATACCACATTTATATGTTCCTAATATTGTGTCCGCAGGTTTTGTATTTCCCCTTTCAAAAATATCCTTTAGATTGGGGTTTCTCCTGAACCCAAACTTTAGTGGTCTAGAAAATACCCGGTTTGTTGGGCATAATAGAAAACAACCTACAGTTTTTTGTCACAATGTTTTGAATCCCCTTAGTATCTTGGTTGTATATCAACACTAAATATATACCATCTGTGTCACTTCTAACTGATTCTTGATCTTTGTTTCTGTTGTTGTTATTACTTTCATAGTTTAATAGGTATATATATTTATTTCCCTATCCCCTTAGAACTTCTTTTATATTTTTAACCATGCTATTAGGGTATCCCCTCTCACAAAACATTCCCTCAATATAATCCAGTTCTTTCACCAAGTCATCTTTATTAGAAGTCATACGGGCTTCCCATATCATTTGTCCTTTCACTATATTTTTCTTCTGTTTGTAAGGATGGTTACTTTCATAATAAAGATATGAGTTTGAGAAACATTCCTTTCTACTTAGTTTTGAAATATATTTCTCATTAGTATTGTCCATCATAATGGTCATATCTAAATAGTGTACTTCAATTTCTCTGGTTTCATGTGTGAACTTCATAAATCCTGTGGTGTTATTTATGTATTCTGTGAAACCTTCTATATTTTGTGGGGACCCTTTCCATAAAATAAAAATATCACCCAAAATTCTGAAGTAAATCCTGATGTAATCTTTGTACTGTGACTCAAAAATAAAATGTTTTTCCCAGTATAATAGGACAATATTTGCAAATATTGGTGCGCATGCCACACCCATAGCAACCCCATCCATTTGATGGTATAACTCACCCTCGAAATATATGAAATTGTTTTTTAATACCAATTCCATGCTTTTTAGGATAGTCCTAAAATCTGAGTGTTGAAAAATTCTAATTCCAGTAACATTTCTTCAAACCATTGCAGACCTCTATTGTGGGGAATAACTGAAAAGAGGTCCTTGACATTGATGGTTATAAACAAAAAGTCATTGTTAAATTCTACTTGTCCTATCTTGTACAAAAAAATCCCACAAATCTTTTAGTATGTGGGGGTATAAATCATAAAAAGATTTCAACTTTTTGTCAATGTATATAGCTAGAGGCTGTGTTTTGACCCAGCAGATGATACAATGGGTCTTGGGGGGTTCATATAGTTCTTATGAACTTTGGGTATTCCAAAAATGATTGAAATGTATGGTTTAGATGCTTTAAAAAGTCATACAACTGTTTTGTTATGGCCCCTTGTAACAAGTTGTCCTCTAGAATAATGTCTGTTATATGGTAGGCTATATTAATTTGGTTCCAAGATAACTGGTTGTATCTACAGACAGTGTTTAACAAATCCAGCCCAATCTAAAAGATATTTTTGAAAGGGGAAATACAAAACCTGTGGGCACAGTATTAGGAACATATGAAGGTGGTATGTGTGGTCAATGCTCATTTATGTATTACCAAAACACACTTACATTAGATTCCCCAAAAGTCACTTTTTACCCACAGGGGCATTTTAACTGTTATACCAAAGGGGTGATTTATTTAGCCCATTGTAAGGTATGTGGTTCCTACTACATGGGGAAGACCGAACGTACATTGAGGCAGAGGGTGTACAAGCACACATATGATATAAACCGGAAAAAGGACAGCAATGCCCTTTATAGACACTGTCTGCAGTGTCCTCAAGCAGACTATACGTTTTGGGTTATAGAGAAAGTTATTCAACAAGAAAGGGGAGGTGACAAGGAATCTAAGCTAGAATTTAAAGAACTTATTTGGCAATTACAACTTGATGCCTGTGTCCCCCCTGGATTGAATGACCACCTTTCACTAGCCCCAGCTCTTAAGTTAAGAGCAAACAAATACTAACATTAATATACAACAACATCCAGTTTCTTTAGTGTTTAAGTGTTTTCTAAGTTTTTTATGCATATGTATATGTGTTATATGTGTATATATGTAACATATAACACAAACATTTTGAATTTTTAAACGTATTTTGAAGTAAATGTTGTCTTTTTAAAATTTAGTAGGTTTTTATGTAACAGCCAATCAGAGAGGTGTGGGTGTATTTAAATGGCTTTAGATTCAATGCCAGGTGATTCTGAAGAAGTTTCTGGTGTGTTAGAAATGAAAGCGCTAAATCCTTTAAGCTTGTACATTTTATTGGATATTAAAGTGTTGAATTTGATTGACTGGGAGTCCTTTATTGGTACTGGAGCAAAAGGTCCCAAGAAAGCTGATCTGGGCAGTACTGTGGTGATTTGAAGTCCCAGAAACATTGGTAGAATTAGTATAGGTTATGTACAAGGACCCAATGACTCATGTACAAACAGTGTTCAGCCTCACAGAGTAGTTCCCAGTGGGAGTGGGTGTACAACAGGGTTCAGTTCTGAGCCCACTTCTGTTCATACTGGTGAGGGACTACATTAGCAAATAGGTCAGAGGGGACAGATCAACAAAGTTACTGTATGCAGATAATGTGACATTACATGCAGACTCTGAGCTAGAACTTCAGCAAAGGATAGGGGAATGGAATGCAAAACTGAAGGCACATGGGATGAAACTAAGCACAGACAAGATGGTAATAATGCAGCAAATTGGGGAAATCAGAAGAAGCTGAGAATAGAGATAAAAGGGGAGATAGTGGAAAAGGTAAACAGCTTCAAGTATCTAGGAGGTGTGGTTGAGAAGGGAAGTCTGAGTGAAGAGGTAAAAGCTAGAATCAGAGGAGCTGCAGTGAACTGGCACAGTGTGTCAGGTGTAGTCTATGACAGAAGAATGCCAAATAAGGTGGAAAGTAAGGTGTAGAAGACAGTGGTGTGACCAGTACTACTTTATGGTACAGAAACCTGGGAAGTAAAAGCAGAACAGTTGAAGAAGCTGGAGGTGATGGAAATTAAGTGCCTGAGAAGAGTGGTAGGATGCACACTGTGGGGCAGATCAAGAAATGAGAACATAAGAGCAGAAGCCAAAGTAGCTCCAATTGCAGAAAAGATCAAAGGGAACAGATTACAGTGGTTTGGACACATGCAGAAAAGCAGAAAACAATCTGGTGATGAAGATTTGGGACAGACAGGAAGAAGTTAAGAGGAAGCGAGGACATCCAGCAAAGAGGGGGATGGATTGTGTGAAAGAAGATCTGCGAAGTCAGGTATGAGTGTTGAAGAAGGCAGGAGTTTGGCACTGAATCGAGGGAGGTGGTGACAGTTAACATGATACCCTGACCCCATGTAGAAAAAAAAATGGGAAAAGGGGGGAGATGATGACACACAGGATTTTTTATCTTTAAACACAGATGGAAGACAGGAGATTGAAACCTGCATCTCTAACATATGTCCAAACTCTAACCTTGACATATACCTGCCTAGCTAATCCATCCTGGCTGAGAGTGTGTATTGTGATTGCAGTGTAAAGACTCAGGGTTATGATATCACCTTTGGAGATGGGCTACTAATATGGATCATAGCTTAGGATCTCAAAAAATGAACATGTGCCGGGCATGTAGGTAAATAATTAGCAAAAATGAATTCATATCAGCACTATGTTCAAAACAGTAACAGCAATGGAAAACCTTCATCCAGTGGGACAGTATCAGGTATTACATAGTTTCTGTTAACAGAGATATAAAAGGTGTTGTACATCAGGGATGCAGTAAGGTATGTGGGAAGACTACATTTAAAGATATTCCTTGGCAAAGGGCACATCACAAATCAAGTGCATACATCGCTGTATCTCCATGTTTTGAATTTCAGCTGTAACTCTTGACCATCTGACTCTCTCAAAAGATAATGATGAGTTGGTTGTTGAAGTGAATTTAATAATGAATGCAAAACAACACCTGATAGCACTTTTGAAAATAATACCATATTGCACAAAACTTTGTCAGACATATGATAACAGTCTGTTTCAAGCTTTATGCATAACCCTGCACTTTAAGAGATGCTGTTAACAGAACATTACAGATTACAAATATATTCACAGAATTTGATTAATAACTGAGTTATTTGTAACCATACACAAAATAAACATTAATATCAATAAGCAGTTATATAGAGAAGAATATTCTACTGTACATGAAATAAACCAAGACAATATAATATGTTTCACCATGCAATTTGAATCCACGGCATGCCAAAATATAGGCAGGCCGGTCTGTTTCCTTATAATAAATTGCAACACCTGTTTCTTTGTAATACATAGTTACTACATGTGTTTATTCATACCTGCGGATAACAGATAAAATCGAAACATCCGATATTTATTGCCCATTATAATCTACAGAAATGGTAGGTATCAACGCATAACTGAAGGCATATATGTAATCAATCTGACAGGCACTCCTCTTTTTTTAAGCAAATGGGACTGTAGTAAGAATGTTCACTTCATTAGGAGGAATTATGTAAAGAAGCTATTTATGAGTTACTATTTGGACATATGCAGCTAGAGTAGGCAATACTGTTGTAGTATAATGGATAACTATGAAATGCATAGTCAGCAACAGCTTAGGCTCTATAGGCATCACTGATACATGACTATAGTGGATGTGTGAAATGATGTTGTTTTATGTTAGAAAACAGATGTGCATCTGCAAAGTTCAGAATAATGTATATTATAAGCATTCATAAATAAATTAACCCCAGGGGAATAGAACCCATACTTATATGGAGAGCAGTCACCATGTCTTCTTAATTATCCAGATGAGATATTTGTCAGAACAGCTACTTAATGTTTATAAAAGCCATGTATCTGATACATTTAAGACACAGCTATATCTCTAAATTCTGCAGGATGTCATCTTTAGACATCTGAGGTTCTTGGGATAGTTCAGTTACACCTGCAGCTGGAAGACATGTGGTCTAATTCGTATGTAATGCAGCTTGGCACACACCGTTATCATCTCTGCTGCCTTCTCAGGTTTGTATTACAGTGCACCCCTGAATGCGTCCATACATCTGAACTTAGCTTTCAGTACACTAAATGGATGCTCTGTGCTATTTCTGGTTGTTGCATGCCCAGAATTATAGGCCTCCTCTGCAGGGTTGGACGGTTCATGGTATGGGGTCGTTAGCCATGGTTCAAGTGGATAACTACAATCACCTGTTGTAGGAAGTAAACACGCACATGTCAGCATGGACATTGTTGGGAGACATACCCTTAGCTTACATAATACTTGTATTTCTGTGCTTACCTAGTAGTAGTCCCTCAGGTATATCACCTTGCTGGAATGCAGACCTCAGTCCACTTTCCCTCCATATAGCAGCATCATGGATACTTCCAGGGTGTGCAGCCATGAGGTTTGTTATGCTGTCATGTGCTGCACACACAAACTGGCATTTCAGGAATGACCAGCCCTTTCTTTTATACATCCATCTGCTTTAGGATGCACTGATGTCTAGATTGGAAAATGTGTGTAATCTGTTGTACCGAGTACATGGGGAAGTTTGAGATGTTTTAGAATTGGTACAATACAGTTCTCCACTCCATGGGGTGGATGGAAAGTGGATATAGTTATCCCCATTGCTGCACATTGCTGCCAGGAATCTTGCCAGGATGCAACTGGCAGCTGTCTGTGACACTCCCAAAGCATCCCCATGTGTCTATGGAATGTCCCAGATGCAAGTACATCTAGGCTGAGACACACTTTGGTTTCTAGGGGGATGGGGTTTCCTTGCAGTGTCTACACAGACATTGTAGATGGGCACACACATGGTAGATGGCCAGAACCAGCTCTCTGTCTAGGCTGTACCTGTCAAATATTTGTTGGTTTGACAACTGGTTTAGTTGCAACCTTGTTCTGACTCTAGCTGGCTGTGTTACAGTGTGCACAGCTACATCCTCATTTATGGCTTGTATCACTGCAGCCTGTTGCAGTAATTAACAGCAGGTTACATTTTTGATTTACTTTTTGTTTTTTATATTCTTACAGAATATGGCAGAATTCACAGTAGTAGCTTCCATTCCTTCTGAGCCTGTATAACATGCAACAAGGATTTTGGAAACAGAGTCGGTGTTTCAGTTTGTCTCATTTAAGTTGCATTGGGCATGAGCAATGCTTTTTGGAATCAGATGGGCATGTACGGGATCACTAATTATCCTACACTGAATAGCTAAGTACTCTGACTGCTTTCAGAGTGTATTCTGAACTCATGTCCACAACTGGTGTGCTGAAGTCTTCCTTCAGTAGGTTGTGATGTCTGCAAATAACTTTTGGAATCCAGCCTTAAGTCAGGCAGAGTAAGGAAGTTCTGTTAGCAAGTATGGAGCAGCATAAGTAATAGATTACTGTGTGTTGCTGTTAAGCTTGCATACGTAAAGTGTGTTGCTTACAATAGTTTTTAAGTAAACAAGGAAACATTTCAGTTAGCCATTTCATAGATTCATAAGTTGATAGGAGGTTACTAGGCTAATGGCCCTAGGGCCTTTACATGTCTTGGCATGTTATACCCATATTTCCTAATTGATCTTGGTTAGATGGTCATTATTCGCAGAGCGAGTGTGTGATCAGCACTGATTACCCCTCTCCAAGAGGGATGTAGGTGCCACCCGCAGGGTTAATTTATGGTCTCCCATCCAGTTGTTTAGGTTGCACGTGAATAGGGTCATTCACGTGAATTGGGAGTTTATTCCAGAGGAATGGCAATTTCTGGGAGATGTATCTGTCTTTCAAGCATGTTCTATTAATGTCACAGGCTAGGCTGAGATCCCTTGAGTGAGTGACTTTTGTCCCATTTGATTTGCAGATGTGCAGCATTTCCATCAGGACAGGGTCAGAGACTGCTCTGTAGGCCAAGCACAACTTGTCTCTCAGCAGTCTGCAGGATACAGAGTACAGTGACAGTGCTTTATGTCTTTTCATGTAAGTCACATTTTGGAGGCCCTGGATTATCTTGGTTAGAAACGTCTGTGGTTTCTCCATTTGCTCAGGTGTCTGGTGAGATATATAAAGAAGGGAGCATTGCACTCAGATAGTGGTCTGATAAGGGTCAAGTACAGTGGAATTATTACCTCTTTAGTCTTTGATTCGGTGCCGTTATTTATGAGATGCACAATGTAGATGGCTTTCCTTACCGCTATGGACACATGGTGATTGAAGTTTGGATTGCTATCAACTTGTATTCCCAAGTGTTGCTCCAATGGGTTTGAACTTACAGGGTTACTATCTATATCATAATTAGCAAGGGCTATGTCTTTGCCAAAGGGGATAATGAGGCATTTTTTTGTATTTAGTTTTAATTTGTGACTTTGGCACCAATCATTTGTCCATGTTAGCCCCTTCTGTAATATGTTTACATCACTGGGTGACTCAAAGATTGTGCCCATTTTCCAGTCATCTGCTAACTTGGTTAGCCACAGGCCATCTACTTTCACCTAGACGTCAGAGAAGTAGATTACAAACAGGAGAAGGCCCAGCACAGATCCTTGTGGTACCCCACTGGTAACTGGTCTACTGGTGGAGGTAGACTCCCCAACTTTGACAGTGTGTATTCTGTCATTGAGCCAGTTGGCTATCCATCTATTGACTTATGGGTTAATCCCCAGCTGGGAGAGTTTCTCAATGATCCCTGGGTGGGGAATTGTGTCAAAAGCCTTGGGTAAATCAAGATAGGAAGCATATACTGCTTTGCCCTCATTCAGGGCTTTGGTGAAATTTTCAAAGAAGTCCACAAGGTTTAATAAGCAAGATCTACCCTTAAACCAAACTGGGTCAGGTCAAGAGTTTGAAGGTCACATGTGTCCTTGTTCATAAGGTTCATCATGATTCTTTCCAATGGCCTTGCAGATAAGGCTAGTTAGGCTTATGGTCGATAGTTTCCTGGGTCAGTTGATGGACCTCCTTTGTGCAAGAGGATTGCTGTCGCTTCACTCTGCTGGAACAAAGCCAGTGTTCAGACTATAGTTAAAGACAGTGCCAAGTGGTTCTGCTTAGTCTTGTTTTAGATTGTTTAGTAAGCAACCTGGAATGTTATCTGGTCCCATAGAGGCCATGTTTTTCACCTTGGAGAGTGTTTGTATGACCTGTGCTTTGGAGACATTCTGCAATGGACTGGTGTCAGGAATGTTTTGGGGTATGGCTGATGGGGACAGGGGAGTGAGGTTATTGCCAAATCTGTCAGCTGGCAGGTTGGCAATATCCTAGGGTTCACTGTGAGCAGAACTGTCCACTATAAGTTCAGTACACAGCTGGGCATTCCTTTTTAGGTTTTGGATGTAGCTAAAGAATACCTTATGGTTGTTTTTAGCTAGGGATGGTAATTTAGTCTCATAACTAGCCTTAGAGGACTTTACAAGATATCTGATTTGCTTGTTCACACTGTGGAGGGTATTCTTCCTCTGTTGAGTAAGTTCCATCTTGTTCTTAGATATCACTTTCTTTCTTTTGTTATATAACTTATTTATACTTACAGTCCACCATGGTGGCTTGCTTTTTTGGGGGGGAGGACCTGCTTTTAGCCCTGTTAGGCACAGTTGAGTCAATGCATATGTTTAAGTGACTATATAGGGCATTTGTGTACTCTTCTGCATAGGAGTCATAGTTGGCTGTGTTAGCAGGGGCTTTGAGACTTTTTATACCATCACTTAGTAGGTTAATGTTTGCTTTGGAGACATTTTTCAGTTTCTTTGCTCCTATAGGGTGTCAGGGCCAATCTTTACTTCAAACAAGACTCATTTATGGTCTGACTTTACCAAGGAGGGAAACACACAGGGAGTAGTGCATTGACCCCCCCCCCATGTTGGTGAGCACTAGGTCTAGGAAATTTGAGCCTCTTGTGGGGATGAGGACCAACTGTTCCAGGGTATTTGAATTAACAAAATCCAGAAACCTCAGAGCAATTGTGTTTGTGCTTATGTAAGTTGCCTAATTGATGGAAGGATAGTTGAAATCTCCCTTGACCAAGGTGTTTGGCTTTATACTGAGCAACTCTAGGAAGTCCAGGTAGGCAGTGTGCTTCCCCTGGTTCATGGTGGGGGACCTGTAGCTAGTGATGATGTGGTAAGGTATTTTACTTGTCTTTATTTGAACTTGGAGTAGCTCAAGAGAGTCATCCTGTTTCACCATTCTTGAGGTGTATTTGGATTTAATGAAGATGGATACACCTTCCCCTTTGGTTGTTTCATACTCGTTTTGAGGTCTGAATGTGTGAAAAGCATTGTAGTCTTGTACAGCTGGGGTGCTGTCTACAGCCCTGAACCAGGTCTCAGTGATTGCACAGATGTCAGCATCTTCCAAGGTGAGGAATACTTCCAGGGAGTGCAGTTTACTGTTTAGGTTCCTAGTATTAAGCAGCATGACCTTGAGTTTGTCTCCAGTGGATTTCTTTACATCAGAAGTTTTGTTGTTTTGACATTGCCTAAAAAAGGCACTATGGGGGAGGCAAGTGTCTTTGCCAGTATCCAAAAGCCTTGACAGGTGAAGGCCATCTGTGGCAAAACAGCATGGCCTGTCAACCATGTCTCCCAGGGCTGTCAGATACTGGATGCCCCTGGAGTAACACTAGAAGCTAAGTCAATTGTTGGAATCAGTCATGTTTTGTCTGTATTGTGGCATCATCCTAAGTGAAGGTAGAATGCTGCTTAGGGCTAGGGACATACCTGCCTGGGACACATAATCTGGGAGTTCAGTCATGTCTGTCTTCACACAGTCCAGAGAGATATGTCTCAAATCATTCAGTCCAACATATACCATGACAGAGTCATAATGGTAATTGTTGCTGAGTGACTTGAGTGTGTGATTTGATGGATTCTGCCACTTGACAGGCAGCTGAACATGACCTACTTGTCCTCCCTGATGACGGGGATATTTGTGTGTCTCACTATTGAGTCACCTATGACTAAGACATTAGGTTTTTAGGTGTTTTGCCTTAGTAGCTTAATTGTTGAGACACAGATATGTATGTTATGTATAGTGGTGGATTCTATTCGTGTACCAGTATGTGTAGGTTGTTTGTGCTTAGGAGGTCACTGTTCTTTTGGCAGGCTCTTAGTGAATTCCTCCGCTTATGTGAGTTTACATGTCTTGATCTTAACTTGTGTGAGTGGAGAGGTGTGTGTGTTGACAACCTGTTTGATGTCTTGTTTATTGTTATGTGACAGGACTGATTCTAGTTTCATGGTATCGTTACATCTCTCACATACTGTATTTGTTTTCTTTAGGAGTAAGTGTTTGTCAGTGTACATGAGGCAATTGCTACATTGCCTTAGGATGCCCATGTCAAACAGGTCTCAACTGCATCCTGTGTCATCTGTTGCTCCTTCATATGGGAGCTCATTGGCCCATCTCTTCACAATACTGTCTCCATCAGAGTTGCCACTGTTTCCTGCTCCTTCCCTTGCTGTGGAACTCCAACTGAACTTTTGTCCTGGTTTCCTACTGAAGGCTCCAGAACATCATCATGTGGCAAGTGATCAGATGCTTCCTCTTACACCTGTTTCTCCTTAGTTTGGGGACTCATTGTTCCATCATGCTGTGACATTACCGGTGTTAGATTTTCTATACTAAATCCTTTGCTTTGCAGGTAATCCATAACTTCAGTTTTTATTTCTTAAACTTCTTCATTACTAATCTTCTTTTCTACTTACCCTTTTGTTTTCTTATTTTTTGTATTGTGAAAGTTTCCATATCTGTGTACCTTTGCCTGTATTTCTCTTCAAACACATTTGGTTCTGCCTTTTTGTATTGATTAGTTTTGCTCTCTCCTTTGCATAACTATTACATCATATCATATCTCTTTTTCTTTACAATGTTTATATTTCTTCTTCAGACATATCCCGCTCCACCTGTTTATCCTTGATTTGGAGACTCATTGTTCCATCATGCTCTGACATTACCCATGTTGGATTTTCTACACTAAATCCTTCACATTGCAGGTATTCCATAACTTCATTTTCTATTTGTTTAACTTCTATGTTTTTAAATTTTGAATCCAAATAAGTCTATTCGAGGAGCAGGTTATACTTGCAAAATAGATAAGTCTAGGATGGCCTTAAGATCGTTACTTAACACGATCTATGACTCGTCTGTGGAATAGAGTCCCACTTTATATTCATCAAACTTCTTCTGTTGAAGTTTTTAAAACTAAATTAGATTATTGGATGGGTCCTAGAGTACATCAATTTATGATGGAGAGTGTAAGATGTTTGGCCAACTGGCCCATACGCAGGTAACAATGAACTATTGAACTACCTTACTTACCTCTGTTCTGTATCCCCCCTTTGTTTTATAGTTTTTTTTGTATTGTGACATTTTCTCTATTTGGGTGCCTTTGCCTGTATTTCTCTTCAAATATCTTTGGAGCTGTTTTTTTTATTAACTAGTTTTCTCCTTTGCAAAGATATACCATATCAGAATATCATATCTCTTTTTTCTTTCCCATGATCATGTTCCTTTTTTATACCTTTCAAAAAATCTGTGAGTTTAGTTCTTTATATTTTTGCACTTCCTCTGTCACTTCTTTTGTCAAGTGTCCCAAAGTTTCTTTGCCTTTGTAATATCTTTCAAGTTTATTTGCCTTTGTAATATGTTTCATGGATATGTTGTATTAATGAATGTAAATTTGCATTTGAAGCTTTTGATGTTTTTCTTGTGCGAGTATTTTTTCTTTCCTCTCATTTCTCTCTTAATCCTTTTTAATATATTCTATCTGATTTAGTCTTGTTGCATAAATGTAACGATGCATGGTTTCCTCCTTATCCTCAGTAGGCCACACTGTCATCTTCATCTTTATAGCTCCTTTTTGGCTGATCAGTTATTGTGTTTTTGTGGTTTTCTCTAAACAGAAATGTCAAATAGAGTCTGCAAGTGAAGAGAGGGAGAGAGAGAGAGAGAGAGTGTGTACTGAGTTGGAAGATGTTGCAGATGAGATTAGAGTATATGTCAGGATTTATTTTTTTGAATATGCCAAGAGTTTTTGGATGGTATGTATGCTAATAATATTTTTAAAGGATTTCACAAGATATGTAGACTCATATAAGCTAAAACTTTACAGTATGTGAGACTGACCATAGATAGAAGTTAGAATAGGTGAGTGTGGATACTGAGGATGTTACATTTGGTTGTATCTGTGGGGTGTACTACTATTTAAGTAATGATCAGAGGCACCAGAAGCTGTAGAAGGCTGGGGGGAGGGGGAGAGGAGCACTTAGTGATCTAAAAAGGGCAATTTTTTAAAAACTATTTACTACAACAACACAGGTTTACTTGGAGGACATTTTAAGCTTAGCCAATTTCCCTTTTGGTGCTTGAATTAACATTTCTTTATTAGTCTTACCTATCCCATGGCTAATAATTGTATAGTAGCCTTAGTGAGAATAACTGTGATCATACCATAGATAATTTGAGGGGACCCGTGTAAGGGATGCAGCATTTTGGAACTGCCTCTATCCATTAATGGCATGAGGGGCCATCCTGGAGTACATTTTCTATTACCCATCCATAGATCCAAGTTGCATTTGAATATGGACAGGGATGAGCTTTGTTTTACTTAATCGGATAGTCTGTTCTGGAACAGTGCTAGCCTCTGTGATATATATCCATCTCTCTACAACGTTCAGTTTATATACCTGGGCTGAGTATTTCTGATGGTATTTGACTTGCTGATGTTGAGTAGGTCCATCAGTATTAGGTCGGAGGATGCCTTGTATGCCAGATACAAGTCACCTCTAAGCACTCTGTAGGACACTGAGTATAGTAATAAATCTCTGAGGTGATCCATGCAAGACCTGTTGTTTAGGACTTGTATCCTTTTAGTAAGGTAATTCTGTGGGTATTCCAATTGTTGCATGGATCTGGACAGATACATGTCAAAGTGGGAATTATACAAAATGATTGACCTAATGAGGGCTTTGTAAAGGGGGACAATAACATCTCTGGATCTAGTTGCAATTAATTTGTTTTAAGCTGTGCAATACAGAAAGATTTATTTATGACTCTGGGCACACGTTAGTCAAAAGATAGGTCACTGTATGCGCAAGTTCCCAAATGCCTAACAACTGGGTCAGTTCTCAGGGGGTATTGTCAGTTTCACAGTTCCCTGGAATAGATGACTTCTCAAAGGATACAATAATGTATTTTTTGGAGTTTAGTTTCAATTCATGATTCCGGCACCAGTTATTGTTTGGGACAAACCTTCCTGCATGATGGTTATCATTTGTGGATTCAGTAACTGCTCCTAGCTTGCAGTCATCTCAAACGTGGTCAGCCAAAGCCCTTTGGTATTTTCTTTTACTTTTGAGATGTATATGCCAAACAGAAAAAGTCTGAGCACCGAACCCTGGGAGACTCCATTGGTGACCGGTCTCTTTCTAGAGGTAAATTCCTCTATTTTGATTTCCCAGATCCTATGAGAAAGTTGGCAATCCAGCTAGTGATATAAGTGTTTGCTCCTACAGTATTCATCTTCTGTACTACACCTGAGTAGGGGATTGTGTCAAAAGACTTGGCCAGGTCAAGGTAATGTGGTGTGAACTGTTTTACTTTCATCCATTGCTTTGGTGACAAGAGTAAAGCTTAAAATTTACCCATGATTTTGAGCCTTTCACACTTTTTCTCCCAGTTCTTGCCATAAGAGGTTGAAAGATCACAGGATATGTTTGACTGTTGCTGATTTTGTGTCATATTTTTGGTCTGTTCCTCATGATATATGTGATTTTCTGGTAAATTTATGAGGATTGCAAAACTTAAATAATGATAGACCCTTGAGTTTCAGACTTCTGGACTTCATATCCTTCAGAAAATGAAGGCTAATGCAAAACTGTTATTCTAGCAACAAAGCATATAAGAACAATAAAATGTTGCCCAAAGGCCACAGGACCCGGTTGCCACAAAGGAAGACAAGCTGGTAAAATCCAAAACACTTTAATGTGTTAAAATAACAGTCAAAACCGACTGATGAAAATGGCAAAACCAATTTATCTCAAGCGCTTTCACTCGGTCAATACCAAGCTTCTTCAGAAGTGAAAATGTAATTGAATACACAGTCATTAAATAGTTCAAAATGCATCATATGCCCATAATACCCACACCCTTATTTAAAGTGGAATTACATTGCATTTTAGTCTGACTGTAAGCTGTAAAACCATTATTAAGCAAATAATGCTAAATGTGGCAATAAATAATAAACCAGAAAATGCTGTTACATTTCAAACCACATGTCTCTGTCTATAAAGCAAATCATTAAAATTGATCATAAAATTTGTCATAATGCTGTCGACATAATTGATCTACCAAACATATAAAGAAATGCCATTATAAGTCTGTCATGACATCCAATGCTGTCCACAAAATTAATATACCAAGCATATAAAGAAATGCCATTGTGAGTCTATTATGACATCCAATAAAAAATGCATCTCTACTTCACTCCTATGTGACAATAAGGGTTTGTTTACTATAGCCGGGCCATTCTGAGTTTCAAGACACTACTAATGCTGATGTTATCATTCAACCCAGGGGCCCTACCTGCATCTAATTTAAGTTGCCAGAATAACTCATGATATTCAAGTCTGGCTTCCCAATTCCCTCCTCTTAAGTCTGGTGCCACCTGTTCTAATATCAAAAACTTCAAATCCATATCCTCACAAATTTGTGAATGCTTGAAAAAGGCATTGTTTTCTTTGCCCCTAGAAACATCGTACAGATGCTCGTAGGCTCTTCTCCTTAGTTGCCTTTCCGTTTTACCCACGTAAAAACTGAGGCAACTCAAGCATGTCCCCAAATAAACTACTCCTTTCATTCCACAATTAAAATATTCAGAAGATCTAAATCTGAATTTTCTAGAGGGGATGAAAAGTGTGTCCTGATTAAGCATGTACGTGCACTGTTTACAAGCTCCACATTTGTAAGTGCCGGTCTTCGTCTTACCACTGCCTGCTTTAACCCCTATGTTCTTTTCAAAAAGTTCTTTTAAATTTACATCCCTTTTCCTCACAAAATGGGGACAGTCCATTACATAATCTTTGATGTCTTCATGTAATGTTAAAATAGGCCAGTGTTTCAAAATAATGTGTTCAACCTCAGAAGAACTAGTGGAATAAGTGTGTATAAAATTGCTCTTGGACTCAAACTGTTCTTGTCTAATTTCCTGGTTAGAAATAGATAAACCAGTTCCCAACAAGGGAAAATACTTCAAATCCCTGTTTGTTAAACCTTCCTGTGTCATGTTGTCAATCAGTGCTTTAGGGTACCCCTTTTCCTTAAACAATGCTTCAATGGTACTAACCTCTTCCAAAAAGTTGTCAAGGGTACTAGACATTCTTGAAGCCCTGATGATCTGCCCCTTAACTATTCCCTTTTTTTGATAGAAGGGGTGACCGCTCTCAAAGTGCAGGTAAGAGTTTGAGAATGTAGTTTTCCTGTATAACCTAGATTGGAAACAGTGATTGTTGTAGTCTTTATACAGAGTCACATCCAAGTAATTTAACTTGTCTGAGTCAATGTTATAAGTGAACCTCAAACATTGGGTACTACTGTTAATGTGTGTCAAAAATTCTTCTAGTTCATTCTTGGAACCCTTCCACAAGAGGCAAATATCATCAAGGTACCTCATGTAGTGCCCTATAAACTTGGCCCATTGACTCTTAAAGACATGTTCCTGTTCCCAATGGTGTAAAACACAGTTCGCATACAGGGAAGCACAAGGGGCCCCCATCTCAACCCCTTTCTTTTGGCGAAAAAACTCACCATTGAAATATATGAAATTGTTCTCAAGAATAATTTCCATAAAATCCAAAATTAAGTTCACAATGCTGTTACCAAGGTCAGAATTAGTGGTTAATACCTCACTGAACCATTCAAGCCCTACCAAGTGGGGAATACTACAAACTATGTTTTACACCATTGAGAACGGGAACATGTCTTTAAGAGTCAATGGGCCAAGTTTATAGGGCACTACACGAAGTACCTTGATGATATTTGCCTCTTGTGGAAGGGTTCCAAGAATGAACTAGAAGAATTTTTGACACACATTAACAGTAGTACCCAATTTTTGAGGTTCACTTATAACATTGACTCAGACAAGTTAAATTAATTGGATGTGACTCTGTATAAAGACTACAACAATCACTGTTTCCAATCTAGGTTATACAGGAAAGCTACATTCTCGAACTCTTACCTGCACTTTGAGAGCGGTCACCCCTTCTATCAAAAAAAGGGAATAGTTAAGGGGCAGATCATCAGGGCTTCAAGAATGTCTAGTACACTTGACAACTTTTTGGAAGAGGTTGGTACCATTGAAGCATTGTTTAAAGTAAAGGGGTACCCTAAAGCACTGATTGACAACATGACACAGGAAGTTTTAACAAACAGGGATTTGAAGTATTTTCCCTTGTTGGGTACTGGTTTATCTATTTCTAATCAGGAAATTAGACAAGAACAGTTTGAGTCCAAGAGCAATTTTATACACACTTATTCCACTAGTTCTTCTGAGGTTGAACACATTATTTTGAAACACTGGCCTATTTTAACATTACATGAAGACGTCAAAGATTATGTAATGGACTGTCCCCATTTTGTGAGGAAAAGGGATGTAAATTTAAAAGAACTTTTTGAAAAGAACGTAGGGGTTAAAGCAGGCAGTGGTAAGACGAAGACCGGCACTTACAAATGTGGAGCTTGTAAACAGTGCACGTACATGCTTAATCAGGACACACTTTTCATCCCCTCTAGAAAATTCAGATTTAGATCTTCTGAATATTTTAGTTGTGGAATGAAAGGAGTAGTTTATTTGGGGACATGCTTGAGTTGCCTCAGTTCTTATGTGGGTAAAACGGAAAGGCAACTAAGGAGAAGAGTCTATGAGCATCTGTACGATGTTTCTAGGGGCAAAGAAAACAATGCCTTTTTCAAGTATTCGCAAATTTGTGAGGATATGGATTTGAAGTTTTTGGTATTAGAACAGGTGGCACCAGACATAAGAGGAGGGAATTACGAAGCCAGACTTGAATATCGTGAGTTATTCTGGCAACTTAAATTAGATGCAGGTAGGGCCCCTGGGTTGAATGATAACATCAGCATTAGTAGTGTCTTGAAACTCAGAATGGCCCGGCTATAGTAAACAAACCCTTATTGTCACATAGGAGCGAAGTAGAGATGCATTTTTTATTGGATGTCATGATAGACTCACAATGGCATTTCTTTATATGTTTGGTATATTAATTTTGTGGACAGCATTGGATGTCATGACAGACTTATAATGGCATTTCTTTATACGTTTGGTAGATCAGTTATGTTGACAGCATTATGACAAATTTTATGATCAATTTTAATGATTTGTTTTATAGACAGAGACATGTGGTTTGAAATGTAACAGCATTTTATTATTTATTGCCACATTTAGCATTATTTGCTTAATAATGGTTTTACGGCTTACAGTCAGACTAAAATGCAATATAATTCCACTTTAAATAAGGGTGGGGGTATTATGGGCATGTGATGTATTTTGAACTATTTAATGACTGTGTATTCAATTACATTTTCACTTCTGAAGAAGCTCGGTATTGACCGAGCGAAAGCGTTTGAGATAAATTGGTTTTGCCGTTTTCATCAGTCGGTTTGACTGTTATTTTAACACATTAAAGTGTTTTGGATTTTACCAGCTTGTCTTCCTTTGTGGCAACCATATAAGAACAATGTTATATTTAAAATCTGTCCCTGATTCTGGACCTTTGTAGTGATTAATTTTTTCTTAATACTATGTTTGTTCAAATTAAATTGGGAGACAATGCCTTTAAGGAAAGAGTTAACAAGGTTTGAATTTGGAGGGGGGGGGGGCTGTATTTTAGAAGTGTATGTATGTTAGGGTGGGAGTAGTCATAGGGATATTTTTTCGCCTGAATTTGTTGTTTGTCATGCAGCAGCAGTATTATCATGGGATACTGGACTGTTTTGTCTAATGCAGTAGCAATAAATGTAGCTCATGGCACAATGCAGAGCAGTGAGTACACAGAACCTTCTAAAGTAGGATTGATTTGGAGGTATGTTCAAACCATTTTTGTCAATGTAGTGAAGGCACATAGCAGCAAAAAGAATTGCTGACTTTACAATGAATTAAATTATTTCCATGTATTATAAATATAACTGATAATATAGACAAAGTTATCATCATCATCATCTTCATCATCATATCCCCATTTTTCCATTTTATATGGAAATGAGGTATCACATCAACTGTTGCTAACTCTTGTGATTCAGTGTTTCTGTCTTACTTTTCTCTAACGGTCATGCCCAACTGTCTCAGGGCTTCTCTCATGCAATGTGTCCATCTCCTGGCTGGATATCCTTGTCCCCTCCTGCTTTCTTCCTGTCTGAACCAAATCTGCTTTTCTGCACATGTGACTGAACCACCAAATTATTTTCTCTTTAACCCTCTCATCAATTGAAGCAAGTGTGCACAGTGTGCACCCATTTAACCAACTCATCACTTTACCTGTACATTAAGATGTCAAAAAAGAATGTGTTCATAAGTAGGAAATGTAGTTATTTGATTTGCTTGATAGTGGTACTGAGTTTAGTTTGACATACTGGGGGTAGGGACGGTGGCCCAATGGTTAAGGTGTTTGCTTTACAAGCACAAGGTGCAGTATTTGAGTCTCACAAGGGATGATTGGCTAGGCTTAAAATGGCTTGTAAGGGGTAGTTAGCTTAGTACTAACCTATGAACCTATATGTTTTAAAAGAATGTTTTTTGACAAATGTAATATTTTGAAGTCCAGTTGAATTTGTATTGCAGGTTTGTTAATATTACTGAAGTTTGCTCTTTCTCCATGTTGCAGTAATATCAAGAGTAAGAAAAATGAAACCTGGAGATATGGGGGCCCTCATGAGAGTGTCAGGGGGTTACTTCCATATAAAAGCACATTTCACTTTTGCACAATTCTAGTTTTTATAGTTGCTAAAATACTTGATTTTCTTATCAGTTTACGTTTATTATAGGTTTGTTGTGTTTTGATCATTTTATTACTTGGAAAATGTAGATTACCTGTTTGAGTTTAAAATGAATCTGATCAGTGTGTTGTAAGTCTTTCAGTTGCAATTTACTGACACACAAGGGAACAGTAGAGAACTAATGACAGGGCATATCCCACAATACCAACACCAGAGAAGATACAGAAAACAACAGGACAGGATAAAAGATGATGTATAATGCAAGCAGAGAAATGAACACAAGCTGCAGTGATAGAAAAGTACACAGAGTCATGGATGATGCACAAATGGATATTTCTTATGGGTTAGAACTAATTTTAATACAGATATATGCAAGTGAGAGGAGTGTGAAATAAGCAAAAGGGACACAGGCATTAAGGTAGGGAAACAGAAAAGTTTGTTGGGGTGTGCATACACACAGGTGCATAGTATACCTTGTGCACAGGGATACAGATTTAAACAGAAGGGAAGTATCATAGTAGAAGTAAGCATAAAGACAGGGTGAAAATATGCATTTGGGAAGTCAGCATTTGTGATGCTATAGCTGATGGCAGTGGAACAAGCTGTGCTTATCCTGGCTATTCTCTTTTGATGCTTTAATGTTAATGACCAGATCCTCCTGCAAGTTTATTTTTCTCAGAAATTCATGCCGCTTATAGAAACACTTGGTTTCAAAACTCTGAAGTATTAAGTATAAGTAGTCACTCCTGTTTGCCCTGCCAAAAGCAGGAGCATTCCTCCTTCATATGAAATGGATGCCCTAATAGATGATATTTTTTATCATAATCTGAAAAATAGCTGCCATCAAACAAGTCTGTTAGATGATCACAAGATCAGAATATTGAATCTAAAAATATTGAGCTGGGAAGATAGAACAGGCAAAACATTCAATGGGATTTGGTCCTTTTTGAACAATAGCATTATCTCGGAGTTAGCATATATGATTAGCAAGGGGTTTGGGGGTGCAACTCCCATGTTGGGAGTGCAGGGGTGCTTGTCTCCTGCAGAAAAAAAATGTTTTTTTTTCCAATGTTTTGCCAGTTCAGTGTTTCTGGATCAATGTTTTTGCTTTTGATATTCTGGTCTTTCAATTATTTGCCATAGATCCACCATCAAACATGTGAAACTAAATGAAACCCCTGCATTCTCACATCAGCATAATGAAAAGAATATGACATCCCCCTAGTGATATAATGCTTGGACTGTGCTACACATGGAAACATGTGAACCAGAGCTGTTCTGTTACCGTGGTTTTAGTGCACACAACACTCTAGGGCAACTCTTCATCATGGCAGATTTCCAGTTTATACTGTGGGTAATCGGCATGGCCAGAGTTGTTTCTAATGTTTAATAAAAGCTGCATTATACAATGTTTGGTCTTAATAGGCATCTTTCCATGGACTACTGCACAAGTCTGAATAAGTTCAGCTGTCTTTTGTCGCTGATGCTATGGTATATATTATGGTGATGGTGTGCTTGTCAGAGTAGCCTCTTATGCTGACTTTTAACAGTGTTTTTGACATTATTATGGTACAGTTGGTATAGTCTATCTTCACATACATCTCTATGATTATTGATTTGTATGGGCATACATAAGGAGAGATGGCAGCAAAATGTAGACATCACTGGCTCCAGCAGTGGCAGCTATCAGGCATTCAGAGAACAAATCAATATCAAAACAATATCCTTGTGGGGATGTGAGGTATATATATATATATATATATATATATATATATTTTGGACTCTTCAGTCCTTTTATTGTCCTACAGCATGGATGTTCTAGTTCATTTACTAGAAATCACATTGTGCATCATTATTTTCACAATCATTTTCTGAATCATATATAACTCAGTTGTTGCTGTATTTTCATACTGCATCATAGACTGTCCACTGGCTGAAGCTTTGCAGAATGGCACAAAACATTCTTGTGTATAGCCTTTCTTTAGCTCTTTCCACTCAGGATCCAATTTGTATCACACTATTAACAAAACCCTATCAAATACACCACCACAGGTGCAATGCTTGACTCTCTCTCAGTGATCATCTCCTAATCTGTACAATCAGACATGTCACACACAGCATGTTTATATAACAATGTGTAAGCTTTCAAAGTTTAACCCAGAAATGTTCATTACTTTCCTACCGCCTATTAACTGAAACATTCTAACAATCCTCCCCTTAGATGATGCTGTAAATGAGTTCAATACAACTTTCCTGAATATCCTAAATAGCCCTGCACCTCCAAGAAGGATGAGACTAAAAACAGATGATGCAATTCAGTTATTCAAAAAAAAAAATAATGGAAAGAATGACAAAAATATGAAATACAATAATATCATCAACAACACCCATGGGATGCCTCTTGCCAGATAGAGTAACCAGAAACAAGCCACAAAATGGCCACTACCAAAAGTACTACAGAACTATGAGCTAAATTGGTGATAAAATATCCTTTTTTGGGGATAATCACAAACCAGCAAGGCAGAATGCAGAAAGCAGAAACACACTTTATTCCAAAACTAGATGGTTGGGTGCTTTTGTACTTATTAAATGGAATTCTTCAGAACTGAAAAAGGATATTTTATCACTAAGATGGCACACAGTTCTGCAGTATTTTTGGTAGTGGCCTTTTTGAGGCTTGTTTCTGGTTACTCCATCTGACGAGAGGCACTCTGTGGGTGTTCATGAGTATTTTTGTGTTTGTTTTGGCCGCACAGATTAACCATAATATCTTGAAAACTTCAGAATGCTTTGCAATCATACTAAAAAACAAGTAAGTAAAATTATACTACTAGACATGACCCTAAAAAATTCTGGACGGCCATGAAAGAATTTGTGCATCCCGGCCACAAATTCAACACTAACCCCTCTCCAAATAACTCACCATTTGTAAAAGCAATCCAGTTTAACTCTTACTTCATAGATATTTCAGCATCTCTAATCAAGGATTCCCCAGCATCTAATCACAACCTTACCCAATAGCCACGTATCACCACATTCACTTTCTCCTTCAAACCAGTGCCCATATCCTATATAAAACTACTCTTAGACAATCTCAAACCATGCTCTACTTCAGCTGATGTCCTTCCAAGTGAGTACCTTAAAATATCAACCAATAGCATTGTCTATATTGTCTTAATCATTATAAATAGGTCAATAAAGGAATCCCATGTTCACTGTTTCTGGAAAAAGTCACACACGTTATCCCTCTCCACAAGGCAGGAAATTCAACAGAAATTACTAATTTCATACCTATAGTCATCGTAGCACCTTTCTCATGCAAGAATAACTCCTATGCTCCACACAACACGGCTCTCATCCCTCCCATAGTACTAACACTGCACTTCTAACCTATACAGATATTGTCAATAAAATTAGAGATGATGGCAAACTAGTTTTCTCTTTATTCATAGACTTCTCTAAAGCCTTTGAAACAATTTGTCACTAGGTTTCTCTCAACCCACCCTTCCATGGTTCAAAAGCTACCTGTACAATAGGGTTTAGCCAGTAAAATGGCATTCTATGCTCTCTCCATACTTCCCAGTCACCACTGGTGTACCACAAGGCTCTATCCTTGGTCCCCTCCTCTTTAACATTCTCACCAACACCCTCCACACTTTCACAAAACAGGCCTTCCTTATGCAGTACACATATGACTCCATACTCATTTGCACATCTGACAACATGTCACACCTCTAAAAACGTACTGAGGGAGCTTTAACAGGCACTGAAACATGGCTTTGTAATGCACAACTCATGCTTTATCAAAAAAAAAAAAAAAAAAAATATATATATATATATATATATATATACTACTTTTTTCTCCAAATCTCCCTCTCACACACACAAAAAAATAATCAAAAAAGAAAATTTAAAGTCCTATCTCTTGATAATATGACCATTGAAATTGCTTGTCATAACAAATTATTAGGAATGATAGTGTATGATAATCTTAAATTTGATCTGCATATACAAAATTCCATACGAAAAATTCATAAGAAACTAGAGATATTTTACACAACAACATTCTCACAAACGCAACTAAAACTACACTTGCCACTACTTACCTCCCCCCTGTATTTTTTTATGGTGCTGCCATGGTTACTAACCTCCAGGCATCACAAAAATAAAACTTTAACAATGCTATAACAAATTTGCTAAATTTGCAGCAAATACCCACCACTGTATAGCACTAAAATCCTTAATTGGTTAAGACTACTCCATCAACTTACACATACACAACTTCTTACCACCTCTAGAATTATCCAGCATCTGTGTGATTGTCTGGCCCTAATACCATTCTACATAACTATGTTCCCAATTGTCTGTCCACAAAACTATCAAATCTGCCAGGCATTTTCTGTATTCATACCCTGTTGTTAAGGCCCGTAACTCCTTACTTGTACCATCAGGTCAATGCCCTCCCCCCCATCTTTCAAAGCCATTCTAAAAGACTTCCTAGGCAAAAGCTGTCTCTGCTTTTGTTCGACACCAGGATAAATTGTATCCCTAAATGTGAACAAGTACCTATTCATACCTTATACATCCTTACTCTTCTTTCTTCACTCACTTCCTTACTTCTATCAATTTCTCTCCACTATCTTTCTCTCTAAATATACTATAAGCTTGTTTTCCTCTCACTGAATTTTGCAATTCCTGTTTGCTTTATACTAATTTAAAAATAACTGACACTGGTACTGTTTTCTGATACTTTTACTCATTTAAATTAAATGCTTTTTAGTGAGTTGCTACACTTGAACAGATCCACAAGGCCTTAATGCTTTATTTCTAACATTTTTCACTATTTATTTTTTAACGTTTTTCACTGTATTTCCACCTTAGCAATTATAGCTATGGTTTTCAGCCTACTTAGGTGCTCAGCTGTAGATTTATGCACATATTAATTAATATTATGATATTTTTTATACACAAACCCGATGAAGTATTTATTTGGTACGAAAGTGATCTTTGTTAAAAAGTGTTTCAGTTTATAAGTTACTAACATTTACTCTGATAGATGTTTAATGGTAGATATTTTTGTTAGTTAATTAGTTAGTCATTTTGTCAGTGAGTTGGTTTCTTAATTAATAAAGTTTGGATTAGTAGGTTAGCCTTAATAAGCTGTTCTTATATTATATATTTTAATTTGTCTCTAGCATTTAAGTTTCAGTTCTAAGGTAGCACAGTCTCAGTTTACACTATTTTGTTAAGGGGGGAAGGGGAATTTGGTTAAAGAAATGAGTTTAATATTTTTATTGCTTTTAACAGAACCACCCTCTTTAACCACATTGCTCCAAATAACCTGATTATATATAAATGAATGAATGCCTTTAATGCTTTTCATTATACTCAGCTAGGATCACTTGTTTGTGTGTTTCAATAAAGGATATTCCATTTTTAACTCAACTGTGGACTACCTACTATTTTATTATTTTGTAGTACATGTTTTAAAGTTCGAATTTTATTAGTGAACTAGGTGCATGACATATTTCAAGTATTTCAATGAATGAAGTTCATACCCTCCATACTACAAAGGTTCTGCTTGTTTTTTTTTATACTAATTTACCTCCAATTTCTCTATAAACTGGCCAAAATTTCTCTAAATATTAGCTTGTATCAATTCTTAATCAATGTTTTCATATTATGTCTAATTTGGTGTAATTATTTAAACTGTAGATGTTTCTGTATTATTTATTGACTTTAAAATGTTTTGTAATACTTTGGAGCTTTTCCCCCTAGGTTTCCATTGAAAATGGACTCCCACCCAGTCAGACTTTTTCTGGTAAACAAATGCCAATAAATAAATAAATAAAAGCATATATAAAACTTAAAATGTAACTTTTTTAAAGCAGTAAAATAAACTTGGACTACAAATATTTGCCTTCTGCTGATTCATACATTCATATTTTTGTATTGGTTATTAAGATTGTAAAATTATTATTCTTAAAATGTTTTATAATACTTTAGAGCTTTTCTCCCCGGGCCTCCACTGAAAATGGCATCCTACTCAGTCAGACTTTCAAGGTAATGAAATGCCAATAAATAAATAAATAAATAAATAAAAACATATACCCTTGGTCCTTTTAGAGCTTAAAATGTAACTTTTTAAAGCAATAAAATAAACATGGACTACAAATATTTGCCTTCTGCTGATTCATACATTCGTGTTTTGTATTGGTTATTATGATTGTAAAATTATTGTTCTTAAAATGTTTTATAATACTTTGGAGCTTTTCTCCCTGGGCCTCCACTGGAAATGGAATTCTACACAGTCAGACTTTCATGGTAATCAAATGTCAATAAATAAAAACACATACCCTTGGTCCTTTTAGAGCTTATAATGTAATTTTTAAAGCAATAAAATAAACTAGAGCTACAGGTATTTGCCTTCTGCTGGTTCATACATTTACTAAATTAAGCCACATTAAGTACTATCATTAATTAATTATACCTACAATAAGTATATAATCATCAACTCAATATTAATCCCTTTATAAAAAGTATCATGTTTAAAAATATAGAAAGCTTATTTCTGTAACAAAAGTTTAGAAATATTAACATATGAATAATCATTATTACACTTATGTAATATAACATATCTCAAACCAGAATTATCTGAAGCATGTTCATTTTCAAAATCAGTGGCAACAAGGCTTTTATATGATTTATTCTTATGACCCTTAAATGTTTTAAAATGAATTTCCTCACTGGATGTATTTGTGCTTATGTAATATATATTACAAGGGGATTTAAAACAGTAAGGCTACTGCCTTAATATAAAAATCAAAAATTTTTACAGGCACACATTTATTTCCATTTATAATATGACTGGGTCCCACATCCCTGTTTTTACTAACATCATACTCCTTACAATTTCCATCCTGCAAATCTTGTTGCACCCCTGCATGTACCAACCTATCCATCAAGTTAAGAGAATTCTTACATGCAATTTTCAGAACACAATTTAACTTGTCACACATAAGCTCAAATTATATTCCAATACTTTTAAATATCTGTAGTACCCCAGATCCTGGATTGTAATTCCACAGATGCAGAACCTTGCATTTAGAAATGCTGATGTGAAGCTGTCAGCTTTTAGATCATGGATCCAGCATCCTTAAATTTCTCATTATGCTTGCTGTCCTCAATCACCATTCTCTCCACCTGGTGCCAACTACAAAAAGATTGATCTCATTTTATTATGCCTTTGTAAGGTCTGAGATACACACACTCTGGATAAATCTTTAAGCAACACAGGCCGTTGTGTGACATTCATCACATTAGTATCCCTTAATAGCTCACTTCTGACTGCTACATTCTAGTGACTGTTATTTAATGACTACTTTATCAATTCACCAGTTTGCTACCCAATCCAGTTCCTGTCATGTTTGCTCTGAGTCTGTGGTGCAGAACTGAACCAATGGTTTTGGTGAACTCCAGACCAGTCATAATCACAACCCTATGTCTGCCCACTTCTGTAATACCTTCTTCTGCATCTTTGAGAAACACTGATGTAAAATATTCGTTGAGAGTTTCCTCCTCTTTTTAACTTGATAATTCTTTTCTTGTTCCCAAGTTAGTTCTATAATCTGGCTTTCTTGTTTCTGTCACTTATCTGAAAGCCTTCTTTTCTCTCTTAATCTCTTTCTTCATTTACCTTTTTAACATATTTTGCTTCTCAGTTTCTAATGTCCATGTATCCTACCCTGTGATTTTCCACTTGTTCTTTTAGTCCATATAACTTTTTTGTTTTTGAATTGTGATTATTCTAATTTTTTAATGAACCAAACCAGCGCTACTTTCCTTTTCACTGTGGTATCCCTTTTATCCCTTTTTGCATCTTTTCCTAAACATCCACCTTTTATATTTTCCATATTTTTCCAGCCCTTTGCTCTCTTAATACCTTTCCAGAGATCTGTTTAGGATTCATCATATTCTACTCTGCTGTAGTTCCTTAAACTGGTCTTTATGACTCCCCCAGCTACTGCTCCACAGGCAGTGTGAGTCATACTATTGCATGGTCACTATTAGTCTGTAGTGACCTGACATGTAGAGCCCATAAACTGTACCCTAAAGTGAACATCACTGTAAGTTCTTCCTTTCCTGGTTTCATCTGACTTGTTTTGCTCAAAACCTTCTTGGGTTGAACACCTCAGACAGCCTATTTTCTCTACCCACCTTAAATTAAAGAATACCTTGGTCCACTTCTGGGAGGGTTTCTCAACATACTGTCTCTCACTGTTTTTTTTTCCTCTCTATCCACTTATTCTGTTCACGATTTACTCACTATCCCTCACACTTGTATTAGGTGAATTATATAGAGTACAAATGTACCAGTTTCCAATTTTTGTTCCAGCTGACTTTATTGGAAGATAGCTTGCATGCTCCTGACTTTTTCTAGTGATCTTTTTCTTATCACTGGCCTCCCTGACATTCATTCAGTACAAGCCTCCTACATCTGCCTTTCTACATTCCTTAAGCCTAAATTTCCCTCCTGTATCCTCTTCTTTGTGACTGTCACCTCTTTTCTTACTGTTACTATTTTTTTTCTGAATGATAGTACTATTTCATCCCCCGCTCCTTAGATAACAAATTCATCCTTGCTACATTCCTTTGTTATGAGTCCTGTCCTGCAGTCTTGCTAACCAGCTGCTTTCTTTTCTCCCTTTTCTCTGTTAATTTACTGTATTACTTTGCTGTGTTCTCTTTCATTGTTACCAAACAAGTGTCTCCTTTCTGATACATTATTCTAGTTCATCTAAGCAGCTTTCACGTTCCTGCTCTACTTTTAACCTTAGTTTAAAGGCATACTCATATTTATTGTAGCTCTCAAACAATTGCTTAAGCAGTGCCTTTGGTAGGGTACCGAGATGAAGTAATTTCATATTAAACAGCTCTTCATTATCTTTGTGTCATCCCCTAAATTTCCTGTACCATAATACCCCTTTCTCCTTACTCCACTTCCATAATCAACAGTTGAACAAGTCCTTTCATTTTTCATACTACTGGCTTTTGGGACACACAGTACCTGTAAGAGAGCTGCTATTTTCCCATTCCAGAGTCCTTACTATTATCCTGCTGTTTTACAATCTATAGTCCTTCTTTGACCTCTCTCACATGATTAACCAAACAAATTCCCTCTCTAATTCCCAAACTGTTACATAAAGTCTTCACCACCTCCTGGAAATCTACACATGTCCACCTAAAGGCTGCCTGAGACAGATTTCTACATTGAATACCGAGCACGTCAGCTGCCTCACTTTTTCTCCTCCACCCTTGTTCTCCTTCTCTGTCTCTGTCCTTATCCTCTGCCTCATCAGCTCATCATTTTTAACATTCTAGGATTCCTTTTTAATTTGCATCATGCATACTCTTATTTCTATTTTCATGCGCTACTGTCTATTCTTCCTTCCTTATTTGTCCTATTCCTGCAGTTGTTAACTCCATGACCTTTGCCCCTTCTTTTACTTATCATTCCTTTCTCTGGTGCTGCCTCACACTATCCTGAATCCTAGTCTATCATTTGCATTGCTTTGTCTTACAGTCCAGTGCTAATTAAGGTAGAGGATGCATTATAAGGTATTATACCATGACCCCCCCAAAATGTGCACGCTGATTGGCCAGCGTGCCCGTTGTAAATCGAGTTATACTAATGGAAAAAGGTCCGGTCGCCCGGACTTTTTTCCATTAGTATAACTCAGTTTTTTAAAACACTGTCTCGCTACGTTAAATGGGTTTAACATAGCGAGACAGCTTTAAAATAAGCAACGGAGATCTCCGTTGCTTATTTTAAAGCTGTCTCGCTATGTTAAACCCACTTAACATAGCGAGACAGTGTTAACGGAGAAAGCAAGATCTCCGTTGCTTTTTTTTAGTGTTCCACTGTGTTAAATGAGTTTAACATAGCGAGACAGTTTTAAAATAAGCAACGGAGATGTCCGTTGCTTATTTTAATACTGTCTCGCTATGTTAAACTCATTTAACATAGCGAACGCTAAAAAGCAACGGAGATCTTGCTTTCTCCGTTGCTTTTGCCCACAGCTCTGATGTACTGCGCAGGCGCGCAGTACATCAGAACTGCCGCGGATGCCAGACATCTGCGGAAGGGCAGTAAACAGGCATTATACTATGCCATTATTTAAGAAAAGTAATAGTTTCTTTTCTTAAATAATGTCATGGTATAATAGCAATAACCCACTTCTGGGTGTGGGTAATGCTAAATTTACCCACGGTTGGCTTTGTTTGGTCCCTCGGGCTTCGCCCTTGGGACCAAACCACTCCAACCGTGGGTAAATTTAGCATTACCCACTCCCAGGCGTGGGTTATTGCTATACTGGTGCCCACCACTCTCTCATTCTGGAAGCACTGCTAGGTAGCACATAGAAGTGGTGCTTTGTTCTACCTCTAGCTCTGCTCTTGCACAGTCCTGATGCTAACCCGTGTACTGCCTCTGTGATCATACAATTTATTACACTGCTCTTCTGTTTCACTTGTTTACAACTACTCTGTAGATAAGTTGATACACTAAAACCTGTGTTAATGCTGTGGTTATTAAAATGTACAACTAGTGTGTGCGAAGGCATGAATGGGATAAGTTTAATTAATTTAAGGGTGAGCCTTCAGTAAATTGCAGTGGTTATTTGTAAGCGTGAATGAGATTGTAGTGGGAGAGTTACTGAAGCTAAAGCAGCTTAAATGGCGGACAACTCAAGAACCACTAAGTTTAAATATACAGCAGAAACAAGGTGGACAAGGAAGGGAAAATCTGATTAATTCTCATAGCAGTCTGTTGTTGTAGGTATCTGATAAAAGCCTTGAAATGGTACCCCTTATTGGGAGAATATTTTGAATCCAAAGCCACTTGTATCAAATGCTTCATCTGTGAAGTACAGCTCCATGAAAAGCCATCTGAAATGAAGTTCTTCTGAATTAAGGCATGAAGCAGGTTATTATATTCAAAAGACCTCTGGAATTCTTAGACAGCACAGTTTATGGAACTGTTGACAACCCTATGCATCTGCAGCCATGAAGTAAGTATACATAAGTACGGGTGAGTGTCAGGATGGTCTATAAAGTACTGTCTGTGGGATAAGTATGGGTGAGTGTCAGGATGGTCTATAAAGTACTGTCTGTGGGATATCTTTTAAAGATTTGTTTGTGTAATATATGTTCCCAGCACTAATTTAATATGATTGTGCCTGTTTTGACTTGTTTTCATACCTGCGGAAAATTATTTGTCACAAATTTCATTCTCAGATTTATGATTGGATGAATTTTCCATTCTGTGGCTTCAATTTCATGACATGAATTCCCACCTTCCTTCTTGCTTCATTATCCAGGAATGTCATAAGGTCATCCCTTTCAATAATGTACAAATACCTATACCTGAATTGTCACAAAAAAGATTGGCCTCCTGCTATAAACTAGAAGGAAAAATAAATAAAAAATAAAATCAGAGTAAAGCAGGAAAGCAAGAAATCAGATTTATTCATACAGTAGAACAACAAAACAAAAATGTCAGGTAGTATAAATCACTTTTGTTTTTTGTAGCAATAACTAAAATTCTTTAGTACTTCAGATTTAATGATTTCATTATATTCAAAAACATTAAACAGAGACACTGGTACAAAAATATGAACCATTAAACAGAGACACTGGTACAAAAATACCCAATAATGTTGCACATTTACTTTACAAAGAAAATGACATCCTAAATTTCACATATATTTTTCACGTGGGAAACAAACATTTAAGGCATATTTATTCTACATTTTAAAATATATATTTGACTTCCTTTCATTCAAATACTTTCTTAAATTACCCTGCTAGATATCATGGACTACAGGACAAGTTTCTGAGGCACAAAATACCTAAATTCAGCTTAAAATTTCTTCATGTACAGTGTCAAAAATAGGTCCTTTCATATTCAACTCTGTTTAGTTGTATGTGTTTATTTATTTATTTAGGTGGTCTGCTTATTTAAAGATTTTCTAGTATTTTAAATATATATTTCAAACATTCTGGAGTTTTCCTGGTATAAAACTGGATACATCTAAATGTTATTGAATAATGGGTCTTTGTGTACAGCAGATGAAATTATTCCCGACCCTAAAATTATTCTGATCTTCCACATTTCTCAGATGTGATATCTTAGGTAGATTGCAATTATTTATTTTATCAATGCTTGAATTTAGTTTTAATTTTAGTTTTGATTAATCTTCCTAAGAGAAAACAAAAACTGCACTGTTGGTGTCTGAAAGTTACTGGAGGCCAACTATTCAGGCAAATATTTTGCAGTAGATACTTTGCCATTTTTTTCAGGCAATTTGCCAGACAGGAAAGAGCAAGCTGGTAACACATTTCAGCGTTTGATAATTCTCACGCACGTGTTAATCAAGGAAGTTATATTTTGTGACAAAAAGAACTTTCCCCTCATATTTACTGTCATAAGTGCTAGTGTCACCAATCATCATTTACCCTGCCTAACAAATTCAGAGAGTATCTTCTTTCATTTTGTTTTTAATTATGTATACTGCCCTTCATAAATGGCACCTCTGCATTACTCCAAGTTTACTTTCTATGCTAAATTAGAAGTTTTAAAACTCAAACAATCTTCAATTAAAACAACATTGCAGTAACATGAGAGCAAAATAGGAAGACAAGCAAACCAAAACCAAAGATCAGAATAACTTACGTGGCATTTTCTTGAAGCAGCTTTCTAAATGAAACCTTGAACTTGCTCATCGCTGTATAAATATATATAAGGAAGTACTAAATTCAATAACTTTAAATATTCACATGCAGGCAACAAACTTTCATCAATGATTAAATCATTTCCTGCACTGACAGAAAAATAACCGCTTAAATTTCAAAACCCTTGTGCTTTTACATTGGATTCAACTGCTTCAATCTGACAGGCTGAAGAATATCTTTTGCTCCAGTGTCATCTCATTTACAGTAAAGTCTTGTCTGCTTGACCTTTAAATCTTTTTACAGCCTAACAAACACTTGGAATAAAGGTGAAATGATTTGACACATACATCTTTTGTTTAGGCAAGTCAAAACATAATTCAGCTTACTGTGCTGCATTTTATGACACTTAGGCAGGCCTGTCAATAAGCGTGTAGTTTTTAGTTATCAGAATGCCATACTTGCTGTTGACAGGCCATGTATCCAAAGAGAGAGCTTTTGCATGGGATATCAGTAACCTGGGTTTGACTATCTGTCAGATGCAAGAAGACCAAGTGGAAAGATGCAACAAATGGCTAACAGGCTAGAAGCCATATTTCTTCTTTTCTCAAATGGAATGTTGGAGTTCATGCAATGCTTATTAACCTCTTGCTGAAGTCCATGTGTACCACAATATGCATGCACAAGTAAATGAACCAGCAGCAAGCAGACATCCTTGCAGGGAGATACACTGAAGCATGTGTTCAGCATTATGAATGATGTCATTATGAACTGATATCTTGGGAGTGGGGATAAATGGTCAGAGAATAATTAAGAAAACTCCCAAGCTGCAATGGAATAACAGCTTGGGCTTTCAACATGCAGTATATTATCCTTTTCTGTAAAGGTTTCATGGGGAACAAATGAGCTAAATAACTGGTGATTAGTGAGGGCTCCAAAGTGATTGAGGTCAGCAGATAATATGATTTTTTTCTAAAACAAGAAAAAGGGGCAGATGATATAAAAAAAAAAAAAAAAAAAAAAAAAAAGACCATGCCTCTCCTGTGAAAATTGTGCATCCAAATAGGATAAACATTTGAAATGTTGGAACCCTCTAGAGTGAGTCCCAAAACACTGAGACTAAATAACCAAAGAAAACAGACTTACATATACCAAGTTTGAGACTGACATTTCATGGTATATTCCCTTTTCTTTGACGTAACCATCTCAGAGTTGATATCTAAACATTTGGAGGTGTAGTGGGCTTGATGCCCTCATCAGGGGTGCAGGGGGCCTGCCCTCTGCAAGAAAGGGGTTTAAAGGAAAATAGTGATGTTTGAGGTTCACTCTTCTCATGTATTTCAAGGTTATGTTTTCTGTCTGTCAGCACGCAAGATTTCAATTACCAAAATTTCAGCAGGGAGCCATCGAACAGTCAAGGTAATACTTGAACCTGGCAAATGCAAGACCATGATTTTTGGAAACGCACTGTAACCATCTTAAAAATTATTATTAAAATCTTCTTTGTTATTGTGCTGGTAAATCTGGTGAAATCAGCAGACTTTCTATGCTATGCCAGACACATATGCTAAATATTTTAGGATGGTGATGCCCACCCTTATTGATGGTGAATTCTTTGATATTTTCCTAGACTTGTTAATTCTGAGGATATTTTGGAATTGCGTAACTGCATTCAGAAAGCTGTAGGACAATCTATTTCACTTAAGGTTCCCTCCACTTTCTTTAGTAGATCTGCAATTTATGTTGGTGTAGCTTAGGAAAACACCATTTAATATATCAATGGTAGACAGTAAGATCATCACTAAGGACAATAAAATAAAGCAATGATAAATAAAATGTTCTTTAGTGTAAATAAGTCCATTGCCATGTTAAGGAAGATGAAACATTATCACTTGCCACTCAAACCTGCCAGAATGAGAATTATTCTTTGTTGGTGGAATGAAGTCTGGCATTAGGCTGACATACTCTTTTTTAATAATATTTATTTAGGATGATGATTTCAATTAATTTGCTTTTTCTAATCTTTAGTGTTTGGCTAAACACTCTGACCTTAAGTTGAGTAGTTATTTTGTCTATTTATTTATCACATCACCTTCTTCATTTCTTCACAGACTGCCTTTTTCTGCTTAGCTTGTATTACAACTGAACGTTCTAAATAAAATTATAACAAAAAGAAAATTAGGTTAGTCTCAGAATTTTAAACAGATAAAGAGCAATATGATGCTGAAAGTGACTGCTGGCTTTGACATGAGCTGCATTGCCAATATCTAAGCCATGTGACTTAGGATTTTCTCACCATGAACATTTTATCTATCTTGAAAACAGTAAGCTAAATATGCTGAAAGCATAAGAGACTAAAATACAACTTTTTTAAATGAATTTTTATATTCCTATAACTGATACCACATTGACAATCTGCCATGAATATGTCAGAAATGGTATGACATAAGATTGAGAATACAGAAGCCAAGAATTTAGTAATATTTCAAACAAAATTTGTTTCAGGTTTCTGTGATATTTCCTTAGCTGCCCTTATATGAATACTCTGTGTTATAATATTGCAGCAATTAGTGCCAGAAATGAGACAATGCTCAGGTATATAACAATGTTTCAGAAGCCAGACCAGTGTCTGCCTCATTATCCTCCATGATCTCCTAACATTTCATTTTATAGATTTGACAACCTGGTTACCCCACTGGACACAAGTGTTACTTTTCAAGGGTGACCTGGGAGTACTGTCTGGCTAAATGACTTGCTCAGAGTCACAGAGAAGGCAAATGGAGTTGGAAAGAATCCAGCCCTGTGCCCTTGGCTACAGGAAGAAGTACATTAACAGTTCAGAGCCTTAATCCCCTGTGCTAACTGCTAGACCATTAATGACAAGTTAAGGACACGAACATTCCTTCACCAAGATTTAGTAAATAATGATAAATGGCACAAGAACTTTAATAAAAGGTGATGAGGGAAGTGGCACTTATTTGAAACAAGACTGTTTTTGTGATATTACAGCTTTCTCTGAACCATGTGTACATGACTATTGTACCACCAATATTTTGATGCTGAACTAGATACATGTAGAAAATATAAATCACAGTCAAGCAAATGTTGTTGTTTGTCTTTCGGGTTTTCCCGGTTAGGGGTCGCCACAGCGGAACTCTGGTCCACTAATGGTTGGCAGCAGTTGGTTTTTATGGTGTCGAGTTGCCAGCCCAACACCCAACCTTCAACGAAGGCATGCCCATTCAACGCATGTCTTTCGAACTCCCACTCGACCACGGGGAGGACATGCAGACTCCACACAGAAGGCACTCCCAACCCAAGCCGAGAATCGAACGGGAGAACCTCTTGCTGTGAGGCAACAACAGCCAAGCAAAGAATACTACATAAAAATACAGCAGTATCTGCAGGTTTCATAGAATACAAATAGAACTAACCAAGAAGGTCCAGAAATCTTAACAAATACCAGCATACTAGAATAATAAAATAAACCCTGTGACGTAAACAGTATTACTTCAAACTGTATGACTCTTGGTTCAACAGTTTTCTGGGAATACTTTTTGCAAAGATGTCCCATCATCAATATATCATAAGTGGCATGACATTAAGTAATAAAAACACAAATTAGCTCAAGCAGGAAAGTTTGCGTTCTGCAACATTTTCAAAATTGCAAGTGCAGTAATATTCTGTTACATACATTTGAGGTACAATGTGACATAGGGTGCAAAACATGCAAGAATTAGTCAAATCTGTAGCATTGGCAACAAACTAGGATAGTTTCTAGAATGCAAAGTTTCTGAGAATTCCATCTGCAACAGCATGCTGTCATTAGTGTACTGCTAAGTATAACTTAAATACAATCAGAAATCTACTTTTGAATGCAATGATCATTCAAATGTGTCTAAGTTTTTAATTTTGGCAAATGACATGAAGAGCAAAGTAAGAGCTCATGTAAAAAGTTCTTTTGAATGTGCTTTGTAAATAGGATGAAATAGAAAACAGCAGATTTTCTGTTTGTGCTAAATGAGCTTTAAAGCTGGGAACTGTATAAGAGACAAGTTCATATAGTATTTGTACTATCTAGGTTAAATGTGTAATGTCTGAATGTCAAGGGTACAAACAATAAGGAATGAATTCATAGTCATTCTGCGAACAGGTTACGGGAATCCTTACTATCCACGAGTTAACTAGGTCACATATCATACCGACCATTTACATTTATGCACAACGGCCGTGGATAAGCATAAGGAAATAAACTCATAATGAGATGTAAATGAGAAATTATGTAACCCAGCATATGTAAATAAAGCCTACTTGCAAATTATAGTCAGATAATAACCCTGTCTGCAGATTTGTTGTAAAAAATGGAGCAACACCTATTCTATTTACTTTAAAATCTGCTTAGATGTCATAACTTAATGCAAACGTAGTTGTTTACATTGATGACTATAAAAATTATTTGAGTTTTTTCTGTTTTCATTGATCCCTTGTTCTGTAACATTATTGTACATTATGCCACAGTCATACACAAAAAAAACTCATCAGTCAAACAACACAAACCAACAATGAAAGCATGCCTATCATCCTCCGAAAAAAGTTATGTGACACAACCCTCATAGTTACATACACTTGCAGAGTCCAGCCAATTAAAGTTTGCACTAATATGATTAAATTCACAATAATACAAAAAGCAGTTTGTTAACAAATCCATCCTTTCCTTAGCCGCTGCCACGTTCTTGTAATCATTTGTTAATTCTCTTTCATCAGTGACACGCCGCTGCCACTTTCTTGTAATCATTTGTTAATTCTCTTTCATCAGTGACACACCGCTGCCACTTTCTTGTAATCATTTGTTAATTCTCTTTCATCAGTGACACAGGAATCTCACAGTAAAGATGCATGTTCTGCCAATAAAACACCCTCGGCACATCAGTACTTCTGAATTAAATCACTGCATTTCCACCAAGTATGCACAATCACTAAAAGATAATAAAGTAAATGATTTCTCACTTATCAATAATCTTTTTCACTAATGCTGTAATATTTTATTTATTTAACATGTGTTTACTGGGAAAGTCCAACTTGGAACAATGCAATTTTCAGTGGAGGCCCGGGGAGAAATGCTCCAGATGCATGTCTTTGTAATGTGGTAGGAAACAGGAGCACCCAGAGGAAACCCACATGAACACAAGGAGGACATGCAGACTCTGCACTGAAGGCACCCCAGCCACTGTGCTGTCTGATTTCCAATTTACAAGGGATGACTTACAGCATTGGCCAAAGCCTTAGCAATATGCTCATCATATGAATCAAACAAGTTAACTCAATAATCATACATCATTTCAAACCATTTTACATTAATATAAATATTTCCATTATTTTTCTTACTTTAAAAAGTCTACAGTTTCCAAGGTAATTTGCCAACTAACTGAATTAATCCCAAGGTAATATGTTGCTATTAAACTTACTCACGTAAATTCAATATCCTTTACACATTTTGTGTGCAAATGAGGCCCTTTTTTCATTTATCTCTATGAATCACAGTAATATGTGAATGTGCATAGTATCTTATGCATGGAATTGGTCTCTTTGCTTCTCTTCACATAAAGCATATCTTCAGATACTTAGGCTTTTTCCTTAACTAGGTGTGGTTATCAAGATGTCTATGCATTTACATAGCCAGTGTGAAAAACATCCGTGGACTATATTTGCATATTTACGTAGTGCTGCACTTCGCTGATGACTGCTATGAACATCAGAGGACTGAGAATGTCACCTTCAGTTTTCATTTCCCACTTTGAATAGTGAGAAATGCTTTTGTGTGTCAAGGTTTTAGCTCATTCTGTTCAAAGTGAGAAATAAAAGCTTACTGTTTGCACTTGACATCTTCCGCATTATCGCTAACTCTGTATTCACTTATCTGCACTTAAATGCTCCTCCCAGACCTTTGGCTTGCAGGTAAGTTATAACTACATCACTTAAAAGAACCCATCATCAGTAATGTGCCGTTGTGCTTCACTGCAGCAATCAGCCCACACCCACAATTAGTGCCAGTGAAGAACACAGCCAGAGACCTTGTAGCTGACTCTGTCACTACTTTACTGTCAAAGGTGGAAGTCATCACACTGATTGCTGTCACTGTAGACATGGACATTGGACATTTCCATCTTTCAGCTTATGCACACATGGATTAGAAAGTATGAAATTCAAAGAAGGACGCCTTGTGCCATATTACATGCACATTTTTCTGCAGCATAACAACTTTATATTTATGTAAAGAATTTTGATTGCTTTATGCTTTTGTGCTTGCATTAATTGTTTTGAGTGAGTTTCACACTACCTTGTCCAGGTACAGTCTGCAGTTTATCAGGGCATTTTATACACACACACACACACACACACACACACACACACACACACACACACACACACACACACATATATGTATATATATGTTCATATGTATTAGGCTATCTGCCCTTGCAGGTCATTTTAAGTTTAGTCAATTTCCCTTTTTGATTTCAGAATAACTTATCCCATTTGCTTACAGACTAGCCTTACCCATCCCATGGTCAATAATTATATATTATCCCTAATGAGAATAACTGGAATCATACCATAGATCATTTGTGGGGATCTTTGCATGGGATAAAGTATTTAGGAGCTATTTCTGTCTATTACTAGCACAGGGAGCAGTCCTAAGTTAAATTTTATATTTCCTATCCATAGGTCTGTGTTGCCCTTGAATATGGACAGGGATGAAATTTGTTTTATGTGGATGGGGAGTCTGTTCCATAGCATAGGTGTTCTCTCTGAGATATACCTGTCCCTCCAAAATTGTTCTGTTGATGTTGCAGAAGAGGTTTAGATCCTTAAAATGAATACTTCTGACTGATGTCATTTGACTTTTTGATGTGGCGAAAATCCATCAGTAATGGGTTGGAGGATGCCTTGTAAGCTCTCTCTCTCTCTCTCTCTATATATATATATATATATATATATATATATAGTTTACTATAAAAATAATAAAAATCACCTTACTGTTCAACAGAAGGTCGAAAGGTGAAGGTAAAAAAGGCAAAACTGCGAACGTAACTCATGTCGACTCCGACACGTTGACACGTAGCTTGTGTTCGCAATTTTGAGTGACGGTGTTTTGAACTGGATCACACTACATTGGGGATCTGGTAAATTACTCTTTTCCTAACTGTAGTGTAATCTTGAAGTTAGCATATATAATTAGCAGGGGGTTTGGAAGGGGTGCAGGGGGCATGACCCGCTGCAAAACAGTAGAAATATGTTTGCATTTCAAACGCTGTATTTTCTGGATGGTGAGCGGTCCACTAACTGTTGAATGCTGATTCTTGCCTTCCGAATGAATAAATATTCTGAGCAGTTGGCTTGATGGTTTCCATTGTTCTAGTTCAAGGATGGGAACACTCGTGGTTGGGCCTTTGTTATTTTGATAGTAAACCATATATATATATATATATATATATATATATATATATATATATATATATATATATATATATACACACATACATACATATATCTATCTATCTATCTATATATATATATATTTATATATATATATATATATATATATATATACATATATATATATATATATACATACATATATATATATATATATATATATATATATATATATGTTGAAAAACAAACCAAAGGGTAGAAAGGTCACACACAACCTATATATTAAAATCTCCAAGAAATACACACCTAAGCTATAGTCTTCACTGTGTCATTTCTTAAACTTCCTGTAGTTTAGGCCCATGGGATATATGCAAATGACCCATTAAGGACATACCAGTGTTTCAGCTATATCACTTCTAAATGCCACTGACTTTTACCATTTTACTTTTTAAGTCTTTACTGGCACATTCATAGCAATAAAGCCAAACCCCACTAGCTGTAGACATGCTACGTTTTGCCCTTTTTTCTGAGGTCATCAGTACAGAAGAAGGGGATTGTTTGGCTATACTTTGGAAACACAGAGCTTGAGACCAAGTCTCTCTATAAAAATTAAGGTGCCTGCAAAATATTGCAAATAATATTCAAATCAAAAGGTAAAAGGTCACGCAGGCAAACTATTCTGTAAAATAAAAAAAGCTTTACATTATTAAGCCGAGTGTGTTGTTTCTTAAAGTGTTACTACAATCCTATGTATATTTCTGTGTATGAAAAATCTCCTATATGTGAGACACAGCAAGGTTAGGGAAAGAAGCATGACTACCCCAGGCACTAGCAGTTAGGGCACGTGATCATTGCTTTAGTTTAATATAAGTACTGATTAGCTCCTGATCTGTCATTGCAGCAGTTCTTCCTGTTGGGTAAAAGCATTTAGACAGCCATGATTGCTTATCAGGAAAGTGGCCTTTTAAATGAGACGGATATTCATTGTTTCGGGGGGTTGTTATAAACCATAACATGAAACTCCTTCCTAGACTTTAGCAAATGTCCTTGCTACAAAGTTGGAGCTGAAATTGTAGCAAAGATCTTTGTTAAACTGTATTGAGGACTGCCTTGCAATCGTCCAAGCATGGCATTTTCCCCCCAACTTGATTTGAAGACTTATTCTTTATAGTCCTCAATTGGTTTGGGTGAGCAAATGAAGCATTACCTAGGGTGGCTGACATTTAAAGTAGTGTATGGATGGTGTTTTTTATTACAGTACATACAGGCGATAGTATTTACTGTACTACAATACTGTTGAAGAAAGAAAATAGCCTGATGTTTTCTGGTCTAGCAGTAGTTTGTGCTTCAAATAGATATTACCCGCATCACACTTCCAGACTTTTGCCTTATATTATTTTTGTGATTCTGAAGACAGTTAATACCGTAACTATATTCCAAATAGTTGTTGTTACACTAATTTAAACAATGTTTGTGCAAGTTTTGTTCCAAATATCAAAACATTGCTGCTGTATGATAGGACAAAACACAAAGACAACAGGTGCAGTCCTGCATAGGATATGTCTACAGGTAAATCATTTTAACAAAGTGATGTGATATGCTGTTCAAAGTTTGTGCGTGAAATGTAATATTGTTTTGAAAGCATAACCCATTTTTCTATGTATGCCATGACCCATAGGGATTATAATTACTGCATATTTCCCATGTGGCAGTAGGGCACTGAACTATTTTTTTTTACTTTGAAAAGAATGTTAAGTTGAGTAACTGCATAAGAGAAAAAGAATGCCGATACTCTCGAATGATGAGATTTGTATCAGTGCCATTTATATGTTAAGCGTCTGCCTGTTGTTACACAATTTGCACTACTCCCTTGTGGATGAAGGTACTTATCATACTGAAAGCTTTTATATTTTCAGATGCCCAAATGTAAGCATGAACTGTGTGACGCAGAAAATGCATTACATCAGACATCAAGAATATTGCTAAGAATACGGTTCTCTTCCGGTGACTCATTTTAAAACCAGCACTCCTTGTCCATTATTTCTGAAAAGGATAGACACTAAACAGTCGAACTCTGGACTCAGACACTCCACTGTTTAATGAGATTGTTTACTTATTGTGCAATAGAATATATTTCTGGAAACTGATTAAAGAATGCAAGACTGCTTTTCTACAATATAAAACTGTTTTCTGGGGGAAAGTAAACAGCACTGACAATTAAGATATTTGTTTCTTGTATTAAAACATATGTTCACATTTTAAAGCATGTTCCATCTAGACCTTAAAGAATCAATTATCTATATTTTAAGTGATGTTCTACATATAATGCATTAGTAATAACAGAAATGACAACGGCATTAAAGAAGCACTCTGCTGCAGCTTCTAAAATAAACACACACACACACACACACACACACACACACACACACACACACACACACACACACACACACACACACACATATATAATGTATAATATTCTGCCATTTACTATCATATTTCCAAGGACCAGAAGATTGTTAGATTGATGACTAAAATTCCAAGATAATAACACTACAGTGATGGGGCCTGCACTACTGAACCCCTAGAGCAGTCCCCCCCAGTAAGATACATGTTAATTTTTGTTCCTCAGCCTGCAATGATACAGAGGGTAGATATTCATTGGTTCAAAAAATTGAAATACCACATTATTGAATTATATTTCATTGAGCTGAGTTTGCCAATTGTGCACATAATCAAAAAAAAAAAAAATATATATATATATATATATATATATATATATATATATATATATATGGATCTACCTGACAACATCGACACGTCATAACACCGACAACGACTTCACTGGCTCCAGAAGATTGACAAGTCGGTGATCGATGTTATGAAGTGTCGATGTTGTCAGGTAGATCCATATATATATATATATATATATATATATATATATATATATATATATATATATATATATATACACATGTGTTTATGTATTTATATACATACACATAAACACATATATGTAAATTCCATGGTTGTACAGCTGCAATGAAACAGCAATCCTCAATCTTCTAGGGAACAGTTGCCTACAGACAGTCTGACTGTACTAAAAGCCAGTACAACCAAAAGTCAATTTACTTTGACATGTGGGTTGACCAAGTGAGTGGTTGACAATTGCTTTTGCACCCATATATAGTTTATTGTGACCAGTTTGTGTACTTTCACAAACACACATACACACACACACACACACACATATATATATATATATATATATATATATATATATATATACACACACACACATATATATATATATATATATATATATATATATATATATATATAAATAAAACAGACTGACTAACTGCTTGGCCATTGTTGCTTGGCGAAAGAGGCTTTATCTAAAATACAGCAATTTTGGACTTATTTCCTCTGAACTTCAGGACGTGTACTATCAGGCTGCAAAAATACAGTGGAAACCCTTCACTACATTGTAATGAAAAGATATAAACCACTTGAGACTGTTTTATCCTTAAAAGCCTCCCACTTCTGTCCCTTGGACATGTCCCCCATTCAGTACAACTGTTCATAGGTTCATAGGTTCATAGGTTCATACTAGGCTATCTGCCCTAGGGCATTTATAAGCCTAGCCAGAATGTGTTTGGCTTTCGCCACCCATTTTAAATTTATTTTGCTATGCCCTTTTTCGAGGTTAGTATACTGTGCCTCTGTCTAACAGTGACACAGAAGTGATACCCGGGGTAAACCTACGATCTCCCATCCACTCATCAAGATTCCTCTTGAAGAGAGTCAATGAGGGACTCTGCCTAACCTGGACTGGGATTTTATTCCAGAGTGAAGGGAGCCTCTGGGTTATGAATCTGTCCCTCCAGCATGTCCTATTTATTTCAGTGCTGAGGTTCAAGTCTCTCGAGCGCATAGCTCGATGGGATTTGGATTTTCTGAGGTGCAGCATGTCCATTAATTCCGGGTTGGACATGGCTTTATACGTCAGGCACAGATCGCTTCTGAGCAGGCGGTATGCCACTGAGTAGAGCTGGAGTTTCTTTAACCAGGCAGCATATGGCATCTGTTTGAGCCCTTTGATCCTCTTGGTGAGGTACTTTTGGGGTCTTTCCAGTTGCTGCAGGTGTTTGGTAAGGTACATCCCAAAAGGGGCATTGTACTCAATTATGGTCCTGATGAGGGATGAGTAAAGAGGCATGATGACCTCCCCTGATCTAGATGTGAATCACTTCATGATTAGGTGGGCTATATAAAATGTTTTTCTAACCACTTTGGCCACGTGGTTGTCAAATGAGAGATTGCTATAAACTTGGGTCCCCAGGTCCCTAATTACTTCTTCTGTACTTAATGGATTACCACCTATATGGTAATTTGTGGGCACTTGTTTTTGCCAAAGGGGATGGCTATACACTTTTTGGCATTTAGCTTGAGGCTATGGCATGGCTCTGGCACCAGTTGTCTGTTTCTATGAGGCCCTTTTGGAGGATGCTTGTGTCGGCTGGAAAGTCAATTATGGCGCCCAGTTTGCAGTCATCTGCGAACTTGGTCAGCCACAGTCCTTCCGTGTTGGCCTGTACCTCCGAGAAATATATACCGAACAAGAGAGGTCCCAGGACTGAGTCTTGTAGGATACCACTTGTAACTGGTTTGGAGTCTGACATGGCTCCAGCAATTCTAACCATGTGGGTTCTGTCCTTGAGCCAGTTTGCAATCCATCTAGTGACGTAGGGGTTTATATTTAAGCTAGTGAGCTTATCTATAATGCCCGAGTGGGGTATTGTGTCAAAGGCTTTTGCGAGGTCCAGGTAGGCTGTGTGGACCACCTTCCCCTCGTCAATCGCCTTGGTGACTGTTTCAAAGAAATCAACCAGGTTTAAGAGGCAGGATCTGCCCTTAACAAAGCCGAACTTGGTAGGATCCAGTGTCTGTAGGTCCCCAATATCTTTATTTATGAGGTCCATGATGATCCTTTCCATAGCTTTGCAGACCAAGCTAGTCAGGCTTATGGGGCGATAGTTTCCAGGATCCGTTGAGGCACCACCTTTATGGAGAGGGACCACTGTTGCTGTACGCCACTCTTTGGGCACATATCCTGTAGTAAGGCTGAGATTGAACAGTAGTTTTATGTTTGGGTTTAGCTCTTCTTGGAGTTCTTGTAGGACGCAGCCCAGGACACCGTCTGGTCCCATTGATGCTGTGTTTTTTGCTTTGGAGAGGGCGGCTCTTACCTGAGCATCTGAGATGTCATGGGGGCAGCACTCTGCTGGGATAGATATTTGCCCTTTTGGTGGGGAGGGGGGGGGAGAATTTTGTGCTGAACCTGTCAGCTAGGATGTTGGCAATGTCTGTGGGTTCAGTGTATTTTTTGTCATTTTAGACTAATTCTGAGCATATCTGGGAATTACCACCCAGGTTCCTAACATAACTAAAGAAAGCCTTGTGATTATATATGTGCAATTTTTCTCTTGAAGCTGGCCTTAGACAGTTTTATGAGTGCCCGTAGTTTTTTGCTAATACTGATCAGTGATGCCTTCCCTTTTTGGGATTTTGCTCTATCATTTAGTAGCTTCCTCCTTCTATTGTATAGTTTGTTTATGGCTGGGGTCCACCAGACAGGATGTCTGCCTTTGGAGGATTGGGTCTTGGTTTTATTTGGGATCGCATGATCCATGCATTCCTGAAGGTGTTCATAGAATGTGTTTATAAAGGATTCTGCGGTCTGGGCCATATTTTCCACAGGCCCGGGGGCTTTGAAGGATTCCACCTCGGTTTTGAGGAGTGTGAAATTTGCTTTAGAGAAGTTTTTCACTGTGGTTTTCTGGGCAGGGGGTGGGGTTGGGATGTGAATATCCAGTAAGATTAGTTTATGGTCTGATCTTACCAGTGAGGGATACACTTCTGGTCTGGAGCATAAAGTCCCCATGTTGGTGATGATCAGGTCCAGTATGTTTTCCCCTCTTGTGGGAGTGGTAACAAGTTGTTCCATAGCATTTGAGTTTATAAATTCTAGGAACCTTTGGGCTAGGGTGTTGGAGCTAGAGTAATGCTCCCAGTCTATGTTTGGGTAGTTGAAGTCGCCCAATATAATGGTGTTTGGAGAGACCTTCATATTTTCCAGTGTTCTCAGGAAGGCTGAGTGGGGTTCCTGGGTTTGGGAGGGTGGTCTCTAGCAGGCTATAAACTAGAAGGCAGTTTTACCCACTGTTAGTTGCACATGGATAGTCTCTGATGGTTCGTGCCTTGCCACCAACCTGGAGGTGTGGGTATCTTTGATGAATATCGATACTCCCCCTCCTTTTGTGGTTCAGTCCAAGTTTTGGGGCCGAAAAGCATGGTATGAGGTATAACCTGGTAGTGCTGGGGTGCTCTCAGAAGCCCTGAACCAGGTTTCTGTTACTGCACAGATATCGATGTTCTCCATGCTAAGGAGAGTTTCGAGTGCGTGCATCTTGAGGTTTATACTTCTGGCATTGAGTAGCATTACTCTTAGTTTCTTATCCCTTGTGATACCTATGGAGGTGGGTTTGTCTTTTGAGCCTTGCCTAAAAAAGGCACTATGGGGGTAGCAAGAGCCTTTGTCAATATCCGAAAGCCCAGGGGTGACAGGTGCAAGCCGTCCCTAGCGAAGCATCGAGGCTTGTCGAGCATATCATCCCAAGCTGACAGGCACTGGATTCCCTTTGAATGACACCAGTACTTAAGCCAATTGTTGAAATTGATCATCTTGTCTTCATATTGTGGCATCATTCTTGGTGATGGTAAGATGCTACTCAAGGTCAGGGTCATACCGGCCTGGGCTACATGCTCAGAGAGCTCCTTTATGTCTCTTTTCATGTAGTCCAGGGAGGTACGTCTCAGGTCATTCACACCAGCATGGACAATGACTGAGTCATATTTGTACTTGCCTTGGAGTGACCTGAGTGCTTGTGTTATGTGGCAGATCCTAGCGCCCGACAGGCTGCTCACCGTGACCGTCTCCTTGTTCAGCCTGGTGAGCGGGACGTCAGTGTGCCTGACGATACAGTCACCTATTACAAGTGTATCAGGTGTGTTGTTTAGTCTTAAGGGCTGTGACTGTTCGGCACACTGGCTTTGTGAGATATGTGTTGCACGTGTTTTGTTTTGGGGTAGCGGTTGCTTGGGTGTTTGCTTTGGAGGTCTGTGCTGCTTAGGCAGATCTTTATTTAGAGCCTCCGAGTATGTTTTTGTGTGATTATGTGTTTGGTTTGCTGTCGTGGTAGGTCTATGTGAGACTGGAATTGTAGTGAGTGTGGTTTCCTTCTCCTCCTGACTGGTTATGCCAGTAATGAGTTGAGAGAGCTTAGCCTCCAGTTTGGCTATATGGTTGCATCTCTCACATGTGTTGGAATTTGTTGGGAGGAGGAGAGGGTTGTCTGTGTACATGAGGCAGTTGTAACATTGCCTCAAGATTCCCAGATTCACCAGCTGGACTGGAGAGGAGATTGACAACTGACCTTTGGACATGCTAGAATAGTATTGGGAATTCCTTTATAATTGAAAACAAGGGCCAGTGGGGAGTGAGGGTGTAGTGCTTTTATTTTTTAGTGCTGACTTATATAATTGCTTTAGTGAGCAAGTGCCAGGTAACTTAAGTGCAATGTGTTACAGGTAACTTAAATGCAAAAACGACAAACAGTAACTTTCTTTCAAGTGAAACAAGGAAATAAGTACAGTAAGCAATGCAGATATCACTAGTGATCCACAGAAGCGCTGAGAAGCCGTGTATTAGGTGGAATTAGCATTCCAGGGAAATAACAAGCAAACAAACAACAAGCATATAAACAAAGCTAGATTCAGCAGGCCTGGATCTAGTCTATGCTACAGCAAACAAGGTGTACCAATTTCAGTAAGATACAGTTCAAATATTCAGGCACTATAAACCTTTAACCAGAAATTCCCAGCTCAGAAGGACAGAGTCCAGCCTCTTCTCCCACAAGAGTGCAGACCACAAACCTTCTTAATGTAAAATAACTGGCCTGAAGCCCAAGTGCTTAAACCAGAACAAATACACTTTAAGAATAACAGACACTGGGCTCTCAATCAGCAGTTCCCAACTTAGAAGGATGAAAGCTACCTGTCCTGCCACCACAGTGCATGCCACAAACCTTCCTAATGTAAAACATCTGGTCTGAAGCCCAAGTGCTTAATCCAAAAGACTTGGAATGATAGCTACACTTTAATCAAGTTACTACCAAGCAGTAATAAATACAATTGAATACTTTAGAGAATGCCTGGATTAGTGCTCAAGTTACACAAACAAAGCTAGATCCAGCAGGCCCGAATCCAGTCTTTGCCACAGCAAACAAGGCGCACCAACTTCAGTAAGAAGCAGTTCAGATGTGCATGCACTATAAGCCTTTAACCAGAAATTCCCAGATCAGAAGGGCAGAGTCCAGCCTCTCCTCCAACAAGAGTGCAGACCATGAACCCTCTTAATGAAAAATAACTGGCCTGAAAGCCCAAGTGCTTAAACCAGAATTAATACACTTTTACAATAACAGACAATGAGCCCTCAATCAGCAGTTCCCAACCTAGAAGGATGTAAGCTACCTGTTCTGCCACTACAGTGCAGACCACAAACCCTCTCAGTGCAAAACAACTGGTCCAAAGTCCAAGTGTTTAAACCAAAAGGCTTAGAATGAATTACACCAAGCAGTAATAAATGCAATTGAGTACTTTTAAGATGATGCAAAAGTAAAATAAAGTAGGTAGAAACACAAGTACAGTAAAAGCAGATTAATTTTTTTTTTCTGAACAAGTGCTAAGATTAAAGAAACAGATTTGAGTGCTGAAACTAGAAAACTGGCTAGTTATAAGAAAACAAACCTAAGCTAGAAGGCTTCCCTCCAACACAGAAGGGCTTGGGGGCTCAGAAGCCTACAAATAGTCTATACCACTTAACAGGAAAGGCAGGAAACAAGCTTAATTTTTTTTTCTGTTTCTCAGATGCTCTCTTTGTACACAGTAGGAGTGCCTGAAATCAGAATATGATCTCACTGCACTCAGTTGAGTGAGCAAATGAGATGGGCCCAGAAGGAGTATCCAAACACAAATTTATAACAGGGACGGCAGTTTCAAGGCCACTAAGATTAACACCAAAACAAAAACAGGGAGAGTGGGTGGGACTAACTGAAGAGCAGAGTCAAAACTTCCAGTTCAGTTAATACTACTGCAACACAGTTAAAATCAATTTAAATACTGTATTTTTTTAAAAAAAAGTGCAGATAAAGGTACTTAAATTCTCTTATACGTCCAGTTGAATACAGCAAGTTCTTAGCCGGCCAAAGCTGAGGTTTTTAAGCAGAAAATATTTCACACTGTACCGCTTAAATAGGCAAGGACAGGAAATCAAAGAATGCACACCTGTAATTACTAGCAAATAACAAAATTCAGCAAACACTGACTAACTTCCAGTTCAGTTAATATTCCTGCAACACAGTTAAAATCAATTTAAATACTGTATTTTTTGAAAAAAAGTGCAGATAAAGGTACTTAAATTCTCTTATACGTCCAGTTGAATACAGCAAGTTCTTAGCCGGCCAAAGCTGAGGTTTTTAAGCAGAAAATATTTCACACTGTACCACTTAAATAGGCAAGAATAGGAAATCAAAGAATGTGGCTGCCCCCACACCTGTAATTACTAGCAAATAACAAAATTCAGCAAACACTGACTAACTTCCAGTTCAGTTAATATTCCTGCAACACAGTTAAAATCAATTTAAATACTGTATTTTTTGAAAAAAAAGTGCAGATAAAGGTACTTAAATTCTCTTATACGTCCAGTTGAATACAGCAAGTTCTTAGCTGGCCAAAGCTGAGGTTTTTAAGCAGAAAATATTTCACACTGTACCACTTAAATAGGCAAGGACAGGAAATCAAAGAATGTGGCTACCCCACACCTGTAATTACTAGCAAATAACAAAATTCAGCAAACACTGACTAACTTCCAGTTCAGTTAATATTCCTGCAACACAGTTAAAATCAATTTAAATACTGTATTTTTGGAAAAAAAAAAGTGCAGATAAAGGTACTTAAATTCTCTTATACGTCCAGTTGAATACAGCTAGTTCTTAGCCGGCCAAAGCTGAGGATTTAAGCAGAAAATATTTTACACTGTACCACTTAAATAGACAAGGGCAGGAAATCAAAGAATGTGGCTACCCCCACACCTGTAATTACTAGCAAATAACAAAATTCAGCAAACACTGACTAACTTCCAGTTCAGTTAATATTCCTGCAACACAGTTAAAATCAATTTAAATACTGTATTTTTTGAAAAAAAAGTGCAGATAAAGGTACTTAAATTCTCTTATACGTCCAGTTGAATACAGCAAGTTCTTAGCTGGCCAAAGCTGAGGTTGTTAAGCAGAAAATATTTCACACTGCACCACTTAAATAGGCAAGGACAGGAAATCAAAGAATGTGGCTACCCCACACCTGTAATTACTAGCAAATAACAAAATTCAGCAAACACTGACTAACTTCCAGTTCAGTTAATATTCCTGCAACACAGTTAAAATCAATTTAAATACTGTATTTTTTTGAAAAAAAAGTGCAGATAAAGGTACTTAAATTCTCTTATACATCCAGTTGAATACAGCAAGTTCTTAGCCAGCCAAAGCTGAGGTTTTAAGCAGAAAATATTTCACACTGTACCACTTAAATAGGCAAGGACAGGAAATCAAAGAGTGTGGCTACCTCCACACCTGTAATTACTAGCAAATAACACAATTCAGCAAACACTGACTAACTTCCAGTTCAGTTAATATTCCTGCAACACAGTTAAAATCAATTTAAATACTGTATTTTTTGAAAAAAAGTGCAGATAAAGGTACTTAAATTCTCTTATACGTCCAGTTGAATACAGCAAGTTCTTAGCCGGCCAAAGCTGAGGTTTTTAAGCAGAAAATATTTCACACTGTACCACTTAAATAGGCAAGGACAGGAAATCAAAGAATGTGGCTACCCCACACCTGTAATTACTAGCAAATAACAAAATTCAGCAAACACTGACTAACTTCCAGTTCAGTTAATATTCCTGCAACACAGTTAAAGTCAATTTAAATACTGTATTTTTTTGAAAAAAAAAGTGCAGATAAAGGTACTTAAAATCTTTTATACATCCAGTTGAATACAGCAAGTTCTTAGCCGGCCAAAGCTGAGGTTTTAAAGCAGAAAATGTTTCACATTGTACCACTTAAATAGGCAAGGACAGTAAATCAAAGAATGTGCTAACCCACACTTGTAATTACTAGCAAATAACAAAATTCAGCAAACACTGACAAACTTCCAGTTCAGTTAATATTCCTGCAACACAGTTAAAATCAATTTAAATACTGTATTTTTTTGAAAAAAAAGTGCAGATAAAGGTTCTTAAATTCTCTTATACGTCCAGTTGAATACAGGAAGTTCTTAGCCAGCCAAAGATGAGGTTTTTAAGTAGAAAATATTTCACACTGTACCACTTAAATAGGCAAGGACAGGAAATCAAAGAATGTGGCTACCTCCACACCTGTAATTACTAGCAAATAACACAATTCAGCAAACACTGACTAACTTCCAGTTCAGTTAATATTCCTGCAACACAGTTAAAATCAATTTAAATACTGTATTTTTTGAAAAAAAAAGTGCAGATAAAGGTACTTAAATTCTCTTATAAATCCATTTGAATACAGCAAGTTCTTAGCCGGCCAAAGCTGAGGTTTTTAACTGTGGTATAAAAATGTATTTTTAAATAATTCCAAAACAGTTCATGTTCAGTGGATTCTGGCAGAGACTGGATAGTGATGATGTCTACTTTATTTTATTGTATTTATTTGTATACTTTGCATTTACTGCAAGTTCTTGTGGATGTAGTCAAATAAAAAGAGATCTAGTAGATAAGCTCATGTATAATTTTTTTCACAATGAATACAAACAAATGTACAAGGTTATCATTGTTATACACTAAAATATTATTTTATGTGTTAAGGAATTACAAGTGCAGCAATGTCCACTGCAAATAACACATCAATAACCACCCCCAAAAATCAATCTAGTAGTTACAGACCTCGAAATCTATGCAGACAGTGAAGTGCCTTTGCTCACCATGTACCCACTGTTGTAAGAAAGTCCTTTTTCAGTGTGGTATGGCATCGAGGTTCAGTGATCTGAGTATTCCATTGTATTCTGTACTTATTTGGCTGATCATTGGTTATAATGTCCCCTTTGGTATGTACTTGACCAAACACTTGATACAACTTGCATGCCCACTGTGTTTTCTCACCAATAAGATCAAGTGCTCAAATTGTAAAAACTACAGTTTTCACTTCAAAACTTTCTCCCTGTTCTCAATATCATAGAGGCTGCTGAAAAGTGACCACTTCCTCACATTAAGAGCCTCAACAGATCCTATCCTCTCAGACCTTCTGCATATTCACAAGTCCATCAGGGGTTGGCAGTTGGTATACAGGGGTTGAGGACTGCCATAACGTTAAGGTGTTTACCTCACTGACACAAGGTACAAGATCTCATTCTCACTTTTGAGGAAAATTGGCTAGGCTTAAAATGGCCCACAGGGTCATATAGCCTAGTACTTACCTATGAACTAATGGAGATATAAATACCTGCTTAAGTCATGCTGGCATAAACACCTAATTAAGAGTTCTTATCCTCTTCTACAACATATACAGAACATGTTGGAGTGATAGATATTTATCACAGAGAATTACACTTCTTTGGAATCATCTTCATCTCCATATAAAACAAAGTATTTCTCTTACTCTATTCAAACATAATCTGCACAAATGGATGAGAAACTGCAAAATGCAATACAGGAAATTTGAAACCATATGCCAATAAAACACAACCTCCCATTATATCAGTTAAGCCCACTAGATCAGGCATCACTCCTTGTGGGCCTGTAAGACAAATGTGCACACTGGTATGCAGTTAGTGGAGAAAAAGTGTAAAAAATATTTAAATAAATGCTTGCAGTACAGCTTTGTATACTCTGTTTGAACTTTTCCTTTCTACACGCTGCATGCTGGCAGTAATTTAGGTCAGCATATCTACGTCTGCATTGCTCTACTGTCCTTAGAATGCCTGGGCCGTCATCTCTTTGAGGCCCAGCTTTTCTGAGGTATACACCTTTTAGATGGGGTCATTGTAATTACCCAGTTGGTGATTGGTAAAGTCCCTTAGATGGAAATATAGGAAGACTTTTGTCTCTTTCATAGATTGTGCAGTATCTCTGTGTTGGAAGTAGCAAAAACCTTGACTACTCACTCATCATAAGATGCCTACACAAAGGTCTGAAAGAAAATGGTAGACATGCATGGAAGCATGCACATTTTAAAACTACATTGCATGAATTCAGTTGCTACTCATTAGCACGTCATGCAGTTGTATGTATCTGTTATGCATGAGGCTTTACGTTCCTTTTACATGAAGTGGGCCTCATGGTGAACAGGCTGCATAGAAAGTGTGTGGTACACAGAGGAGTAATTAGGTAATTTAGAGATATTCATGTTAGAAGGCCAAATCTGATTATATGACATGCAAGAAGATATAGATCTGCAGAACCTGGATATATTATTGCCAGTTTGGTCAGTTAGGAGTGTGCAGAGAGTTTGCAGAGATTTTTTTTTGTTATCTCTGCACTAATTAAGTATCTAGATTTAGGTGGTAAGATATATATTTTCCATTCTGATACCTGTACTCACATACCAGAGAGCAGATAGAACATTAGTCAGGTTTATTTGTACGGGGTTTAACAATGGTTAGTTTTGCTTGGCTTGGATACCCAACTGGTTATTTTGCTTACATTTCTAGTTTTTATTCTGAGTGTAGGATATATTCCGGGGTCAGATGAACTACATTTTGGAAGTTAAGCACTGTCTAAATATTTGTCTCCATCCCTGGTTATATACTGCGATGTTATCATGAAATATATTAGTAGACCATCCTTTTACTACACTAAAACTGGCAAACATTGGAGTATAATAACTGTAGCGGAAATAATTTAATTAAAGTGAGGGTCTTTCGGCCACTAGGCTCCCAGAATCAATGGTGATATAGCTGCTCTGATGTACATATTAGAACTTTTTTCCAGCCTTTTGATCCAATGATGGCCTTATTTTCTCTTAAGGAAGAAATAAGTTATGTCCAAGGCTTAATGTTTAAAGCTGATGAAATAATATTTCCCAATACAAACTGAGAAGACAAATGCTTGTGGGAGCACATAAGTCATACTTGGGAATAATTCCTGCCTCAGTATCCCACCCACCAAAAAAGAGACAATTACCTTGCAGCGGTTAGTGTTGCCATCACAGCAAGAGGTTCTCCAGTTCGATTCTCAGCTGGGGTGCCTTATGTATGGAGTCTGCATGTCCTCCCTGTGGTCTTGTGGGTTTCTTCTGGGTGCTCTGTTTTCCTCCCACATCCCAAAGACATGCTGTAGGTAGATTGGACACTCTAAATTGGCCCTAGGTGTGAGTGTGTGCATGTGTGCACCTTATGTGGAAGGTTGGGCGCCGGGCTGGCAACTCGACACCATAAACCTCCTCTGCCGATCGTTCTGCGGACCATTGTTCCACTGTGGCGACCCCTAACCAGGATAAGCTGAAAAGAGATGATGATGATCTTCTGTGTACACCCCTGATGCCATACTGGCATAAAACTGATAACTATGCATGATTACTTCACTCATCCACTCCATTTTCCCAACATGCAACATCAGCAGAACATGTTGATGACTGTCATCTGCCACGACTGAACTGTGAAAATGTGAGTTTAAGGACTTCCAGCAAGTGAAGCAACTCTATACTGTGATGCATCACAGCAGAGCATGTATACCACATAATGTGGTATACTCTATGGAATATCCTGTGGAGGCTACCATGCCGGAGATTAGATGTGATCTATTCCAACCTGTCAATGAGCATCCTGCGGTCAATACTGTGTCCATGTGCCTTGTAATTATGTGATGTATCCCCTGTGCAAGTAACAATGGCTGGCTCACACGGCACTTTCCTTCTTGTGTTGCTGTGGGTTTATTTATGAGTCGTTAAAGCATACGCTTTCAACTCACTATTTTCCAAAAAATTAATTCTGAAAATTGTGAGTCAAAAACCATAAAAAAAACACAAAAATATTTTTTTGCTCCTCTCTCTATCACTCATGTGGAGGCTTTGCACCTCATATCCCCTAAATTATGTATTCATCTCCATTGTCTCATCACAGTGAGGAACAGGGCAAAACCTCTTCAAAACCCCATTGCCAAGTCACATTTTTGAAAACATCATGGTAAAACTCACCCCAGAATTAAATGTTTACACTATAGTGCAGCAAAGAAGTAACCAGCAATGAAGTGTAAGCAAACCTTTACTGTTAGGCACTATCTGGTGCACAGTATAACAGTCCATACACTGCACTGTACAGCCTGCACTAGTTTCAACTTTGTAACTGCTGAAGATTATGTGTCAGTTTGTTCTGTGTTACTCTGCCTACTGCATAGTTGTGCATAACATATGTCTAATCATGGTTGACCCATGTGTTAATTTCCATCCTGCAGTATTGAATAATTTGCTGGTCACTTAATCATGTTATGTAAGACAAGGGGACTATTTTGGACATTATCAAGGAGAACTTTTTGGTGTCATATGTCTCTGAATTCCCAGAATTAAATTAAACTATTTCAGGTGAAGAAATCATGCTGTTATCTTAAATTTTTGCTTTGCATATAAATATTCCCTGCATAATGTTCCAATCTCTACTTGCTTACTTCACCTGAGCTGTTTGAATCTACAATGTTTCTGAATCACTGTACCTCTGTTTACTTCCTCATTACATGTACTGCATTCCTCTTTGCTTACACTGCGTACTCTACAAGCCTACCTGCACACACCTTGTCTTTGAATTAACAACATCATGGCTGTGCTCTTCCACCAAACCAATGTACTTTGTGTATTATGCAAATTGTTTTTGAATCCTTCCTATTGTCTGCATTTCGACTTTCGTCATATTCTTGAGTGAGGGCATACAGGAAAATGTTTCCATAAATGTCAGTGTTGTTCTTTGCAATGTAGCAATATGTTTATTAACATTTTAAGGTCCATATTAAAAAAAAACGCTGCAAATGATATGACAATTTGGGCAGTATTCCTTAATCATGGCAGTTTTTAACTGGGACCCCCTCAGTCTGCTATGGTGTATTTTTTTCTCTGTATCAAGAGAAACAGGAATGCAATACAGAAAGTATATTGATAGTCTAAATCACTCATTATGACGATAAGTAAAAAATAATATTCTTAGATCTTGCTATAGAGCATCAGTAATGGCCAAATATTTTCAAGTCAAAGGTATCCCTGTTATACCTTAGCAATGCAGGATAATCTGTCAGAAAAAGAAATTAAAAGCTCATTCTGGCAAGTATGGTGATATTCCTGTGTTTCACAGGTTTGTTATACTGGACTAAGGTAACATTTGAGACATGGACTATGGATGCTGAAAATACCTGCACTTACTCCATATTTGTATGATTCAGTTAACTTTGGTACACCTTATCAGTGACTGTCAAATGTGACTGGAGTTGTAATGTGGCTTCACAGAGAAACAAAATATGATTCAGGTTTTGTTCAGGCCAGGTGTGGAACACATGCAAGTTTATAATTACTGCAGCTTGTGAAATTGTTAATTGGAACAATCAGCTGAGTGGCAGCTACCACAGAGGATTAAGGCTCTGAGCAGTTAATGCATTGCTTCCTGTAGTCAAAGCTACCAAGTCTCATTCCTTCCACCTTCATTTGACTCTGGGCAAGTCACTTAACCAGTCAGTACTCCTGAGTCACCCTCGAAAAGAGGCACTTTATCAAGTGGGCTTACCTGGTAAATAAATGGATAGAACCAAATAAATAAGAATATTTGCATATCTGCTCTTCAACTACAGGCACATGATACCTCCCCCATTTGGTGACTTTGATACCTTACATTGCATATATATTGGGTGTGCATGTACACTTTGACCTTTTCTATTGTGCAAATACAAGGTGACATTGCTCTATATTTCAGTGAGTGCGACATGCCCCTTGCTATGTGTTGTACTATGGTATACACTATGAGGCATGCATTGCTTCATCTTTGTGAGATAGTGCAAGTTAATTTTGAACAATTTTGTTCAATGTGCAGAAATAATGTCAAATATGGACTGGTTCTATGTGCATCTGTCCATGGATGGACTGTCTGTAATGTTTGTTAGTGCATCATACCATTTTCTTGTCTAAAAGCTATAAAACTGTTGCAAGAGCTTGCCGAGATATGTAATGATGTCTGACTGCACTATCCACCCTCATGTTAAATGCTGTACCCCTGCTGTGCTCTTCTACATAGCTCACACCCAGCTGTACACTACTATTTGCAATCCTTTGAAAAATATATGTCTGCTGAATATGTTGCTTGACTGACTATCGCTTTATTGGGGATGCATGCACTTGCAGCTTGTTGCATTCAATTAAATTTAATGTTGATGTAGAGCTTTACACAGATGTGTGGCTACCATGTAATGCAAGATTCCTGCATTAGAAGACAACTTCCTCTTGAGGCATGAACTGACTATTCTGTTTTTCATGTGGGATTATTAGCTGTACTGGAGATATTATGCACATGCATATATGCCTGCATGTGACTTGACTTGCTTCATGTTGTTTCATTTGTGGCGTACTGTTGGTAGTACATCAGTACCATAATATTATGGACTGGGAAAGGTTTGCAGGCATGCCTAGGGCATTACTGCAACACCATACCTTTACAATGCTGCATACTTTCATGTGCAATTTTATTACTGGAAGTATTGTTAGGAATCCACTTGCTTTCATCACAGATGACATTTTACTTGCTGCTGATATATATGATTTGCACCTTCACATGGTTATTTGAATGGGTACTAGCCATTTGTACAATATACATGGGCCAGCTACACATCAACAGAATATCTCTGTTTTTATTTGATGAAATTTTGCATCGATTTTTCTTGTCTCCATCCCTGTGGGTTGACCATGGCATTGGCAATCATATGGCATAGACAGAGCCATTAAATATATTTTCATATTTCAGTAGTGCAGAGGGTTATGTTCATTACAATAGGTTGGTAATTGATCATATATGTCATGACTGCTATTTTACTGTAGATAAAAACTCAGCATGTATTTCTAATTGATACCATTCACATTTCTGAAGTACACTGCTATGTGGGATATTTATCAATCGTGTACTTTTCTGTGGGTGGGGGATGGGTATCTGCAGGCATGTTACCTTCATGTTCATCTCTATTTCTCTGCAAATACTTGTCCCCCCCCTTAAATTTTCTTCCTTCCTTTTTACCCCGTCTCATTGCTTTGTGTTAACTCCGTGAAGTCTAGTAAACCCTACCTTATATTACAGCTCAGTACCTTGCATTTCTCTTCCTTTTACCCTTTGCTTTGCATTCCTAAATATCCTATAATAGTTTAAATACTGGTTATTGTACTCTACTTACATTTCCAGTGATGGGATTCTGCTGATAAATGCAGTCTGGTTCATACCCCATCACCTGATAACCCTCCATCACAAATAGCTGAAAATTTTAACAAGCATTTCATAAAATCAGTATCAGACCTACTAACTAACACCCCTATCATTGGACCCCCCACCCTTCAACCTATTTAAGCACCAATCCTATACCATCTAATACCTCTAACCCTATCATTAATAACCCCCATACTCAACAAAAATGTCATAAAAAAAACATTCTCATTTCAGCCCATATCCACAAACATCATAAAAAAACTGCTACAAAACCTAAAACCTTGCTCCACCTCAGCTGATAATCTTCCACCACACTACCTCGGACTGGTTGCGAACTCAGTTGCCTACCCAGTCAGTATCCTTATTAATAGGTCTTTATCTGAATAGGAAGTATCAACCATATGGAAACAATCACAGATCACCCCCATCCACAAAGGTGGCAACTCTGCTGAACTAGCCAGTTTCCATCCTGTAACCATCTTGTCACCCATATGCAAAATTCTCGAGAGAGGTATCCATCAACAGATAATGCAATACCTATTGCAAAACAAACTTTTAACCAAAACCCAACATGGTTTCCAATCCAGCCACAGCACATCTACAGCCCTATTATCAAGGCCAGAGATGCAGGATGCTATACAGCTTCTGTATTCTTTGACCTCTCTAAGGCCTTTGACATGGTCTCTCACCCCCTACTACTAAACACACTGTCTAACTTAGGCGTCTCACATAAAACAGTAAAATGGTTTCAGAGCTACCTCAACGATTGTAAACAAGCAGTGAAATTGTCTAATGAACTCTCACCCTTTTTCACAACCCTACTAGAGTTACAGTTCCTCAAGGCTCCATCCTCAGACATCTACTCTTCACCATTTTCATGTACAACCTTCCTCCCACCCTGGAACACTCATTCAATACGAGGATGATTCCACCATAATCTGTACTGCTCAGTCACTGCCAGAACTGCTTTCAAAAACTCAACAGTCCTTTACTCAGTCGAATCCTGGCTAAAAAATGCCCAACTCTTTCTTAATCCAGAAGAGACTAAATTAGTATTCTTCCACCCCAAAAACACATCCCCTGTCACCGATCATTTCAACATCTTGGCATCTGAAAAAACTGTCATAGAAATATGCAGGAAACCAAACTTCTAGGAGTAATCATTGACAATGAACTTTCCTTCGACCACCATATACAACAAAATATAAAGAAAACTCATCAAAAACTGGGAGTCTTATATAGAAACAAACATTTCTTAACTAGAACAACCAAAGTTTCCCTCACAAAAAAACTTTTTACTTCCCTCCCTTCTTTACGGTGCGCCTATTCTAACTAATTTACAAACCTCTAGCCTAAGCAAGATGGAACAGTGCTACAACAAAGTTGCAAAGTTTGCCATAAACTCTAAATATCACACACACCAATGTAAACCACTACTAGAACTAAACTAGTTTGAACCTCCCAACCAACTTACTTTTATTCAGCTATCCAATTTACACAACCTTATTTTCAAGCCTACTGCCTGCCCTGCGCTAGCCAACTTAGTCACACCTTCTACACCACATAGAGCCCTACGATCAGAAAATAAAAATTTCTTAGCTATTTCAAAACTCACAAAAGAAAAAAAAAAGGTCACTCTCTGTATTCATGTTCTGTCTCTAAATTATGGAATTCACTACCTCTTGCTACCAAGTCTATGCCTGCCCTAACATGCTTTAAAGCCTCTTTAAAAAATCATCTAAAAATACATGGCTCTGCTCCTGCATAAATCCAGCCTAATGCTCAGCTCTTCCTCTTCTACACTAGGTTCATTTCCTTCTTCTTCTGTCGCATCTCACTCCTTCACAGTCTACAAGATCCTAATGTCTCCCCTAAATCCTTTTCTGTTTCTATACCATATCCTTAAGCTACTGCTCAGTCTGCAATGCCTCTATTCTTAACTCTCTCACTATCTGCATCACTAACTCTTCTGCTATTATTTTCCTAACTGAAACCATGATTTAATTTTTCATGAACTGTAACAACCGATGTCATGCATTGTACTACCTACATACTGCTTTCGTACACTTTGCATACTCATAGGCTATGTATATATAGGTAAGTACTAAGCTATCTGCCCAAGGGCATTTATAGGCCTAGCCAGAATGTGTTGGCTTTCGCCATCCCCTTAGATTAGCTCCCTGCACCACTGTCCAGCAGAGCCACTACTGTGATTTACTAGAATGACTAATATTATCTATAATGATATAACTCTATAGAAATGTCCAGTTGTGTAGTATATCTTGTAACCTAGTTTACATTCTGTCAGCTTATTTTTGTATAGTATTCCTTAAGACACTTGTATTGTTTTTGGACTATAATGTGTTTATATTGCATTGTATGTGGAGTTTTTCTCCCCGGGCCTCCAGTAAAAATGGGTTCTGCAGACCCAGTCGGACTACTTCGGTAAACAAATGTCACATACATAAATAAATAAATAAATAAATAAATAAATAAATAAATAAATGTACCTCAGCTGTTTTTCTCTACAACAGGCATTGGAATTGTTTATAGTATAGGCCATGTGTGCACACACAGACACACACACGCACAAATATCAGTCATATTATTGTGCCTAGCTCTACAATGGCGTGACATTTTTTCATGGGTACTGAGGTGTGTGCAAATTTGGAACATATGGCATATAACTCTATACAATGTACTTTTAGTGTTACTGATGTTTTTATAATTTTTTATGTTATAGATATAATTGTAGTATGTGAAAAGCAATAAGCTGCTTGAATTGTAGGATAGTGTGCATATCTGTAGCTGATATTATTTTGATTTGAATTTTGTTGGACATTCAGTATTCTGTATCAATATCAGGAATTATCTAATGGTTGTAGTTGTTAAATACACTTTTCATTGGCTGCTAATTACATCTGCCCATGTACATGCTCTGTCAGGACGTTTCAAAATATTGAATTTGAATATCAGCAGCCATCGCACCGCTTAAATGTCCCTGATTTTGCTTCCTAATATTAGTATGGGAGTCCCACCAGAGAGGTTTATTCCAGAATTTTCCATTACATTTATACGGATGGATACTGAGTTTTCTATGCAGCTTGGAGTGTAGAAAATGTACCAAAATTCAAAACAAATAAATAAATAAATAAACTGCATAACAAAAGAAGGAAAATAATGAAAAGTTGTAAGAAATCACCATCCCTGTATCTCAGGACCACGATGAAACATGCCACCATGAAACGTAAGAGCACTATTAGAAAATTTAAGGTGGAGTATGAGCTTAAGGTTTCTGCAGATACCAAGGGAAACTACAAATCCTTTTTAGTTCTATCATGAAATTAAGGAATAATGTCCAACAATGCACAGTGCTCATCCATAATAACATTGCACATTCTGATCTCAGGGAAATAGCCAATTAAAAGACAGAGTTATTGTTACTTATCCCCAGCTACTTACACGGTTGCCTCTAGTATCCCTGAAAATTTAGTATCGCTGAAATCATCTTGGAAGAAGTCTTAGAATTTCTATCAAAAGCTAAAAATAATAATAATTCCAAGGGTCCAAACAATATACCAGGCTATATTCACATAGTGTCGAGTGTGCACTATCTGAGCCTGTACTCAAAATGTTCAACCTCAGCCTGACCACAGGATTTCTGGCTTATGACTGGAGAACAGTTACTCTTACTGCCTTATACAAGGGTGTCCCCTCTACAGACCAGGGAAATGTTATACCCATTAGTCTCACTAGACATATATGCAAAGCCGTGAATCGTATAATAGCAGAGATCATATATGGAAACATGGTTAACTTAACTGATGTAGACCACAGTCAGTTTGGTTTTGGGAATTGCAGGTCCAGCCTCCTTCTTAGAAAGGTTTACATTGTACTGTTTATCTTGACCTGGCTAAGGCTTTTGACATTCCTCGCCATGCTGGAATTACTGAAAAATTAGACACACAATGTAAACCCTTATATTATCCACTGGAATGCAAACTGGATAGCCAAGAAATGTTAAGTTGAAAAAGGTGCTAATACCCTCTCTGAAGATGAAAGTGTAACTAGTGGGGGACCATAGTGATTAGTGCTGGGCCCTCTTTTGTGCGGTATTTGTTTTGCAGAGATTCAAACCATTATTTCAGAAGTGTGGTCGACAAAGTTTGCCGATGATTTCAAGCTGAACATTGTTAATACCTCATCCATTGATATTAAACTGCCCCCACAAGAGATGAAATATGCACATGTCTGGTATAGAAAAAGTTTCATGCCAAATGTAAAAATGTGCAGCATAGTAGCATTCAATAAAAAGTTGCTCCCATCTCATGCGTTATTGACAATAGTCTTCTTCAGATAGCTATGGTCGTAAGAGGCTTAGGAAGTTATGTGGACATCTCTCTCTCTCTCCCCCTCTCTCGCCGTGTCTCATTTGATCATTATCTTTTCGCCATGGTCAGGAAATCTGTCTGCTTGTCCCAGTTAATTTTAAGGGAATATTTTTCAGACTCAAAAAAGCCATTTTACCACTGAACTCTTCCCTTATCAGACCTATCATCAAATACAGTTCCTCTTTTGGTATGTACAAACTTAAGTATATTGCTCAAATGGAAAGGTCTCAAAGATTTATATGAAAAATTACCTCAAATCCTTCAACTGTATAGATAGATTACCCTAACTCACCTTAAAGACTGTAGCCTACTAGCTGCTATGATGTGACTATGACTCATTTTTTGAACCAGGAAATACCTCCTATTTTTTTCAAAAAGCTAGTGACTATACAAACACTCACATTAGGGACCTTAATCTATATCAACATATAAACAAGACTCACTGGAGGGATAGGCTGCTAACCCAATGTAAACCTATGGGATAATTTACTACTACAGATCTAACAAGGTTCATAGGTTCATAGGTTGGTACTAAGCTATCGGCCCTAGGGCCTATACAAGCCTAGCCAAACAATTCCCCAAATATTTCTGCCACAATATTTACTATCATGGACCCCTGTCTAGCAGGGCGATACTGCTGTAACTACATTTAAGACTAGTCTTGATGACTGAGTGGGTAAACGTAAGTTTACACCAGGGTTCTTATGTTGGTCTTGCTCAGTTTCGGGGGTGAGCACTATTATGCGCCTGAAAAAGGCGGGGAGGACTTCTAAGCCTGTCTGCTTAAAGGTATATATATTTTATGAGAGTGAGACTGCACATGAAATTGCAGTTTGTTCGGTTTACATTTGCTGTACATTGCTTTAGTGCATAGATTTCATCTGCTTAGGATTTTCAGAGATGTTCCAGATTGTTCCTTAAATGCTTATCATTTTCCTTTAACATTTGTGATTTTTTTTTAATTATTAAGGAATGGTGCTACCAAGCAGCAACACATATACCTTTTGCACCTCACTAAAAAGCAGATTAATACAAATGCTATTATTCCAGCAGTTTTCTAAATTAATTATATTAAGAAACAGAGTCCCTCGTTTTGGACTTTGCTTATCATTATTTTTGAGTATTGTCCTTGATTTATGGATATCTAAGTTGACTGATATGATCTGGCATACAAGTCGTACATTTCTAGCGATATTCTTAAATGCATATTGTTACTTATGCACATTAGAGCTGTTTATCACATAGGTTGCACAACTGGGTCTAAAATGCAAGTAAGGGTATCAAATTCTTCAAGCCAGTACCCTATCCTAATATCTTGCCTACATCTCTAATGATGGGTCAGGTTGGGCATATGTTTTTTTTTTTTTACTGCAATTGCAGCATTCTATGTGGTTGTGGCAGCAGTAAGATAGTGGAGTGTGACAGTTTATTATGTGCTCTTTATAGCTTCTGAGAAATTCACCTTGAGAATGAAGTTGAGAGCAAATTTTTTTGGAACCAATTGCTTAAATTCATAATAAACTAAAGTAATGATTTCAGACTTTTGTCATAATTCTTTGAATAAGGAGGGGAGGAGTTTTAGTTGTCCCAGTAAATCATCAGTTAAAAAAGTGTAGGAGTCTGAAGTGTCTAACAGCTTTAAGAGCTATAACATATATTGTGTTGCCACACAAATGATGGCCAGAAACACACCTAATTAACCCATAGGTCTAAAAGGTTGGCATAATGGTTAAGATGTTTAACTCACAGACACAAAGTACAGGGTTTGATTCTTGCCTTTGAATGAAAAATTGGTTAGGCTTAAAATGACCACCAGGAGCAGTTACCCTAGTACTTAGCTCTGAAACTATGGATTACGTTAAGGTTATTTTTTCTCAATTTTGGAGCATAGTCAGTGTGCTACATCTATGACTACACATAAACATTTTGAGTGCAGTTTTGCAATTATCAACTTATAATACATATATTTAATATGGCATTATCATTTGCTAACACTGGGCTATCAGCTGACCTTTCTATGGCCTGCTGTATGTCTACCATCCGTACTTATATGTTGTTGCCATATGTAAACATTGTAACATACATTTGCAATCAACAGTACATACTGGCAGCTGGTTATGATGTATAAATGATTCATATGTATGATATTTTATATTGTGCATGGCTATATAAAAATAAGCTACCCAATTCAGCACTTTCTGTATTGTATGTTGCACTACAGGCAGAACAGATTGTTGCTTTAACAGCAGCATTTTGGAAGCCAAAGTTGACAGTTTAGCTGAAATGATTAGTAGATAGAGTACCACTAGTGTTGCATGACACTTGCTGTTATCCTGTGGGCAACATAAGCCAAAGTACATGGTGAATTGTAGGAAACTGGACAGTCACATCTGCTACTTCCATTGCTGCGAATGCCAAACAGGTGGAGCGTATGATGGGGTGCATTGCAATTGGTAATTTCATGTACCAGATGACATCTTGGGATACCAATGAGAAGGAAGCATTGTGCATACATTTTTTGTTTGTTTGCTTGTTTGTTAACCAGGTAAGCCCAAAGGAAACAAGTCTGCCTTTTTAGGGCAAACTGGGAGAGCTGTCAAATTAAGTGACTTGCTCAGATTCACACTGTAGGCAACTTATAGTTATATCTGCCACTTACACTACTGAAACTGGAATGTAGGCAGCCTAAAGGAGAGGTAGTAGGTTAGATGTAGGGGATGACTTCCTAGATCAGTATTCTGTAGATTACAAGGTGCATTACAAGATATTTTGTGCAGATGACTGCCACTTGTATTACTGCCAGTGCCACGTAGGTAAATCTGAAAAAATGTTATGCAAGACTGGTGTCATTCAGTGGATGATCTTCTGTGGCCAGTGTAGAACACTGACTATGTTCTGTTGTTCTGTACATTGACAGCCACTGTAGTTAAGGCAGTACACAGGGGGCAGTACTAAACAAGTCTTGTATGTGCATGCAGATGGATTTGTGTTGGGGGTACAATAAACTGCTGATGATTTCCATTCGCTGACTCCACTCCTCATTCAATAGTCAATACTTTCCAGGGCTTATGGCATATTGTGGGTTACTGAAAACGTTCATTTACCACTTTCATTGCTACCAGTAATATACAGGTAGAGCTATGGGAAAAAATTATGTCAAGTGACCGTTTCATGCATGGAATGAGCTCTTGTGTTATACTAATGCACGGAAACTTGTAAATTATGGGATAGTGGACACTTGTATCTGCTGTTTGCGCTACTACAACTGTAGCACAGGTGAAATGGTGGTGCAGAATGCAGAATAGTTAATTGTTCCATGCAGGGCATGACTCATACCTCTTAACCTCTTAGAGCAAGAAATCTCAACAAAGCCATAAATAAAAGTGGAACAAAGGCCCAAAAATAAGGACAATTTGTAAATATTGCTCTTACAAACTTAGAAAGTTGACATAATAGCAGGCTTTTCATTAGCATGACTTTTCTGAGGATATGAAGTCTGAAACTCAAATGTCTATCATTATTTTCTAAGTTCAGTTTTAATTATTTGCCACTAATTTGCCAGAAAACCACAATTGTATGAAAAATGGACCACAAATATGAGGCAAAAATCTGGACATTCTGCGAACATCTGTACAGTTGAGAAGTATGGCATGACTTCCTGTGAAAAAACATTGGGAGGATGGTGCACTTTGGGGTACTGGGTACCCATACCTTTTACACATGCTAATGCATTTACCATATTTTTAGTGCTGTGGGATAGGAGGCTGGACAAGCTGTAGTTCCAATGACAGGATAATCTTCAGAATGCAGCAATGGCCAGAACAATTAGTGCAGTGTAGGATTCTGGAAGCTTACATCTAGCACTCACATTACTTTAAGTCTTATATATACATATATATATATATATATATATATATATATATATATATATATATATGTATATGTGTGTGTGTATATATATATATATATATATATATATATATATATATATATATATATGCCAGCCTGTTCAAAGGTCAGGTGGTTAACTCATTCAGATGATGACCTCGAAGGGGTAGCCCACATGGTGCATTACAGCATACTGGAAACTCATATCTACCAATTGCAATACTGCTAGTGCATACATGTAGAGCTGTCAGGCAGGTCACATGCAGGTGGTAGATCCCTGCAAAGAATGACCTTTTGAGGGCAGCAGTAAGCAGATTGTACCATCCTTTACAGGATACTAGAGAGCTCACATATGTGACGTGTACTATTGCAAGTGCTATACATGCAGAGTTACCAGGTAGTCTGCAAGCAAGATGCAGGGAAGAGATGAGTCCAATGGCCAGCAATGTCAGGGCAGCTTGGTGCATTTATGGAATTCATGGTTATTTATTAAATGCTGTTTATCCAATGGACAAAACATTTAAAAAAAATTGCTGAAAGCCACTTTCAGCAAACATAAACTTTCTTGCATGGTAGCAAGATCCCTGCACCCCTTGTGTGGGAGGAGACCCCCCCACACCCCGCCTATGTTGAACATACTAACTGCACAGTCACTGAGCAGTGGAGAAAGGGCAATTTCACATGTTTGCTCAAAGATGCTTTCAGGAATAAGGCCAACATGCTGCTGTTATTCTGAGAAAGAAATAATCACAGAAAACACACATTTCCATTTATGAAAACAGAGAACTCAATTTATGCGGCAATATCACCATGTTTCTAAACCACGATTGCTGTTTTCACTGTAAAGGGTATTGCTTGGAAAAGTTATAACTCTTGGTGGACACTTTGGAAACATGCTTTGCATTTCTTACATGCCAGAATTTGATTTGTACACTTTAGAACAAGGTGTTCAGTTTTACTTATGTTCTTATTTCTCCATCTTAGCTTGATACCAGCTGTATTTTTGCTTATTCATATTTTCTAACAGCATGGAATACCTTTCACATAAGCTTAGCCTATCAAATGTATTTCACTTAATATAACTTTTAGTTGTGCTGAGTTGTAACATTATAGGTAGGCATACTGATTTATTGAACTTTCATAGATTTTTCCAAATCTTATGTTTAGTATTTCCATATAAAAATGAAAATGTCCTTTATATGATGATGTGAATATTGTGGTCTTTCTGTGTCTCTACAGTTGGTTCCCCACTCCCCCTCCCTGTTCTTGTTGTGGTGTTAATCTTGGTGGCTTTGAAACTGCATGCCCCTCTTGTAAATTTGTGCTTGGACACTCCTTCTGGGCCCATCTCATTTGCTCACTCAACTGAGTACAGTGAGATCATATTTTGATTTCAGACACTCCTACTAGTCCCATCTCTTCAGCCTTATCTACTGTGTACAGAGAGAGCATTTTGAAAGGATAACCCCTGTAGCCTTTTAATCCTGCTCTGTCCCCCCCCTCGAAAAAAAATATATACTTTATTCAGCTGTTCTTACTGTAACTGTCTTAGTTTGCTGTTCTGTGTGCTCTTATCTGTGTCAGTTGCTCTTACTCTGCACTTATTACTGGTTGTTAGTAGCCTCCTAATTTACTGCCTTCTGTGCTTGTTTTTAGTCATTTGTTAATTTAATTGCAAAAAAATAAATAAAAAAAAGTAAATACATTTCTAAGCTTGTTTCCTGCCTTTCCTGAAACTAGTCTAGTCCAGATACAGATTTGCTGTATCCAGGACTGATTGTAAGCTTCTGAGCTCCCCAAGCCTTTCTATGTCAGAAGGAAGCCTTCTAGCTTGTCAGTGGGAGTGGTAAGCACTAGGTAGCCATCTACCACAAGAGGAGTGGTCTCTGGCCCAGAAATTATACTTTATTGGCCATTTGAGCAGTTTTATATATCTTTCAACTTTCTGATTTAAAAGCCTGCACTTGTGCTTGTTTCCCAACTTTCATATAACTAGTCTAGTCCAGATATAGATTTGCTATATCCAGGACTGTTTGTAAGCTTCTGAGCCCCCCAAGCCTTAATGTGTTGGAGGGAAGCCTTCTAGCTTGTCAGTGGGAGTGGTAAACACTATGCAGCCATCTACCACAAGAGGCGTGGTCTCTGGCCCAGAAATTGTAGTTTATTAACCGTTTGGGCAGTTTTTCCATCTCATTCAACTTTCTGGTTTAAAAGCCCATGTTTGCACTTGTTTCTTGCCTTTCCTGTAACTAGTCTCATCCAGATACAGATTTGTTGTATCCAGGACTGTTTATAAGCTTCTGAGCCCCCCAAGCCTTTCTGTGTTGGAGGGAAGCCTTCTAGCTTATCAGTGAGAGTGGTAAGCACTAGGTAGCCATCTACCACAAGAGGAGTGGTTTCTGACCCAGAAATTGTACTTTATTGGCCATTTGAGCAGTTTTCCATCTCTTTCAACTTTCTAGTCTAAAAGCCCGTGTTTGTGCTTATCCTGCCTTTCCTGTAACTAGTTTAGTCCAGATACAGATTTGCTGTATCCAGGACTGCATGTAAGCGTCTGAGCCCCCCAAGCCTTTCTGTGTTGGAGGGGAGCATTCTAGCTTATCAGGTGGAGTGGTAAGCATTAGGTAGCCTATCTACCACAAAATGATTGGATTCTGGCCCAGGAATTGTAGTTTATTGGCCGTTTGGGCAGTCTTTCCATCTCTTTCAACTTTCTGGTTTAAAAATCTGTGTTTGCAGTTGTTTTCCACCTTTCCTGTAACTAGTTTAGTCCAGATACAGATTTGCTGTATCCAGGACTGTTTGTAAGCTTTTGAGCAGTGCCAAAGTCTGCTCTTCAATTTTCCCTTAAATCTGCTAGTTATCTCCTCTCCTGCACTTTTACTAGCTTATTAGTCTAGCGCGTTGCCAGACTTCTTGTAGCAATTATTGTAGCACACAAAAGTGCCATCAGCACTAAATGTTCTACAAGGAAACAGCTCCAATACTTATTATTAATGCCCACCCCTCCAGGCATGTCTAAAGGTCAATTCCATGTGCTTTCTCCTATTAAACTTGTGAACTTGGGCATCTTCAGGCAATGTAGCAACTGCCTCATGTACACCGACAACCGACAACCCTCTCCTCTTATCTCCCAACAATCAGACTTGTGAGAGATGCACTTATATATCCAGATTGGAAGCCACACACTCTCCACCCAAGACAGGAATAGCTAGTCATAAAGAGAAGGTCAACACTTTCACCACACCACATGGAACACATCGCCCTCCAGAACACACACCAGCACTGCCTTCACATAAAAACAGAAATCACACACCCACTTTCATGGAGGCAATCAATAAAAATCTACCCAAACAGCAGAGACCTCCAAGGCAGAAATGCACTCAACCACCACAACACAACACTAATCACGAGATGCATAACTTTCCTAAACAGTGTGCTACTCGACCAAAGCCCCTAAGGCAAAACAGCATGCCCAACACACTATTCATAGGTGACTTGATAGTGAGGCACACTGATGTCCCACTCACTAGGTTGAATAAAGAGAAAGTAACAGTCAGCTGCCTGTCAGGTGCCAGGATCCACCACATAATGCACACATTCAGGTCCCTCAACAACAGGTACAAATATGACTCAGTCATTGTACATGTGGGTGTGAATGACCTGAGATGTACTCCCTGGACTACATGAAAAGAGACATGGAGGAGCTCTTGGATTATGTAGCCCAGGCAGGTATGACCCTAGCCATGAGCAGCATCCTACCATCACCAAGAATGATACCATAGTACAATCAGAAAATGATTGATTTCAACAATTGGCTAAGTTTCTGCTGTCACTCTAAGGGGATCCAGTATCTATCTGCCTGGGATGACATGATTGACGGCTACATCTAAAGAAATCCCAATTCCTCCAGACCACATGCTCCAGAGACCTCAACATCATTACCACAATCAACAGAAGGTACTGGAGGCTCAGGTTTATAACCCAGCGAATGCCCATGCTATGGAATAGACTTCCCCTACATGTCAAGCCAGAGCACCTTGCTGACCCTCTTCAAGAGAAATCTTGATAAGTGGATAGGAAATAGAAAATTCACTCTGAGGATAACTCCAGTTGCTCTGCTCAACAGAGCCACTGGGAACTAAAGTTGGGTGGCACGATGCCAGGGTAATCCTATAACTAGGCTTGTAAAGGCCCCAGGGCCATTAGCCTAGTACACACCTATGAACCTCTGTATGATAATACAAGCAAACTTTTCTTATCAAAATCCAGATACTGCTGCTCTTTTGCCTTTGAAAATGGGAGCACAGCCCCAGCATAATTCTTTGGTGGTCTTCCAGACTTCAAGTAGGTATGTCTGCAGTGTGTATGTGTGTGTGTGTGTGTGTGTGTGTGTGTGTGTGTTTGTTTGTTTGTGTGTTTGCCCTGTGATAAACTGTTATCCTAGCCAGAATTAGTTTTGCTATCTTGTGCCTACTAACTAGTGAGATAGACTTCAGCTCCTATGTGGTCTTAACCCTTTGAAATGGATTAAGTGGGTTATTAAAAAATGAATTACTAAACAAATGCATGCCTGAGGAAATGAATGAATTTCAAACCATTGCAGAAACAGCTCTTTCTAGACAAGTAGTGAAACTCTTAATAAATAATCAGTCCATCCATCCATCCATCCATCCATCCATCCATCCATCCATCCATCCATCCAGTAACAAGTGACTCCTATAGTGACTCTGCAAATAACAATCCTTAGAATTTACTAGGTAAGTAGGAATGGAAGTATCTCACACAAATATACACATACACACTACAGCCATACATAAGGAGAATGAAGAGTCCCCTACTAGTACTAGAGACACAAGCTTACTGAAAACTGTTAGTAATAAATGACTTAATAACAGACATATTTAAAAACTCAATTTGCAGGCAATGTGGGACAGCTTCTGTGATTGACTCTATGTCCCATTTTAAAATGTGTCTCATTTTAGAATGGCAGAAATTGCCTAAAGAAATAATATACCAACATTTCACAACATGTTATAATCTGGGATCTGAGATATGCTTTGTAAATTTTATGAGAAACATTTTACCACTGGCTGCAAAAAAATGCAATAACTACAAAATGGAAATCAACATCTATGCCAACTGTAACTGAAGTACTGAATATTGTAAAGGAGATACAAGAAATGGAAGGGACAAATTACACAGAACTAGTTGTAATTTGTAACATCAGTACACATAGAATAGTGATCATTGTGGAGGAAGAGGACAGAAATGTAAGGGAGGACAGGAATTGAACATTTTCTGTGTTGGACTGAAGAAAAATTGTTGAAATATAAACTGCATGAAATTGGAAAACATTACTTTTTTCTTCTTTATTACTGTATATATACCTATATAACTTATTTAATGTTATGTTTAATAAATATGTTAAAAATAAATAGTTGGTTAATATTAGCAAGATATTTTATTATTGATGTCAATATATCCACAAGCAGATAAGTGTCTTACATGTCTTATTATTGTACCTATTTTTTTATTTAATGGAAGGACTTGAGAAATGTCTTAATACAGTTACATGGTCAAAAACTGACACCACATTTTTTAAGCAGCTTTTTAGTAAAGGAAAGAACTGAGACACAGCATGGTGAAGCAGTTCTTTAGCACAGGAAAGAACTGACACCACAGTGTGGTAAAGCAGTTAGTGCAGGAAAAGGCTTATACCACACTATCACAAACAGATGCTAAGGAAGGAAAAGAACTGCAAGTGTTCTTATCACTTTTTCTGTATTTAGTGGTGAATGCGCTGGCCAAATGGTATGTTCGTTTGCTATCTGTATTAATGTTAACAACCTAGGTTTGGAGACTGACATAGTATCTGATGGACAAGGAAGGAAGCAAGTATGAGTGTCTTTCAATACCTCTTCTTTTGGAAATGGCTGGGTCCTATTTCAACATTACTGATTACAATGCCTGTACCATCAATGCACCGCTCCCCCTGCTTATATGCAGTAACAGCTTGGTTATAACTGTCTTTAGGAAGATCGGCATATGGTCCCCTCCACAACAGCCACAATATTAATCAACTATTCACAGGCAGACGAATGACTTAATTGGGAGAAGTGATAAGCTGGAATATTAGATGGTAACATGTCAAAGCACCAAGGATCACTTGCGTCTCTAAATGGTATAGGAGACAAGTAGCAGAATACTGAAACACTAAATAAAATGCTAAATGTTGAATGGTACACTGCATTTTCCCTTAAAAATTTTCTCATGGAGAAGACCATGCTTTTATGAGGCTTCTCAGTCTTCATACCTCATCCATTATGTGCTTATTTAAATTTGCAGCCAATATATAACTGGTTTTGTTTCAGAGGCTGTAGTAGCAAACATAGCTTAAGTGAAAAGTATACAAGTCACATATACTTCCCAGTTTTCTCTGTGTCAATATTCAGATCATTGTATTATAACTGGTAGCAAATATGTTAAGAAAAAAATAAAGTTATATTTTGAATGAAAGGTGAATGCAATCAGATTAGGGCATACAAAGAAACTTAACAGCATTAACTTAAAATGCACTCTTACCCAAGCCACATTTTTAACCAATGAAATGCACCTGCAAACATATACAGACACACACACACACACACACACACACACACACACACACACACACACACACACACACACACACACACATACACACACACACGCACACACGCACACACACACACACACACACACACACACACACACACACACACACACACACACACACACACACACACACACACACACACACATTGAGCCTACAAAATAATCTGTTTACCTTTCAATGGAACATTCTGTAAAAAAACTTTTATTTTTTCATAGTCATCTTGATAATTTGTCAGATAATGTATGTGATGCACAGTTTTTGATATTTTTCCACATGGGGTTTACTACTCTATGGCTAAAGCCCCGTAATATTGCTTGCATTTTATAATTGGACAATATCAGGTTAGCATTGTTGTTTGCTGCCTTTATTCTTTAAGCAGTTTGCTAAGATTCATTCAGAAGAAGAAAAAAGAAGACATTGGTCCTAATCTGTGTGAAAATGGTTAACACAAAGGGCACCAGATGTTCAGCAGAATTTTAGATAATTAAATAAGTACAAATATCATGATGCAATGCATCAAGGGAAAATGCGCAGAAAAAAATTAGACTGGTCAGCTTGAAGAAAAAATACTTAGCAACTAAGATTATCTCATTCTAATATACAAAATACTTGGCAACAAAGAATTATCTCGGGTAACCTACTGGTGGACAAAGATAGAACACCCAAGCTTCAGTTGCCCGAGGTTCAGCTCACTGATGACCAGAGTTCCTGCACAGGAAATCAGAGTCAGCGAGTTGCGGTGGAAGTGATTTCCTTTTGGGATGAATTTCTCCCTTCTTTGAGTTAGTACAACATATAAAGTATGCAATAGTTGATATATATAAGTTTTGGGGGCTGCGGGGGGCTTGCCCCCTGCAAAAACACTTAAAAGTGTTTTTTGGCAAGATTTTTTTTTTACCAGTACAGTTCAGGGATTCTGATCCTCAGTGCATTCACTTTCTTCTATTCAAAGTGGAAGCAGACATCTCACTTTAAAAGAAAACATGTTATTTGCTTGCAGGATCAGTAGTTTACTGTAGCGGAATCATAAATCAGGAAACAGCCATCCTATGCTTATCTACTTGTCAATGTTTGATAGCTTTAATGGGAAGCCTTTTAAAAGTAAAATTGGAAATAAGAAAAAGAGGAAAGAGACTGCACATCAGGAACTTTGAAGAAAGGTCACAAATCTAAATAATGTAATGGTTCTTTTATATATTTACAATGATGATTTGTATTAAGAGATAGCAGTTATGCTGTGGTCAGTAAGAAATTAATTATCTTTATAGGTGTAAACCCACATTTATTAAGTTAATGCAGCACCTATAATAAACAGAACAGACTTAGCAGTGAGAACTGGTCTACAAACAAAGTGTGTCAATGTTCTTCCTATTGGAGGCCTAATAGATCACTGTCATGAGCGAAGACACAGATTTATAGGATTGCAAGCAATAGCTGTGAAACAGCATTTCAAACAAACAACAAAAATGTTGCTAGGCCATAGGATCATAAGCATTAAATGTAACAGCAAATATAAAGTGCAGGTAAATACAAATTAAGTCTTAGGTTTTGCATAAAGCACCTTAGAAGGGAGGTATGATAACCTGAAAACAATTTTAAGAATTAAAAAAAAATATTTAGAAATTATCATTGAATATGGGTATATATTTGATTGTTAGTGAGCAAGACATTCACTCATTCCTAAGTACTTAGATGGAAGAGCTTATATAAGTTTGGAACCAAGTGTACCCAGAAAAAATGAATAAAGTCACAGAGCTGCACACTTCAGAAAAATATTAGGTTTGCCCTGTGAAAATGAATAGTGAACTGAACTGTTAAAAAAGAAGTCTACACTTCCATGATAATGGCAGGTAATGAAAACAGCGGTGCGCAGTAAATTTTAAAAACAAATTATGAACTAAGCTGTCTTAAAAAAAAAAAAAAAAAAAAAAAAAACAAGAAAGGAGTTAAAATGATTATGTAAAACTGGATTTTTAATTTTGGAGCAAGAGTCTATGAAGCCTCATTAAAAGCTTCTCAGCCCTAACCATTTAACAATATTAACTAATTTAATTAATTTGTTGGACTTGGCCTTCTTCGTGACACATGCTATTTGCTTCAGTAGCAAGAGTGTCTACATGATATTGCTTTAGAATTGCTAAGAAAGAGATTTGTTAACTTCTTACATTGCTATCAGGAAGCAGTTCATAGGGTCTTAAAATATTCCCTTTGTCTAGCTAAATGACTACATTTTCCATGAGGAGTGTCAGGCCGTCTTAAGATCATAACAGAGCTGGAATAATGGAGTGTGGACTACAGCTGTTTGTAACCTGGCCAAAGATCTACATTTCATATTTGTCAAGGGGAGATGAATTGACAGAACCTCATTTTTCTCCTTTTCTGGTTATTTTGGAGCTTTCAGTGAGCTTTTACTTTAATCTTCTGGTATCACTCTTTCCATGTGTCATTTGCTAGCATGAAGCATTGTCTTGCTCTTTTTTCTGACTGAGTGGGCTTTGAATTTCAATTTCAATTTCAATATAATTTTCATTAAACTAGTACTAATAATGACAGGACAGTAGACTTGGCACATTATGTGAATAGTGGCCTTTGAATTATCTAATATCCACTACGTTAGCTGTAGGCATGGCAGATGGGAGAGAACCTTGTTTGGTCAATTCCTGGAGGTTTTGCACGGACTTGTCAGTGAAGTTTACTGCCATTGATGTTTCTCAGTAAGCCATGTACTCTTGGCAGATCTGGTGAGACGGTGGTCATCCAGCTGTTATCTTCTACATATATTACTTTTCTAATATGGATCATATTCTTATCTACAAGCTCTAAGAATGATAAAATCAAGGAGGTGCCAGTAATTGGACTGAAAGTGTCTCTGAGTAAGCTAAACTAGTTGCCTAATCTGAAGATGATCTCGACTTACTAGGAGTGGAACACAGTGCAGTTCTAGTTTGTTTTTCTTGCTCCTTTTATTCATTTCACAAAGCAAAATTATGTTTGACTGTAGTACTGATGTTTCTAATCACAAAATTAAGTGGTTTTCCTCTCAGTGTAGGTCAAGACTTTGTTAAGGCTGCTATGTAAGTGCTCTTTGTCATCCTTATTAGTACTAAGTATCAGGGTATATGTCCCAATGCCAGTGATTAACAGTTTGTTGCACAGCTTATGATGATAATGATGGGATATGAGACATTTTCTGATTTAAGTTCTGAACTCTGTAAGTAAAATGAAGAACTGCTTCTTAATGGTAGTACTGATGCCATGATTCTATCTGATTTTAACTATTTGTTTTCAGCATCCCTCCATTTAAAAAAAAGGTCTACATCCACCCTCTTGTCTCAGTGAACCTGTGTGCAATTGTTTTCCTGTGATGATGAAGTAGTACTGATGCAACATTTTGAAAGTTTTTTGCCAGTGGAAGCAGTGATTCATTCTGGTCATCAAACATACTATTTTTCTACAGTATGAATATTACATGTTGCAAATCAAAAAGCCTGTTCCATGTTTACCCACTGAAAAGAAGATATGTTAGTCTAGACAAATGGTGCAATTTCAACATATCTCATAATACAGGTTAAATAGATAGAATTTAATAATGGATTGCTTAGTCACAGTGGCAGTTTATTACTGAGTTCAAATGCCAGATATACCTATATGCAGAAATATGATTTGAGACTGAAGATACACTACCCCTGTCTGTCACCATTAGTCTATAAATGCTACATTTGGCAGAGTTTTCAGAGTGATATTTCCCATGGAAAACATCTTCACGTGACTTCTACAAGCAAAGGAAGGCTGGTGTACCAGAAGCAACTACACAGACCTGGCAAGCTAGAACTCTATAACAGAGTTACAAAAGGAGTCTAAGAACAATGGATGGCGGTACTGTAAAACACAATTCATGACTGTCCAGATCCTAAACTTTTCTAATTTTTGACGTGCCATTGAGGATGTTGAAAAATGGCTCTTCTCCTAGAGTGACCTGATCATATAACCAGCGGTATTTGACTTTGCTGACACTGGCATGAATATCATTAGAACAAAAACGCCTCTCATCTACATCAACGTACCACTTTAATTAGAAGTTTAGTAGTGGGCATATGTATAATATACAGAAGCAAGCTGAATATTCTACCCCATTATTACAAAACTACTGCACTAAGACACAAAGATGTTAATCTGATGATATTTTCAAATGTAAAAATGATGATGTTTCACAATTTAAGCAGAAACATCAAAGATTAAATATGTTCTAAGTCAAACAAGAACAGTGTAGACAAATAATTTGTCAATTTATGGTTGGCTTGTTTGTATTTTTTTAAGTTAAAAAAAATTAACATCTAAATGCATCACGCTTACTCTCTTATCTTAGATGACCCAGAAGAAAACAGTCATCAGGTCTTTTTTTATTTGTCAGTTTGCAAGCATGGTCAAAGTAATCTCTTGAGATGTGACTTGGACTTCGCTATTCAATAAAAGAGGTATAATATTTGACCCAAGAAATATTTATGAGATTTATAAAAAAATACAGCACTGGAACTTAATATGTGAATGCCTCACAAAAATTCAAAAGTCTGTTAATTTACCATTTCAACAATATATATATATATATATATATATATATATATATATATATATATATATAAATATATATATATATGAAGTTTTTAATGTAAGACAGTGCAGAAAGTATTTTGACACACCATTGTTTCTGTAATTTTTATGTTCCAGCAACTGTGCATCAGATCCTTTTCAATTCTGGCATATTTTTTTTTCTCTGAGCTAACCTTAAACTACACTAATTTACATACTAATCACAATATGCATATGTGCATGTGTATGTGTGTGCAGGCATGGATTTGTGTATATGTGTGTGTGTGTCTATGTGTATGTGAGCATGTCTGTGTGTCTGTGGAGTGCCACTGTCTATTAGGTATGGGTCTTTTAGCTCTGTCTGTTGTTTATATACCTATGTAGCAATACTAATATTGGAGTAAAATGCAAACCAAAGCACCAGTCTCAGATAGTCTGTCAGAATATGGAATTAGCAACATGGACCTAATTTTAACTGCTTAAGTTAACTAAAAATAAACTGGTGAAAAAGTATACCTAAGCTATAAAGCTAACAAATCTTTTTTTTCTCCCTCACTGGCAGCAGACCATCAGTTGCAGCCAGCATCTCTTCACATTCCTGACAGCTCCCAGATCAGTCTTGTGCAGCCCCATCCCGGGCCATTGAGGAGATCTGGGTCGCTGTTGCAGTGTCAAGGAGTATATCCTAATCTGTCTCACCCCTTTGAAGCCACATGAGCTCCATTTTAGGTGCTGCTTCAATAGATGCTGTGATGCCCGTGCACTGGCCCAGTAATCAAGGAGCCTCATTCCTCATCACTAGCACCAGTGAGGGATGTGCACATTGGGAGGATGACAAGTGCACACAGTAAAGTACAGTTTCCCTTAAGAGCACAGAGAGATCACAGTCAGTCTGGGGCTCGTTTCTCCCTCTTTCATCAGATCCCCAGTAAGATTCCCCACTGGCACAGCTATAGAGTTGAGTCTTTAGCCAGGGTTCCAAGTCAAGTCCTCCCAGCACTCTCTCTGTCAAACCAGTGCTTTGTATCCTTGCAAAGTAGCTGACACACATACTCACACACACACACACACACACACACACACACACACACACACACACACACACACACACACACACACACACACACACATACACACACACACACACACACACTTTGAGATTTAATTTATACACAAACATACATCTGAGTAAGGCTAGTACAGGTTTACTAGCTATGCCCCCTTCTGCCCAGGCCATAAGGTAGTTAGCACTGCCACCAGAACCCCTTATCAGCTACTTTAAGGCCCTTCCCAAAGGGTGACCAATCTTACTGTGTAATGTTATTATTATCCAAATGGTAAATGTGACCAATGCTTTCAAGGCTATTTAGGAGTGGCCTATACAGTGTCACCAAATACATATGCAAGTACTCTAAGAGCTAAAATATATCTAAACAAACCAGTCACAATTAAAATGTTTAAATATATTTAATAATAAATAATAAAAGAACAAGACAATATTCAATAACTCAGCACAGTGACTACAGAGTTCCGAATCACAAGAAATATTTTAAAACAACATTGCAGGGCAGTCTCAAATAAATACAGAAAACATCTAAACTAATCTTTACTATATTCCTAACTATTTCTAAATGAAACTATGCTCTAAATAACTTACTTACAGAGCAAGGCAAATGCAGATGAGAAGTGCTTAATGGATGTTTTCAGATCCAAGACAAGATACAAAATATACAGTCTCTGAGAGAGTTACTAAATTAATATCAAAACATTACTGCTGGGTCAGCTGGATGACACCACTCTTTGTCACCTGCCTTCAGTTCCCAGGCTAACAGAAACCAACATCTCTGTGTCAAAAATACTTCTCTCTCATATGTGCAGCTGCTAGGAAGTAACAGAGCAATAAAAACACTTTACATTTGAAAACTAGTAATTATTTCTGTTTCAAGACAATAGGAAAACCCCTAGCTCTAGACATTGTGTCTGCTTGCTGCAGTGAAACTAAGTTTTTTTATGGCATATCATAAAGCACTTAATTTCAACTTATTTCCTTAAAGTTTTGTAAGTTTTAACACTGCATGTTCCAGCTTCTACCATTAAAACATACATCTGCACAGGCATATAGCTTACATCCATTTCTGTTCTTTCCCAGTAGGGTACACTGTGGTTACATTCTTGAAGCTCAGTACATAATGCACAGTTCTCTTACATAACACAAGCATATGTATCACATTAATATTCACAAATGACATGATAATTTACAAATTTCCAGAAAGCTGGGCTGGCAGTGTCACATTTCTATATAAATCATATTAATATTTTCAAGTGACATATACTTATTTAGAAAATTCCAGCTAGATGGGCTGCCAGCATTTTGGTTTGTCACATATGCATGCACATTTCTGTTCCTGCTCAACCTCTTACTGAACAGTATACCTGCTTTGCAGCATGGAGCTTACATGGCTAATAATATTTCTCTATTGCACCAAGCCCAGGCTGCCTTCCTCACCCAAGGATCTGTGAGCTAATGATTGCTCACTTGAATCCACACCCTACTTGGTCCCTGCAGTGCTCATGTTGCAAGTTAAATACAGGGTGTCTTGGTCACAGTAGTGGTTTTAACCCCCTACATAATGGGGCTGCTCAAAACTGACAAATCTTAACATATCCCGTACTATACTAACACAATGCATAAATAATGAGTTGCCATTACAAAAAGAAATTAAAAACTTACCTTAGAAGTAGACAACAAGGTCAATCATAAGGCCCTACATTCATAAAAACCTTTGTAAGCTAACTAAAGTCCTATTTAGAAAAAGTTTAGGTCAGCTGGTAGCTCACTGAAGTCAAATCAAAACACATTTCTAACAAAATGGAATATGTGAGAAAAGGGTTTGGTTTGTGCAACACATTAAATATCTTCTGCTGCTAAATTAGGAAACTTGGTTTCAGGATCATGGCTTCACAACTCTTCACAAATCTTGTTCAATAAATCTACAGATATTTCATGTATAGCACACAAACACCCCATGTAACCAGCCCAAACAGACCTAAACATGAATATATACATATACATGCAAGCACATGCACATGCACTCTCTCTCTCTCTCGCGCGCACACACACACACACACACACACACACACACACACACACACACACACACACACACACACACACACACATGGTTGTATTATGCATGATTAGACATACTTAATGTTAAATGTAAAATACTGGCATTAAAAAGCTCAAAAGTACATAATATCAAACACTCTAAATATTGAGCATACAAAAGATCGAGAAAGGGAAACTATTTCCTTTCCAGATCTTCACACTAAAACTCTCCATAACACTAGCCTTAAATTCATCTGAAAATGGGCAGTGTTAGGGGAAGTTTTTTTTTAAGTTAAGGTGTAGGATTAGGCAAAAGCGCCGGAACCATAGGGTGAGGGGGAAGGAGTGCCCCCCCCCCAATTTTACAGCTGCCAGACCTGTAAGGACTCATGCGTGTGTCACACACTATTTAAACACAAAAGTGCACAGAAACAACTACCTGATCACATCAAGCCTGCTGGTAGATCATCCAAGGTAAGGAGATGTATTTATGTGTTTCCCCCAAGGCTGTCCATTTATTTATTCAGTAGCTGGTGTGCTCCATTTATTTATGTAAGTAGCTGGTGCTCCATTTTGTTTATGTAAATAGCTGGTGCTCCGTTTTGTTTATGTAAGCAGCTGGTGCTCCATTTACATAAGTCGCTGGTGCTCTGTTTTCTTTATATAAGTAGCTAGTGCTCCATTCATATTTATGTAAGTAACTGGTGCTCTGTTTTGTTTATATAAGTAGCTGGTGCTCCGTTTTGTTTATATAAGTACCTGGTGCTCCATTTTCATTTATGTAAGTAGCATAGCTGGTGCTCCATTTATATAAGTAGCTGGTGCTCTGTTTTGTTTATATAAGTAGCTGGTGCACCATTTATACAAGTAGCTGGTGCTCCATTTATATAAGTAGCACGGGTGTGTGTGTGTATGTGTGTGTGTGTGTGTGTGTGTGTGTGTGTGTGTGTGTGTGTGTGTGTGTTTGTGTGTGTGTAAAATGCCCCAGTTACATTTAACTGTGGTTAGAATTTCTGGTACTCCGTTTTGTTTATATAAGTAGCTGGTGCTCTGTTTTGTTTATATAAGTAGCTGGTGTTCTGCTTATATTTATATAAGCAGCTGGTGCTCTGTTTATATTTATATAAGTAGCTGGTGCTCCATTTATATAATTAGCTGGTGTTTTATTTATATAAGTAGCGTGTGTGTGTGTGTGTGTGTGTGTGTGTGTGTGTGTGTGTGTGTGTGTGTGTGTGTGTGTCTGTGTGTGTGTGTGTTTAAAATGAATTTCTAGTGGCTAGCTGGTTCTCCGCTTATATAAGTAGTGTGCGCGCTCGTGTGTGTGTGTGTGTGTGTGTGTTTATATAAGTAGCATGTGTGTGTGTAAAATGCCCCATTTACATTTAACTGGTGGTTAGAATTTTTGGTGCTCCGTTTTGTTTATATAAGTTGTGTGTGCCCAGTTACATTTAACTGTTGGTTAGAATTTCTGGTGCTTCATTTTGTTTATATAATTTTTATGTGTGTGTGTGTTTCTGAGGCTCAAACCCTGTGCCTTAGGTACAGGAGCCTGCATTCTCTACCCACACCACCACTTATGATTCAGGGAGTTTAGTTTATAGGTCTCAACTGTTTAGATTTTCACAAAATATTTGGCTCATACTTTTGGTCTGTTCCTCTTATAATTTATGGTTTTCTGGCAAATCAGTGAGAATGGAATTCGATAAATAATGATAGCCCTTTAAGTTTCAGTCTTCCTATCTTTATTTGGGAACACATGGTAACACAAAACATTCAGTCTTCCCATCTTTTTTAGAAACACATGGTAACACAAAACACTATTTTAGCAACTTTATAAGATTATACAAGCAATATTTAAAATGTGCCCCTTGATTTGGGCCTTTGCTCCCCTCAAATAAATTTTGGCTTTTTCCAGAATTCTTCTGCTGTGAAATTGAGTGATTCACTTACGTCAAGTGGGTGGTGCAGTGGTAGTGTTACTGTCTCCCAATAAGAGGTTCTCTAGTTTGATTCTTGACTGGGGTGCCTTCTGTGTGGAGTCTGTATGTCCTCCCTGTGTTTGTGTGGGTTTCTTCTGGGTGCTCTAGTTTCCTCCCATGATACAAAGCAATGTGCCTGGAGCATTTCTCCCTGTGCATCTGCTTGAAAATTGGCTTTGTTCCAAGTTGAGTTGTTAAATAAATAAAACATTTTACAAGCAGCTGAGAGCTTCAGGGGAAGAGAAGTTTAGTACTGCTTATTCCAAGTCTGTTTGCATTGTTAGTAGCACAACAGGTAGTATTTTGATGCAAAAGGCTGCGGGTTCTACTCCCAAAGAATGCAGATGGATCACTGATACTGTACTGTGTTACACTTTAAAGGGAGTGGGTGCTGCAATCCTGTGAATGTCCTCCTTTGGAGGAATTACCTAGTAACTAT